>NC_141877.1:168650270-168953301 GCF_056163025.1 Triticum urartu | reverse complement strand
CACCCAAAGGGTTTACTAGAGTCAATAATCTAGTTCACATCGCTATGTGATTAATACCCAAAGAATACTAAGGTGTGATCATGTTTTTCTTGTGAGGGAAGTTTAGTCAACGGGTCTGCCACATTCAGATCCGTATATATTTTGCAAATTTCTATGTCAACAATGCTCTGCACGGAGCTACTCTAGCTAATTGCTCCCATTTTCAATATGTATCCAGATTGAGACTTTGAGTCATCTGGATCAGTGTCAAAACTTGCATCGACGTAACCCTGTAATCGAGAAACATATCATTATTCCACTAAGGATAATTTTGACTAATGTCCAGTGATCTACTCCTAGATCACTATTTTACTCCCTTTCTAAACTCAGGGCAGGGTATACAATAGGTCTGGTACACAGCATGGCATACTTTATAGAACCTATGGCTGAGGTATAGGGAATGACTTTCATTCTCTCTCTATCTTCTGCCGTGGTCGGGTTTTGAGTCTTACTCAACTTCACACCTTGCAACACAGGCAAGAACTCCTTCTTTGACCGTTCCATTTTGAACTACTTCAAAATCTTGTCAAGGTATGTACTCATTGAAAAACTTATCAAGCGTCTTGATCTATCTCTATAGATCTTGATGCTCAATATGTAAGCAGCTTCACCGAGGTCTTTCTTTGAAAAACTCCTTTCAAACATTCCTTTATGCTTTGCAGAATAATTCTACATTATCTCCGATCAACAATATGTCATTCACATATACTTATCAGAAATGCTGTAGTGCTCCCACTCACTTTCTTGTAAATACATGCTTCACTGCAAGTCTGTATAAAACTATATGCCTTGATCAACTTGTCAAAACGTATATTCCAACTCCGAGATGCTTGCACCAGTCCATAGATGGATCGCTGGAGCTTGCATATTTTGTTATTACCTTTAGGATTGACAAAACCTTTTGGTTGCATCATATACAACTCTTCTTTAATAAATCCATTAAGGAATGCAATTTTGTTTATCCATTTGCCAGATTTCATAAAATGCGGCAATTGCTAACATGATTCGGAGAGACTTAAGCATAGATACGAGTGAGAAACTCTCATCGTAGTCAACACCTTGAACTTGTCGAAAACCTTTTTGCGACAATTCTAGCTTTGTAGATAGTAACACTACTATCAGCGTCCGTCTTCCTCTTGAAGATCCATTTAATCTCAATGGCTCACCGATCATTGGGCAAGTCAATCAAAGTCGATACTTTGTTCTCATACAAAGATCTCATCTCAGATTTCATGGCCTCAAGTCATTTCGCGGAATCTGGCCTCATCATCGCTTCCTCATAGTTCGTAGGTTCGTCATGGTCAAGTAACATGACCTCCAGAACAGGATTACTGTACCACTCTGGTGCGGATCTCACTCTGGTTTAACTACGAGGTTTGGTGGTAACTTGATCTAAAGTGACATGATAATCATCATTAGCTTCCTCACTAATTGGTGTAGTAGTCACAGGAACAAATTTCTGTGATGAACTACTTTCCAATAAGGGAGCAGGTACAGTTACCTCATCAAGTTCTACTTTCCTCCCACTCACTTCTTTCGAGAGAAACTCCTTCTCTAGAAAGGATCCATTCTCAGCAACAAATATTTTGCCTTCGGATCTGTGATTAGAAGGTGTACCCAACAGTCTCCTTTGGGTATCCTATGAAGACGCATTTCGCCGATTTGGGTTCGAGCCCATCAGGTTGAAACTTTTTCACATAAGCATCGCAACTCCAAACTTTAAGAAACGACAACTTTGGTTTCTTGCCAAACCACAGTTCATATTGTGTCGTCTCAACGGATTTAGATGGTGCCCTTTTTAATGTGAATGCAGCTGTCTCTAATGCATAACCCCAAAACAATAGTGGTAAATCGGTAAGAGACATCATAGATTGCACTATATCAAATAAAGCACAGTTATGACGTTCGGACACACCATTACGCTGTGGTGTTCCAGGTGGCATGAGTTTGTGAAACTATT
The DNA here is from genome assembly GCF_056163025.1 of Triticum urartu. Classification (NCBI taxonomy): domain Eukaryota; kingdom Viridiplantae; phylum Streptophyta; class Magnoliopsida; order Poales; family Poaceae; genus Triticum; species Triticum urartu. The sequence goes on along the minus strand of NC_141877.1, from coordinate 168,951,302 downwards.
CCGCATTGTTTTAATTGAAGACCAAACTCATAACTCAAATATTCGCCTCTGCGATCATATCATAGAAACTTTATTTTCTTGTTACGATGATTTTCCACTTCACTCTAAAATTCTTTGAACTTTTCAAATGTTTCAGACTTATGTTTCTTCAAGTAGATATACCCATATCTGCTCAAATCATCTGTGAAGGTCAGAAAATAACGGTACCCGCCGCGAGCCTCCACACTCATTGGACCTCATACATCAGTATGTATTATATCCAAGAAGTCAGTTGCTCGCTCCATTGTTCTGGAGAACGGAGTCTTAGTCATCTTTGCCCATGAGGCATGGTTCGCAAGCATCAACTGATTCATAATCAAGTGATTCCAAAAGCCCATCGACATGGAGTTTTTTCATGCGCTTTATACCAATATGACCCAAACGACAGTGCCATAAATAAGTTGCACTATCACTATTAACTTTGCATCTTTTGGCTTTAATATTATGAATATGTGTATCACTACGATCGAGATCCAACAAACCAATTTCATTGGGTGTATAACCATAGAAGGTTTTATTCATGTAAACAGAACAACAATTATTCTCTGATTTTAAATGAATAACCGTATTGCAATAAACATGATCAAATCATATTCATGCTCAACGCAAACACCAAATAACATTTATTTAGGTTCGACACTAATCCCGAAAGTATAGTGATTGTGCGATGATGATCATATCAATCTTGGAACCACTTTCAACACATATCGTCACTTCACCCTTAACTAGTCTCTGTTCATTCTGCAATTCCCGTTTCGAGTTACTAATCACAGCAACTGAACTGGTATCAAATACTAAGGGGTTGCTATAAACACTAGTAAAGCACATATCCATAACATGTATATCAAATATACTTTTGTTCACTTTGCCATTCTTCTTATCCACTAAATATTCAGGGCATTTCCGCTTCCAGTGACCATTCCCTTTGTAGTATAAGCACTTAGTCTCAGGCTTAGGTCTAGACTTGGGCTTCTTCACTTGAGCAGCAACTTGCTTGCTGTTCTTCTTGAAGTTCCCTTTCTTTCCCTTTGCCCTTTTCTTGAAACTAGTGGTCTTGTTAATCATCAACACTTGATGCTCTTTCTTGATTTCTACCTTTATCGATTTCATCATCATGAAAAGCTCGGGAATCATTTACGTCATCCCTTGCATACTATGGTTCATCACGAAGTTTTACTAACTTGGTGATGGTGACTAGAGAATTATGTCAATCATTGTTTTATCTGGAAGATTAACTCCCACTTGATTCAAGCGATTGTAGTACCCAGACAATCTGAGCACATGCTCACTTCTTGAGCTATTCTCCTCCATCTTTTAGCTATAGAACTTGTTGGAGACTTCATATCTCTCAACTCGGGTATTTGCTTGAAATTTTAACTTCAACTCCTGGAACATCTCATATGGTCCATGACGTTCAAAATGTCTTGGAAGTCCCGATTCTAAGCCGTTTAAGCATGGTGCACTAAACTATCAAGTAGTCATCATATTGAGCTAGCCAAACGTTCATAACATCTGCATCTGCTCCTGCAATAGGTTTGTCACCTAGCGGTGCATCAAGGACATAATTCTTCTGTGCAGCAATGATGATAAACCTCAGATCACGGACCCAGTCCGCATCATTGCTACTATCATCTTTCAACTTAGTTTTCTCTATGAACACATATAAAACATACGGAAGCCATAACACAAGCTATTGATCTACAACATAGATATGCAAATACTATCGGGACTAAGTTCATGATAAATTAAAGTTCAATTAATCATATTACTTAAGAACTCCCACTTAGATAGACATCCCTCTAATCATCTAAGTGATCACGTGATCCATATCAACTAAACCATAACCGATCATCACGTGAAATGGAATAGTTTTGAATGGTGAACATCAATATGTTGATCATATCTACTATATGTTTCATGCTCGACCTTTCGGTCTCCAGTGTTCCGAGGCCATATCTGCATATGCTAGGCTCATCAAGTTTAACCCGAGTATTTCTACGTGTGCAAAACTGGCTTGCACCCGTTGTAGATGGACGTAGAGCTTATCACACCCGATCATCACGTGGTGTTTGGGCACAACGAACTTTGGCAATGGTGCATACTCAGGGAGAACACTTTTATCTTGAAATTTAGTGAGAGATCATCTTATAATGCTATTGTCATAACTAAGCAAAGTAAGATGTATAAAAGATAAACATCACATGCAATCAAAATATGTGACATGATATGGCCATCATCATCTTCTGCCTTTGATCTCTATCTCCAAAGCATCGTCATGATCTCCATCGTCACCGGCATGACACCATGATCTCCATCATCTTGATCTATATCAATGTGTTGTCACATGGTCGTCTCACCAACTATTGCTCTTGCAACTATTGCTATTGCATAGCGATAAAGTAAAGCAATTATTTGGCACTTGCATCTTATGCAATAAGGAGACAACCATAAGGCTTCTGCCAATTGTCGATAACTTCAACAAAACATGATCATCTCATACAACAACTTATATCTCATCATGTCTTGACCATATCACATCACAACATGCCCTGCAAAAACAAGTTAGACGTCCTCTACTTTGTTGTTGCAAGTTTTACATGGCTGCTACGGGCTGAGCAAGAACCGTTCTTACCTACGCATCAAAACCACAACGATAGTTCGTCAAGTTAGTGTTGTTTTAACCTTATCAAGGACTGGGCGTAGCCATAGTTGGTTCAACTAAAGTTGGAGAAACTGACACCCGCCAGCCACCTGTGTACAAAGCACGTCGGTAGAACCAGTCTCGCGTAAGCGTACGCGTAATGTCGGTCCGGGCCGCTTCATCCAACAATATTGCCGAACCAAAGTATGACATGCTGGTAAGCAGTATGACTTGTATCGCCCACTACTCACTTGTGTTCTACTCGTGCATATAACATCAACGCATAAAACCTGGCTTGGACGCCACTGTTGGGGAACGTAGTAATTTCAAAAAATTCCTACGCACACGCAAGTTCATGGTGATGCATAGCAACGAGAGGGGAGAGTGTTGTCCACGTACCCTTGTAGACCAAAAGCGGAAGCGTTAGCACAACGCGGTTGATGTAGTCGTACGTCTTCACGATCCGACCGATCCAAGTACCGAACGCACGGCAGCTCCGAGTTCAGCACACGTTCAGCTTGATGACGTCCCGCGAACTCCGATCCAGCAGAGTTTCATGGGAGATTTCCTTCAGCACGACAGCGTGATGACGGTGATGATGTTGCTACCGACGCAGGGCTTCGCCTAAGCACCGCTACGATATGACCGAGGTGGAATATGGTGGAGGGGGGCACCACACACGGCTGGGAGAGATCAACAGATCAACTTGTGTGTCTTGGGGTGCCCCCTTGCCCCCGTATATAAAGGAGCAAGGGAGGAGGAGGCCGGCCCTAGGAGGGGCGCGCCAAGGGAGTAGGATTCCTACTCCTAGTAGGAGTAGGTTTCCTCCTTTCCTAGTCCAAATAGGAGAAGGGGGGAAAGGAGGGGAGTGGAGAATGAAGGGAGAGGGGGGCCGTGCCCTAAACCCCTTGTCCAATTCGGACTGGGCTTGGGAGGGGCGCGCGCCACCTCTTGGCTGCTGCCTCTCCTTTCCACTAAGGCCCATTAAGGCCCAATACTACTTCCCCATATTCCTGTAACTCCCCGGTACTCCGAAAAATACCAGAATCACTCGGAATCTTTTCGATGTCCGAATATAGTCGTCCAATATATCGATCTTTACGTCTCAACCATTTTGAGACTCCTCGTCATGTCCCCGATCTCATCCGGGACTTCGAACTACCTTCGGTACATCAAATCACATAACTCATAATACAAATCGTCACCGAAACTTTAAGCATGCGGACCCTACGAGTTCGATAACTATGTAGACATGACCGAGACATGTCTCCGGTCAATAACCAATAGCGGAACCTGGATGCTCATATTGGTTCCTACATATTCTATGAAGATCTTTATCGGTCAAACCGCATAAAAACATACGTTGTTCCCTTTGTCATCAGTATGTTACTTGCCCGAGATTCGATCGTCGGTATCTCAATACCTAGTTCAATCTTGTTACCGGCAAGTCTCTTTACTCGTTCCGTAACATATCATCCCGCAACTAACTCATTAGTTTGCAATGCTTGCAAGGCTTAAGTGATGTGCATTACCGAGAGGGCCCAGAGATACCTCTCCGACAATCGGAGTGACAAATCCTAATCTCGAAATACGCCAACCCAACAAGTACCTTCGGAGACACCTGTAGAGCACATTTATAATCACCCAGTTATGTTGTGACGTTTGGTAGCACACAAAGTGTTCCTCCGGTAAACGGAAGTTGCATAATCTCATAGTCATAGGAACATGTATAAGTCATGAAGAAAGCAATAGCAACAAACTAAACGATCAAGTGCTATGCTAACGGAATGGGTCAAGTCAATCACATCATTCTCTAATGATGTGACCCCGTTAATCAAATGACAACTCATGTCTATGGCTAGGAAACTTAACCATCTTTGATTCAATGAGCTAGTCAAGTAGAGGCATACTAGTGACACTCTGTTTGTCTATGTATTCACACATGTATTATGTTTCCGGTTATACAATTCTAGCATAAATAATAAACATTTATCATGAAATAAGGAAATGAATAATAACTTTATTATTGCTTCTAGGGCATATTTCCTTCACAAGTGGTATCATAGCTTTGGTCTCGATTTGCCTTGATTTCCATAGCGTTTGGTGATCATAGCCTTTGTTTCACAACCTAGGAGAGTATGGCATCTAGTGAGGAAAATTAACACCGTAGAGGTCCTTACTTTGATGGTACTAATTTTGCTAGTTGGAAGCATAATATGAAAATGCATATTCTTGGACATAACCCCGCCATTTGGGCTATTGTGTGTATTGGCTTGCAAGGTGAATTCTTTGATGGGAGAGAACCAAACTATGAAGCTACTGCGAAATAGTTGAAGATGTTGCAATACAATGCTCAAGCTTGTGATATTCTCTTCAACGGATTGCGCCCCGAAGAATTCAACGAAATCAGCCGTCTTGAGAATGCAAAGGAAATTTGGGATACTTTGATTGATATGCACGAAAGTACCGACTCCGTCAAGGAATCTAAATTGGATGTGCTTCAAAGTCAACTTGACAAGTTCAAAATGAAGGATGGTGAAGGTGTTGCTAAAATGTACTCTAGGCTTGCTCTCATCACAAATGAGATTGTCGGCTTAGGAAGTGAAGAGATGACCGATAGATTCATCATCAAGAAGATCCTATGAGCCTTGGATGGAAAATATGATACCTTGTGTACATTGATTCAAATGATGCCCAATTACAAAGATCTCAAGCCAACAGAAGTCATTGGAAGAATTGTTGCTCATGAGATGTCACTCAAGGATAAGGAAGAGCTTCACAACAAGTCAAGTGGTGCTTACAAAGCCTCATGTGATGCTCCTACATCATCAAGTGAGAAACAAGCCTTCAATGAAGAATTGAGCCTAATGGTGAAGAACTTCAACAAGTTCTACAAGAGTAGAAGCAAGGAAAGAAGTTCCAAGTCAAGGTCCTACAATGACAAAAGATCTTCAAGTCGTGAATGAAATTGCTACAATTGTGGAAGACCCGGACACTACTCCAATGAGTGTACGACTCCCTACAAAAGAAGAGAAGATTCACCCAAAAGGAGAAGTAGAAGAGAAGAATCACCACCTAGAGAGAGAAGGAGTAGAGATGACCGTTATGAACGAAGAACATCACCGAGAAGCAAGGATTCGGAAGGAAGGAAGGACAAATCATCAAGGAGCTACACAAAACGAAGACATCAAGCTCATGTTGGTGAATGGGTATTCGGCTCCGATTCCAATAATCACTCCGAGAGAAGCTATCACTCCGACTCTGAATATACTCTAGACGAAGGTGTTTCCAGTCTAGCACTTGTGTCAACCAACTCCTACGACATATTTGACTCACCAAATGAAGGAATTGGAAGATGCTTCATGGCTAAAGGCCCAAAGGTATCACACCCCGAGTATGTTGATTTCAATAGTGATGAAGATGATTTGCTAGGAGATGATGATTTACTTGTTGACAACTCAATTTATGAAAACTATGATGAACTTGCTATTAATCATGCTAATCAAGATAAAACGAATGACGATGATAAGAAGGAGATTGAGCATCTAAATAAAGAACTAAACACTCATAAGTTAGCTCATGAAACTACCTTGGAAGATCATCGAGAACTTTTAAAGACTCATGAAAAGTTACGCTTTGAAAACCTCAACCTTGAGCAAGAGCATGGGTTCTTAAAGGTAATCAATGATGATCTTCGTAAGAAAAGTTCTTCTTACATTGCCAAGCGTTTACTCTTGTCTACTTACATGCCTCAAGTAAAATCTAGCAACAAAAGTAAGAAAGATTCTTCATCTAGTAGTAACAATAATCATGTTAAATCCAATATTGTTGCTTCTAGTAGTTCTCTTGATTCCACTAATGATTCTCTTAGCCAAGTTACACTTGAGCAAGAAAATATCTTATTGAAAGGAATTATAGAGAAAGGTGTTTACAAGAGACTTGACGGAAGTAAGCAATTCGAGGAAATTGTACGCAAGCAAGGAAGACACCGGAAGAATCAAGGTATTGGTTTTGAAATAAAGTTCAATGCCAATGGAGTTGAGTGGGAAGAATATCAATACCCTAAGACGAAGTTTGTCCCTCAACAAGAAAAGTATGATCCTACTTCTTTCCAAGGGACACAAGCCCAAGATGATCTTCCACCACAAGACCACAAGCTAAAAGGGAAGGACAAGCTTCAAGAGGAGATAGATGCATTTGAAGAAGCTCCTAAGGCCTTGGTCAAGTTGGTTCCCAAGACTACATCAAGTTCTACTTCATCAAGTATGACTACAACTCCAAGGATTCCCATCAAGATGATGTGGATCCCAAAGAAGAACTAGAGAGTTCTTGAGGGTGACTCCGCCAACATACTTCACTCATATATTTTGGCAAGGACATGTGCAAACAGCTTCCACATCTTGCACTAGTTCTAGGAGTCATAAACCCTCTTGTTGGTAAGACAAGGGACAAGGTAACCTAATGCTTTCATGGACATCATCTTATGTGAACATCACTCTATGTCTATGGATATCCTTGTTTGTTCCTTGTGGGACTAACCCATGTAGGTATTGAAAGTGCAAGTCACTCCAATGGTTTGCTTCGAATGATCTACATCAACATTGAGCATCTACATCTTCAACACCTAGATGGAGTCATTATCGACAAAACCCAAGGTTAGTTCATCCCTCTTAGGTGGGATATCACATCTAGGGGGAGCTTTACTCTAATCAATTGAGCTCAAGCAACTCTAAAGGTGTGAGCACAACAATGCTTTATGTAAAAGTGGCAACCCCACTTGTGCTTAAATGATGAGTATGACCTACGATCAAATATTCTCATTTGACTCCTCAGTCAATATACTCATATATAGATGACCTACTCATCGCCAATTGCTTGATAGACGCTAGAGTGTTTGTGCATGCTTTTCCACATATTTCGTTTGCCATTTTATTGTGTGAGGATGTTCATTGCATATTTTACTCATTTGAGGACATCCACTTGTTGCTTTGATTGTTTGGCGTTTTCTCTTTTACCAAGTCGATGGACAAGAATGCCTAAGAACCTCCTCTAGCTATCTATGCTTTTCTCGTCTCAAACTCTATTCATGCTACATCACAAAGTTTGATCAAGTCAGATTCGAACCACTCTGTGTGAGGAGCACTCAGAGTCCCTGATTCGTCATAGACTTAAACTTCCAAAACCTCTTTGTGCATTTCGGTATGACCGAGTCATCCACTTCGGTCACACCGAGTTCACTAAGGTTATCTAGGTTTTCCATCTCGGTGCAACCGATTTGAACTTTTCGGTCACACCGAGTTGTAGTAACCGCTTGTGATTCTGCATCTCGGTGCCACCGAGTTGTTCCACTCGGTCACACCGACAGGGTCGGGATATATATACCCACGGATGAGAATTTGGAAATTTCTTCAAACCTCCTCAGCCCGCGCATATCCTGCTCTGCCTCCTCGGGTCTCCGGATCGTCTCCTCACCGCTAGCGACCTCCCGCCACTGGTTTCCGTCGCCCTCAACAGAATTCTACTCCGCCATTGTCGCCGTAGCGAACTCCCGCCGAACTAGGGTATGGGCTCGACTCTTTGTGCTATTTCCTTATTCTGATTCATAGCACATTGCTTTGCCATGATCTTTACCACGTATGAAAACAATCTATCCACAGAAAACATCCTTTAGGTTAGGTTTGATTCGAAAATTTAGGGTTAGGTTTCTGTCGAACTCATCTCGGACCGACCAAGTTGTAGAACTCGGTCTCACCGATTTGGCTTAGGCCATTGCACATGTGTTTTCGGTCTAACCGAAAATTGCAAATCGGTGTGACTGAGTTCGATTCTTTGTGAAACCCTAGCAGTCTTAGTGCCACCGAACTGTGACTCGGTCTGACCGAGTTCACTAGTTTAGGTTCCAAAATTTGCTTCGGTATCACCGAGTTTAACAAATCGGTAGCTCCGGAATTCTTTATGTGGAGAACAAAAACTAAGTTTTTGAGTCATCAGTTTTGCAAAAACTCTACATTTTGTGATGCTCATCTATTCTACCTCATCTATATCTATTCACAGGGTTTGCTGTCAGTTTGCCAAGATGTCAGACCAGAGCGACAGCCAGAATAGGTCAGAAGAGCAAGTGCAATTGAGTGATGGCACTAGTCCCTCAAGTACCTCAGATGATGACTGTAGGAGCACTCCCAGTAATTTGCCAAAGGCAGCCACCAGGTCAAGGTAGAAGAAAGCCTCAGATTCTGAAGATGAGGACTATGTGGCCACTGAGGAGGAAGTCAGCTCCAAGAAGAAGGTGCTGAAGAATGAGTATGGCACAGCTGCAACAACCAAGCCAGGGTTACATAAGAAGGCACCAGCAAAAAGGATTCTTAAGTCTAAGGCCAGAGCCTCCACTCAAGAAACTATGGAGTTCACTCTTGAACCCAAAGAGGCTGGAGATGGAAAGAAGAGGAAGGAGAGGGTCAAGAAGACCACTTCCAGAGTTCTTGGTAGATCCTCCATAATGAAAGATCCAGAAGAAGAGGAAGAGGAAGAGGATGCTGCACCAGCACCCAAGTCACAAAAGCTTATGGGAGATGCTATCAAATATGGGGCTACTGCTTCAAAGCCCAAAACTACTCCCAAAGCTTCTGCCCCAACCACCAAGTCTCAGAAGCCTTCTAAGCCCAAGAGAAGCACCAGGAACATTCCTGCTGAAGAGAAGAACGAGGCCCCAATGCCTGAAGTTGAAGAAGAGGATGATGAAGCCCTAGTGCTAAGAAAATTGAAACCCAAGATTCCAGACCACAATGATGCTCATCCAGTAATTGAGGACATTAATATCAGGAAGGATGCAGGACTAAGATTGTGGGGACTGACTGATCCTTATGCTGTGAGGAGGAGGACTGCTGTTGACTATATATAGGTTCCACACCAAGGAACAATAGGATTTCTATGAGACTATTCTGCTTGAGAAGAAGCTAATTGTCTGTGATATGAAATGGGTCGATTGGAATTCATTGATGAGAATGAAGACTTCTTCCCAGATGTACATGAAAGCTTCAGAGCTTGTGGAGTTGATGAGTTTGTGGGTCAAAAGTTGACCAAATGGAATGATGAGCTAGTTATGCAATTTTACTCAACTGCTCATTTCTATCCAAATGGAAGGATAGTATGGATGTCTGAAGGTATGAGGTACCAATCAAATGTTGAAGAAGGGGCCAAGTTAATCAATGCCCAGAGGAGCATGATGATGATTTGGATGTGTATGCCAAGAAGAAGAAAGACCACAACTCTATGGCAAACATGTACAAAGAGATCCTTGATAAAGCTTTGGAGACACACAAGCTTGGATCTGTGCACTATCTGTTGTCTGGTCTGCCTACTATCAACACCATCTTAAGGCATACTTTGCTACCCAAGTCTGGAGATCACAAGATGATTAGAGGACATTCCATCAACTTGCTGCAAAACTTTGATGTACCTCAAAAATTCAAGGTCATGAGTATGATTGTGGAGACAATCAAGAGGACAGCTGCTGACCAGAAAAGATCTCGTGGGTATGCTCCACACATTCAGGAGCTCATCAACTCAAACATGGGCACATGCACCTACTTATTGGACAAGGAGCACTTACCTTTGCACCCAGAACTTGAAGATAACACGGTTGTGATGAATGAGAATGAACCTTCATCAGCTCAAGCACAGGAGAAGAGAGCCAAGGCAAAGGCTGAAAAAGCTGCAAGGATGCCAACTACTGAGGAAGCATCTCAGGTGTTCCTGAATAGAAAACAAGATCAATTGGGTTATCTGATACAAGCAACATTGAGGATTGAGAAGGGCTTGTCCACCCTGACTCAGAATCAAAGAGAGCCTGGAAAGGATTGTTGAGACAAAATTCTATGATCTTGACCTCAAGGTGACTGAGATGCAGACTGCAGTTGAGCAGCTCCAGGGGGAAGCTGAGGAGAGGAGAGGGAAGGCAACTATGGATGCTTTTCAGCGAGTTCCACGAGGTCAGAGGTCTGCTGGAGTGCTAGTACCAGATTCTAGAGATACATCGTTAGCACCAGCAGCTACAGCTTCAGTGCCACCTCCAGCACCCACTCCACCAGCTCCAACCACATCAGCAGATGCCTTCGTCCTTGGAGTTCTCTCTACACCACCTCCCGAAGACCAAGCCTTAGAGACGCATAGCACTATGCATTTTCGAACTTTTTGGTAACTTGTTGCCAAAGGGGGATAAATGTATAGATCATAGGCTTCGAGAGAGAGTGTTTTTGCTTCTTTGTCTCTCTTGCCTTTGGTTTAACTCTATTGTGTGCTTGGTTGATACTCTATGTCTGTGTGAGATACTTGTTTGATCATGTGTTTGATCATATGCTACATTAATGATTGCCTGGATGACATTATCTTTTATATCCTTATATGATCATTCACTTTTCTTGGTGATGAGTGCATGCTTTTAATTTCCATCATTTTGAGAGCTCCACCAAGATGTATGTGACATGGAAGAGTAACCCATGATCCTAATTGATTGTGCATTTGCATTCAAAAGCAAATTTTAAATAATGCACAAATTTAGGGGGAGCTCTTGTTTATCACATACTTCTCAAAGCGACGATGTATTTCAATCTTATGATCATTTTGTCGAAGCTTTGATCTATATGTTGTCATCAATTACCAAAAAGGGGGAGATTGAAAGTGCAACTATCCCTGGGTACACTACAAAAAAATACACTTCTGTGATGATACGTGTTTGTCACAGTAGGTCGTATTTTCTGTCATGCATGTACATCCATGACGATTTTATGACAGAATCAAGATAGTCATACCTGTGCTGTCGTAGAAGTGTTCCATGAAATTACCAAAATTATCATCACAGAAGTGTCCACTTCCATGACGATAAATCTCGCGTCACAGAAGTGCTTTCGTCAAGGGTAACCAACATGTGGCATCCACCGTAACGGAACGCCGTTAAGCTATCGGGTCGGGTTTTGGATCCGATAACCCGTTAACAGCCCCGACCAATGGGGATTTTCCATGTGTAAAATCATCATTGGCTGGAGGAAACACGTGTCGGCTCATCGTTGGGACAGATGTCATCCACTCATTGAACAGAAGGCGCCTATGATACGTCGACACATGGCATGGCCCAACAGAGGCCCATTCCTGTGAAAAGGCTGGCCCGTTTGACTTGGTCAAAAGGTGGCGGGCCGGCCCATGTAAAGCCTGTTAACGGCCTGTTCGCATATAGCCCATTTACAGCCCACTAACCCAAGTCCCGTTATGCCCTATCTGAATTAGGCCCAGTAGCGTCATCTGGGCCACCCAATATGATTCCAGCCCGTTTTCATTTCTAGCACATGTATGGCCCATGACGTCTTTCGGCCCATATGAGGCCCATGTAACTCTTGGCTTATTAACAGCCCGTGGTGAAACTGGCCCGTATGGAATAGTGTATCACTTTACACCCATTAACAGCCCGTGGTGAAACTGGCCCATAATGAACAGCGTATCACTTTATACCCATTAACGGCCCGTTATTCCGTTGGGCCGTTTCCAGGCCATGTTATCTTTCAGCCTTCTCAGAGCCCATTTATTCTTGGGCTCATTTCCAGCATTTGTTTACTTATGGCCCGTTACTTTCATTTTCTGCTTGTGGGCCAAATTCAGCCCGTGGTTACAGTTGGCCCGTTTGTGGTCCGTTAATACGTTGGGCCGTTTTCATAATGTCATCAAATACGACCTATTAACGATGGCCTATTATGGTCGGCCCATGAACGGACGATTCCAACTCTAGCCCGTTTACGGCCATAATGCGGTCTGTTTGGCCCATGTTTGGCCAATCGATCATACGGCCCGTATAAGGCCCATTGATGATACGGCCCACAGAAGGCCCATTGTTTCTACGGCTAGTAGAAGGCCCACTGTTTCTATGGCTAGTAGGAGGCCTAGTGTCACTACAGTAAATATTAGCCCATGGTTATTGTGGCCTAGTTTTAAAAAATAGGTTATTGCAGCCACTAGCTAACCGCGGAAAAAGAACTGCAATGACTACAAGCAAACAAATAAATAAGACAACAAGGAAATAAATAAGCAAGCAACTAACGCTAGGCTATCACAGCTATTACACATATTACATCCACTCGGCATCAAAGTTCGCCACCAGTGCAAATATAGGGAACAAAGCAGCATATCATATACACTGGTTGTCAAAGTTGGCGACCAGCGCAAATAAACGCCACAGCAAAACAAATCCAGAACTGAAACCACTTCAGGAGATCTCAAGAAACAATATCCTGGGTACCCATAATGCTGGCAAGATGCTTAGCAATCTTATTAACTTTCTCTTGTTTGGCGCTTAAATCCTCCAGCGCTTGCTGTTGCACCAGAAAATATGCATCTGAATTCTGCAGGGACTTCCTCAGTCCTTCAGCTTCCTGTCGCAGCACATCTGATCGATGTCTTTCAACTTGATGTTGAGACTCAAGAAGATGAACTGATTCAGGCAACGAGTTCGAAGAGCTTGTGCCAGCAGTAGTGGCCAGTAACTCGAACACTACATCAAGACATGACTTTTGGGTTCCCTCACTGTCGTCAAGATAGTTTTTATCAGCTTTCTTAGAGACCAATAGGGATGTCTCACTATCTTGAACCTTATCTGCATTACTTCCTTTACCATTGGATAACGTGGTACTGTTCTCCAATATTTTGTCCGCATTCTAAAAGGGAAACAAGCAGACACATCACATGTTTACCATGTTGTATATGAAACTCATTTTGTTAAATGAGTTCAGTAGTAAAGTAGACAGGATAACAACATGAAACAAACATATATATATATGTACCATGGTCACTTTATGGTCTATATCATTCTAGTTTTTGTTGCCAAATCAAGATAGAGACACAGTTCAAATAATATTTGTTCAAGACAAAGAAGAATAGACAGAATATAAGTGTGGGTAACTATAGAGCAATAACAACACTTGTAATGTGCATGACATGAGAACATAACTGTTTATTCAATTGAAACTGAAATCAACATAGAGTAGGTTACAACAGCAAACCAGTTAAAGAAACATGTTTAAAACATACCTGTTGCGCCATTGGAGTTTTAGTTCCATCCTTCAAATTTGAAAATAGTTGGTATGAGTAAATACAGTAATGCAAGAGCAAAGGAGTATGAACCATAGCTACAGAACCTGACCTGAGAACAAATCTTCTTCTCCTTTAAGCGTTGAGTTGGGATTCGGAGTGGTAGTCCTCGTGCTTTGGGCATTGCAGTTCCCTTACTAACTGCTTGTGTTTGGGTGCTCTGTGGTGGAGACGGTGTTGTGTCAACTGGAACTGGGTTACTATCTGCCGGGGTTGGGGTTAGAAGGGGTGTAGCTGGTTCTATATCCAACTAGGTAGGGGTACAGTCTGCGAGAGTCTGGGTTATGTGTGGTGGATCTAGTCCTTGGGCAAGTACACCCGTGGTTCTATCTGCATCAACTGGTAGCACTATCTTTTCTAAAGACCGTGTTGTTACTCGCTTAGATACTGCCATCACGCTCTCCAATTCAAATGGCTGATAAACAAGAAAAGTAATTGAAAGTATAGACATTGTATGATAGACATGTGCAATGGATAGTGGGGAATAAAAGAGGGCATGAAATAATTCATATTTATGTTGTCTAAACAAACAGGATAGCATGACACAATTTCACATATATGATGGCTAACTAAACAAGATAGCATGACACAATTTCACATTATGATGGCTAACTAAAAAAGATGGAAAGACATAGTTCAAAATGTGAGACTATGTAAACAGGATGACATGACATAACTGTATAATGTGTTTATTAAATAGGTTGGCATGCCATAATTCACATACATTCACGGATAGAATGCCATAATTCAAAATATGATGACTGTAAACACTAAACAGGATGAGATGATATAACTATATGATGTCTTTATTAAATGGGGTGCCATGCCATAATTCAGATAGATGATGTGTATGTACTATGTAAACATGATGGCATGATATAATTCAAATATATGATTTATATAGTAAGCAAGTAAGCAGATGGCAATCCATATATGATGTAAAAACTAAGCAATGCAAGACAACATGCATGACATGGGTAATATAACCCTGCCAAGTTTGAGCATAGACCTCAGGAGGGAAATAGGACTGGTCATCAGTCTCTGAATCCTCCTCTAAGGAGCTCTCTGTAACCAGCAAGATGTCTGCTTCAGCAGGTAGCATTGTCTGCTCTGAATACCTTGTTTTCACTCCAGATACTTCCATCACCGCTTGAAATGGCTGATGCACAGGAAGAGTAGTTGAATATACAAACGTTGTCGACAAATGGAACACGTAATACAAAAATTGATAGCATGATATAATTCACATACATGATGATTGGCTAAACAGCATGGCATTGCATAATTCACATATATAATGCCTTTGCAACAAGATAGCATTGTATAATTCACATATATAATGTCTTGCAACAAGATGGCAATGCATAATTCACATATGTGGTAATTAGACACTGAACAGGTGGCATTCACACAAAGCATGTCTAAACTAATCAAATGACATAGCAATGCGAGACACCATACGCACGATATGAGCAACATAACCCTGCCAAGTTAGAGCATAAACCTCGGGGGGGGGGGGGAATAGGACTGGTCATCTGTCTCTGAATCCTCCTCTGAGGAGCTATCCGTAACCAGCGAGATATGCGCTTCGTCAGATAGCATAGTCTGCTCTGAAGACCTTGTTTTCACTCCAGAATTTGCCATCACCGTGTCAAATGGCTGATGCACACGAAGAGCAGTTGAATGCACTAACATTGTTGACAAATGTAATATGTAACGAAAAAAAGGATGGCCTGATATAATTTACATATAAGATGACTGGCTAAGCAGGATGGCATTGCAAAATTCACATATATGATGCCTGGCTAAACAAGATGACATTGCATAATTCACATAAACGATGAATAAACTAAACAGATGGCATTCACACAAAGGATGTCTAAACTAAGCAGATGACATATTTGATGTATAAAGTAAGCAATGCAAGACACCATACGCATGATATAACCAACATCAGCATGCCAAGTTAGAGCGAAGACCTCAGGGGGTAAATAGGAGTTGTCTTCTCCTTCTGAATCCCCTCAGAATAGATATCTTCCTCTCAATTACAATCCGAAATGCGTGGAGGGGGGGCTGCCTTTGCGCCTACCATGGAGCGACGTCTGCATGAAATTTTATTGCCACGCAAGGCTCGTCTCTTTTGCTCTACATGTTCAGTTCCATTGTTTACAATAACTGTCATGCATGGGAATAAAACATAGTGAGATTATGTAAGGAGTGCATGCAGAAATCCAGAGTGATGGTAGCAACCTGTGGATAGACCCAAAACCAATAATAGCAGGTAGATAATGGCTTCAGTTAAAAAATACAGATAATGACTTCTTTACTGTTTGTTTCCCACCCAACATGAAACTCATAGTAGACATCGGAGATTAACCAGATAGTAGATAGATACTATTGATAGCGGCCCCGATATGTACCCCACAACCATTTAAAAACTCAAGTTTGACCATTAGTTTGGAGCTGACTCAGAGTTTAATCGGTGAACAGGACGATAAAGTAGCATGTAATATTAAGTGATGCATAACGTAAGCAGACACGAAAGAGTGCGACCTCTCTTGCGGACCCGTGTAGTCCTCGTGGTCATATGGTCGGTTGATGATGGTAATGCAGTTTTCATGGCTGCCAGCGGCGGGGAAGAACATCTGAGGCGGCGAAAGACAGTCTGGAGGCCGGATCCCTGCTGTGCTGGACCCTTCTGTCGTTGGAGCAGCTGAGCTAGGGTGGACGACGGCACAGCAGGAGTGGGACAAACCACGCAAGGTTTTCTTTGACAACTATCTGTAAGAGAAGTAATTCTGTAAGGGCTCGTTTGAATTGGAGGATTCCAACAATGCAGGGATAGGAAATAGACAGGAATAGGATAGGAATGCACGTGCAAAACAGAGAATTTAAAAACACAGGATTTCTGCCAATCTGGGTGTTTGATTCACAACAATTGGAAGATCACAGGATGCAAAAAAGCATGGTGAGATTAAGTCAAACCACAAGAAAATGTACGGTTATAATGCTATTATGCTAGTATCTCTTAGTCTTGTGCTTCATGAATAGAAATTTGAAAATGAGGACAAGTGAAAATTAAAATTCCTACGTTTTTTCTTTCAAGGAGACACTAAAGGAACAAATACGTGTGCTCAGTGGACAATATATATAACATGTAGAGTAAAAAAGAGATGCAACAAGTGTACAACCTCTTTGGCGAAGCCATGTCGATCTCAGCGTGATTGGGTTGGCCGGTGAGGATGCTCCGGCTGACTTTGCTGTCGGAGGAGGGGAAGAAGATCTTAGGCGTCTGGAGATGGAGCCCGAGGTACTGCTCCGCTGTGATGGAGGGCTTCGTCGTTGGAGCAGCTCCGGTGAGTTGTATGACGCCGAGGCTAAAGCAGGACAAGAGAGACAACAAACAACGTTAACCTGAGTGGAATTCTAATAGCATCTCCAATACATGACGTAAAATACATAACCACAAAGTGCTAGATGTAAAATACATCAGCCGATCATCTCTGAACTTAACTGTCGAAACTGAATTTTGCTATCGAAACTAAACACACTAGCAAGGTGAGGCTACACGTCGGTCGACTGACTTTTTCATCTCTGGTCAGTCGATTTTGCAGCCATTGGATACAAAATCAAGGGCCTGCAGTTCATCTTCAACCTCCACCCCCCTGAGCCACCAGCCACCACCGGCCAAACAGCAGCCCCCACAGCCCGCGGTCGGCGGTGCGCTGCCCCGAAAACACTCCCCACCGCCAGTCCGCCACCGCCCCGGCCATCCCTCTAGGCCCCCCCCGTGCCGAGGTTTTTCTCCGGCGATCCTCACGCCATCGCCCCGCCAACGCCCCACCACCACCGGCCACCACCATCGCCATCCTGAACCCTAAGATAGATAGTGGGGCACCTCTCCGGCGAGCCCCCCTCCCCGCTGCGGTTGGTTCTTCCTTCACCCCGGCGAGCCCCCCCACCCCCTGAAAATCGATTGACCCAAAAGTCGATTCAGTCGACTGAAGTGTAGCTAAATCGGAGCAACATCGCAAGCAAGAGCAAGAGCGAGAGCAGCAGCACGAGCAAGAGCAATAGCAAGAGCAGACCAGGCAGGGACCGAGAGCAAGAGCAGAGCAGCAGCACGAGCGAGAGCTAAAGCAGTAGTAGCTCCTACTGATGTGGACGTCGCCGCCGAGGGAGCGACGCCGTGGAGGAAGTGGCCGGCGACGCCGCCGTGGATGGAGCCGCGCCGTGTCGGCTCGGGACCAAGCGCCGAGAGCACCGTGAGATCGAATCAAGAAGAAAATGCGGTGATTAGTGTACAACCTCTTTGGTGGCGCCGATTAGGCCGCATCTTCATCCGAGGAAACGGTGATGATGATGCTCTTCCAGTGGTGCAGGTGAAGACGGTGGTGTGGGAATGGAGGTGGCGCGAAAGACGAGGGGAACATTGGGGCAGCTCCTTGGAGGTGGAGGACGGGGTGGTTGAACCAGCGGGACAATGAGATCGACGACAGATCCTCATCCGGTACGGTGGATGAGGGACGTCGAGGTGTTGCTGTGGACAACGTCGTCGGGGAAGAGGCTCCGGCTGGGTGGCGGACGGAGCAGGGTGTTGGGTTTCGTTGCGGGTTTTCGTGGCCTCGGTGTACGAATGGGTGGGCGGATGGGATGGCAGTGGGGAACCATGGCTTAGAGACACGCTTGTCCGAAATGTGGGGTAAGTTATGAAAGTACCCCCACCATTTGAGGCGGTTCTTTCGGTTCAGGGGTACCACGGGCATTTCACGTGTCGGGATTTCACAGGAGGTGGGAGTTTTCGCGTGCTTTGTAATTTCGGAATAGCAAGGCGCGGGTTGAGATGGAGGGAGTTGTCAGAGCACAACGAGACAAAGATATATCTTAAATTTTTCGGGCTAACAAGGTGCAGGTTGAAATTTCCGGACAAGCCTAACGTGTACTATACCAAATCAATGGGCACTGCAAATGTCATTCAAAACTTTGAATTCATGTTATATTTCGCTACGTGTATAATGCATGGAACCTACTACTCAAATGAATGTTTTAGTGCATTCCAAACGTATATACTACCACTTCAATATGAACTAAATTTGAATCCGTTTCTCTATTTGAATAAGATCTACAGTAATGATTGTTGTGAAGTCAAAGCATTTGAATTCGTTTCTCTATTTTAATAAGATCTACAATCATCATTATTGTCAAGTTAAACCATCATTTGTGTATTATCTTCACAGCATACCACATGATTAGTCTCGAGTTACATATGAACTATGTGTACTATATGAACTCGAACTAGATTTTTTTGAATCCACTTTATTTTGATTTCAAACCACATTACATTTCTAGCTCTAGCTAGATCTTCATAATCTAAACCATGTCTCATATGTATAATGTGTTTATCACATTATGTATGGTTCCCCGCCCCCTATGCCTACATGTATTTAGATGTGAGTTGCAAACACCACACATTACCAAAAATTCAAATAAAATGTGAGAATGTTCGATATATAGTATTGTTTAGATTGTTCGATATTTAGTTGTAAGCTGACAACGCCACACATTTTCACAAATTCAAATAAAATGTGAGATTGTTTGATGTATAGTATGGTTTAGATTGCTCGGCATTTAGCTGTGAGTTGCAAACGCCATGCATTATCACATTATGGTATAACATGTGCACAACACGTGTATCACCGCTATATTCATGCATGCAATGTTTAAAACACTATGATCTCCTATTCAAATATATGAATCCACTTTCATATCAAATTATGATCTTTGTTAGTCTCTTACACCCACACAATCCTCTAACCTTTGTAGCTACCACTAACTTTCTCTCGTGCATGCACACGCCCTCCTCGCCCTCCCCCTCCCTCGGCATTCTATACACAGGGCACATTCATTTGTTTTCTTTAGGTTGCTCTCCCAGAGTCTCCACAACTCCTTTCCGACACACACCGATCGATAAACCTCTCCAGCGATGCCTGCCTACAACATACACACACACCTTCAATCTCCTCCTTTATGTGTCCTTACCTCGTGTCTCTCATATGGCCAGACACACGTGTAAACTCTCGCCCCTCTTTTCATCGATCTCACAACCGCACACTCCTCCCCCTATCTAGCTAGTAGTTGGGCCTCTCACACCACCTCCTAGCTCCATTCTCTCTGTCTATCCGTCTCGTTGGGCCTTATTTGCCTCTAACAAATGGACGTACACCGACCGATCTCTCGCTATACATATAGCTAGCTAGGTCCTTATAACTCGTTTTTACCCACATGTCAATCAATCTACCTCATTAGTTGTGTCTCTCCCTTCCTCCGACAAACAACAATTGATCTACCGATCTAGTTAGGTTTGCTTAGCAAGCACATGGTTCCCCTTCATCATCCATGGATGCGTCCCGACAGATCTATCATGCACAGGCACTCACAGAAACACATCCCCACTCGTATTGATAACATTGCAGTTCCACCCTCAGTTTGTCTAGTAGGCCTCTCCCACCATCTTTGAGAAGCAACTCCATCACCCATCCGACACTCTACCCCTCTCCCTCCCTCTCCCTCCCTCTCTCTCTCTGTCCCATCATATTTCCTGTCCTTTGGTTATGTATGGATGTCGACCGATCTCCCTCAAGACATAGCTGGGTCTCTCCATCTCAACACATATACGAGTCGTTCTACCTCTATAGTTAGGCCTCTGCCTACCCCCCCCCCCCACACACACACCGATACATCAAGCGCTCTAGTCATGTCTCCCTGCCACACACAAACTTGACATGTGCCCTCTAACGTTCCGGTAGGCCAGTCGCCCTATATCTTTGACTTGCACACACACACACACAATTTCGATGGCTCTCTTCATCGATCTCGCACCCACCCACTTGATCCTCTCTTCGACTCTGTCGATAGCTATGACCCCTCCCTCTCTTCTCGTGGATTGCCCGACCCTCTATGTATGATATGGATAGGCCTCCATTTCACACACATTGCATGCAAAATTTTGTTTGAGATGTCATCGACACATATTCCCACAAATAATTCACGAAATCAACCCCCACCCCCACCCCAAAACAAAAAAAACTCACGAACGCGGTTTGTATCTCTCACACACACCCACGTAGGTGGGGGACGTGCACGAAGAGAAGAGGTGCATGCACGGCGCACGTACTCCCGTCTCTTTCCCAACCACACCCGCGCGGGTACACGGTGGAGCTCATTTCTGTACGAAAAAGGCAGCCCACGTGGTAATTTGGCACGTGTACTGGTTGTCCACTTGGTGGAGGGAGGATCGTCTACCACGGGTTAACAAACAAATTGCGACTTGACGTGTTATGTTAAAAAAGAGGCAAACCATGTGGGGCCTACCTTAGAGGCAAGGCTCTATACACTGGAGTACTTTTGATGTGTCCCGTCAACTCGCAGAACGAGGAGAAGCTTGCTTAGTACGCCGTCTCTCCCGTTCCTAAATGTAAGTCTTTGTAGAGATTTCACCATGAACCACATGCGGATGTATATAGATGCATTTTAAGTGTAGATTCATTCATTTTGTTCTGTATGTAGTGGAATCTCTACAAAGACTTATCTACTAGTAATAGCTAGCCCCCACTACTAGGAATTCTCTATCCTCTCCTTGAGCCACATCATCAAAATTGATGTAGCCGTTAGATGAAGTAAATCAGTCCATAATAGCCGTCTCATCTAGACGTTGAGAGGCTCCGCACTAAGCCACATGCAAGCATGCAGAAATACCATGGCACATGCATGTGAGTGGGTTTTAAATCACATCAACATGTCTGCATGCAAGCATGCACCAGTAGGATGCATGTAAGTGAGCTTTTAAGTCCCACTAACATGTCAAAAAGAAAAATATAATCCCATTATGCAGTAGGAGTTGGCTGATCTTTTTTCCTTATGTAGGATGATCTAAATGATGATGGGAGTTTATTTAGTTTGGCTACCACATTTGTCATGCGGTTATAGAGTTTTTTTAGTTCTATGAAATCGATAATTTTGCGCAGAGAGATATACCATTGTTCCGTGGCAACGCGCGGGGACTCATCGAGTAATATTTAGGAACAGAGGGAGTACTATGTAAAGAGTTAGGTGTCGCACGGTGATAGTGTGAGGTGGGCCATGTAATCACTGAGCCTGCGTGTTTTCACTGCTCTTGCATGCCTCCGCTGTAAGAATGGAGAAAATTGTAATCTAGTAGTAGTACCTCCTTTCGCCGAAAGCGTGGGACATTCAGCAGTCCTACCACCTCGGTAATAAAGACCAATGAGCCGTCAAATCACATAGACCCAGCAGTAAGTTGGACAGACGAAGCAACCAACACTCTTGCGCCAGTGAGAGCCCGCGTCCACTCTGCCCGGGCATAAATGCGGCACTGATTCTTTGGAGCGGCGCTGACCGTTTCGGGCGGGAAGCACGCGCGGGCGATGGAGGGGCTTTGGGTGGGCCAGGCTAGTCAGGAGCGGGCGTGGCAGCTGTCCGCATGTCCCTACCGGACACGCCCGGAAATGAGAGGATGCACCGACTCTTGCGGCTAAAATCGTACACTACACAACATCTCTGTAGGAGTAGGTCGATCTGTCGCTCTCTCTAGAACACACATGCCGTTAAACACACACACACACGCACGCACCTTGGCCCCGTTGCACCTTCTAACGTGACTTATTACACCTAGACGGAGGGAGTAGTAAGTATACGAGATACGGTGGCACACTGACTTAAGTCGAATACAAGTGCCCAAAATTTGTGTGCATGTTATAATAAGGATTCACTTCAAATTGTACGTGAGTGAACAGAGGGATCAATTGGACAGTGTTCCCGAGCAGTAGCGAGATGTGTGAGGTAAGAAACACTGCTGGCGCTTTTAATTTTTCTTATTAATTTGTTTGTTTCACCCTCTGACTGGTGGGACCCAACGTACTACGTGGAGAGAGGTAAGGTGACTAAGGCTGCATTATTTCTGCACCACTGTGGATAGTCTTACTACCAAAGCCACATGACACGATTATGATTGAAATCCCAATGAATTCCAAACACAAAAAAACATGGCATGCTTGTCACACGAATGCAGGAATGTATAAAAGGTTATTTCCCTCTCGTTGAACATAACGGGAGGGTTGTGTAACTGGTTAGCTTGTTCGCTCATCAAACTTGAGGTCTCGGGTTCGATAACTACACTTGAGCATAATTTGTGCCAGGAGGATTCTTTGACTGGTCAAAATATTTTCTAGGGTTTGCATGCTTCACACTCTCTCTCCAGTATATATATACACGCTGGAGCCTCAGCGCTTGTAGTTCCTCTCTTCACACTCCCTCGCCCTCTCCCGCTGGAGCCTTAGTGCTTGTAGTTGCTCTCTTCACACTCTCTCGCCCTCTCCAGATCTAAACAAGACTTCATTGGCCTCTTTCTCCCCTCACTGCTGCTCAAAGAGCCGGCAGGATCCGTCTGCCGGGAAAGGAAGGAGGCTTAGCGCTGTCGCCGTCGCCGAGGGACTACCAGCGCAGCTGTTCACTTTCCACCCAGCGGCGGCGCGGGAGGTCCTCCGACCCCTTCTTCTTCGTCCCCGTCCCGTCGCCCACCGAACCACGCCCCAAGAACCCTAAGGTATAATTTACTTACTCCACATGCATTGCTCTAGCTGCATGTATACCATGAATCCAGGACGTGGTTCAAAGAGGAAAGGAGTGGGGGAAAGTAGTGGGAAAAGTTGTATATTGCATGAATCTAGGACGTGGTTCAAAGAGGAAATGAAGGGGGGAAAGTTGTATAGCATGAATCTAGGATGTGGTTCAAAGAGGAAAGGAATGGGGGAAAGTAGTGGGGAAAGTTGTATCGCATAAATCTAGGATGTGGTTCAAAGAGGAAAGGAAGGGGTGAAAGTACTAGTTCAAAAAGGAAAGGAAGGGACAAGGCTATAGAGTTTGAGCAGGACTAGATTTGTTGCGCTCACATAAGGAAAGGTGTCTAAAGATAACAAAACTGGGACCAACACAAATATGCTCCTTGGTTGTTTGTTCTTTGTTGCAACAGACTGTGCATGACCACAGTACATCGGTAGATGCACATGGTGCTGGTGCATCCACTGTCCCGTGCAACTCATTAGCTGTTGTTAATCTAAGGCCCTGTTTGGTTAAAAACTCCCTAGTCCCTACCTGCTTGGTTCCAGGGACTAAACATGGACTAGAGGTTGTTAAATGACATGCTAAAAGACCATGTTACCCCTAGTAATGAACTAATAGAGACAAGGTGCTATGCGTGGCAGGGGCAACTGTTGGAAAAAGT
This sequence comes from Triticum urartu, assembly GCF_056163025.1. NCBI lineage: Eukaryota > Viridiplantae > Streptophyta > Magnoliopsida > Poales > Poaceae > Triticum > Triticum urartu. The sequence continues at coordinate 168,927,192 of NC_141877.1, read as the reverse complement.
CCCAAAAAGACTCCCTCGGGGTCTTCTTTCTTTAGTCCCAAATGCCCACTTTTAGTCCCTAAAATTCCCTCCTGTTTGGTTTAGATGGGACTGACACGAAGTTTTTTTTAGTCCCTACACCAAAATGTCCCTATAAACAAATAACCTCTAATAATGCGGCTGGAAAATTGATGCAATGCCACAGTTAAAACAAAATTACATGTTTAACGAATTTTATTGTTAATATAATCTCTATGTTAATATTAATCAATGCCACCATTTGAGAAATGCTATTGTCTTGCTTTCTTTCCCATTTAGATAAGGTAGATGCTTCTTTTTGTTGGCTTCTGTGTCATCCACCGTTATTGACCACTAATTGTTTCCTTTGCACCTCTGTGTAAACAGGGTTATCTACTTGACCTCGTTGCCATTGTGACCTTTTGTTGCACTACACAAAACACTTCTGTTTTAAGAGTGTTTTGTGCAGTTCAACCAAAATGTCACACCGACAATGTTGCTTGATTGCTTGATCTTAGTGGAACTGCACAAGCTGAGATCTTACTTCCTATCCGTTAAGGCGAATTTGGTTCAGATCTTCTTCTTGTGAGTTGTTTAAATTCCGCATCATGAGAGGTCAGTACTAGCCTTCTTTCACATGATTCTACAGTGTGCTTTCATATGGTGTGCTACTTATACGATAATGCTGCTTGATTTTAGTGAACTGCACAAATGGAGACAAGACTTCCAATCTGTATATGCTCCGTAATATCCCATTGAGGTAAGATAAGGATATTTCACAACTGCTGGCCTGTATTTTGCCACTTTCATTAGAAAATTAAGTTTAGTACTATACTTGTGCTCCCTAATTGACATGCCAAATCTTACGTTGAAGGCGAAGCTTGTCTGTTATTGAACCAAGTGATGAAGGGGAAGAACAAGCGGAAGAAAAAAAAAAATCAACTCCGGTGCTGTAATGAAGCACTGGAACTGTGATGACACAGGTAATGATATAGTTTTGCATCTTATTTTATTGCTATGGCTGGAACGAGCAATTGTTTTGCCACTGATTTGATGCCACTCTTAATGTAATATGTAATTATCTGTACTTGTGCAAACAGGGATCTTCTTTGAAGATACCATATATTTTAGTGGAAGTGCACAAGAAGATGTTGGAAACATTAAACTAATCGAGGAGTATATAATAAGCATGGCCACCACCGTAGATAGCAACAGATGGTTCCGGAGAAGTGCTTCATCTGTATGCTCTACACAATAAGCCTCCTGACAAAGGTTGGTACTCGCCCACTGATTTCATCCATATGACTGAGCTTTGTCATCTCTATTGGTGTTGTGCTACTGTTTAGATACTGTCATGAAAAAGTGGTATTGTCCTTGAGAAGTGCTTAATCTGTGCTGTTTTAAATATTTCCTTTCCTTTTTTCTGAGCAAACAGGGATGCTAGCATTTAGTAGTCCTCTTGTCTTTGCACAACAGGATCATCTTCCTCTGAAGAAGAATATGGAGTACGTGAAGTGACTAGTTCCGATTATGCCATGATGAAGAAGCCCTGTCTATCTTCTCATCAGAAGGAGCAGTTGAAGGATGGTTACATTACTCCCCACAAGACCAAACTAACTTCAGCTCAGAAGGACTTACAAATCTCCATTTTTTTGTTGTGATGCGCGAGTACAATGTTGTTCTAGGATTCTTTCTGGTGAGTTCTATTTTTCTAAAAGTGTGCCCTACATGGACCATGTATGTGCCTGTTGAAACTGTCGATTCATAGTACAGTTTGTTGTATACTAATCACTTTTTTGTATTTGTGCAAACAGGGGTGCTCAACTTGATTTCAATGGGAACTGCACAAAATGTTCATGAATACATCGAATCATTCATTTCCACCACAAGAAAGGAGGCGCCGATAAGTTCAAGGCGTTGCAACATATAAGGGCGAAATCATACAAGCTATGCGCGAATTTGGTTGATTCTGGTGGAACTGCACAAAAAGAACAGCTCGTTTATTTAGCACGAGGTGCCATGTCAATGTCCGAACTGATGGCAAACCCTGCCCATTCCACAATTGTAGGCATTTGATATTTTGGAATGGGAAAACCTTGTGAAATTTTGCTCATTGATTTTAGCAAGACATGCGTTTGATATTTTCGAATGGGACGCCCTTTGATGTCAGCAGCGTCGATCAATTTTTTCTTTATTTTTTAGTTGTGAAGTAAATATTGCCTCTGACATGTGAGTCACTGAGATGCATAATCATCGATTGTTTTGAAAGTTCTCTATGAACTTCCAGGCCTGTGTGTTTGATTGCAATGTACAGAAATGCTAAAAAGTTTCTCAAACTCTTTGTACTCCTTCTGTTCCTTTTTACTCCGCACATTGTGAAAGTGCATACTTTTTTGTATAAGATTGGTCAAAGTAGAGATACTTTCACTACAGACAAAACTTGTATGCAGACTAGAAAGGACCAGAGGGAGTACATGTGAAACTGCTGCGAACGAGGTGATCACCCTGGGAATAATGCTAGTACGTATTGTTTTGCATGTTCATCCAATGCCAGTGATACAGGAATTTGAACTAATCAAAATAAATTCATTCATACACGGTCAGATTTCATATAAACATGCCGGATTTTATTACATTTCATACATTCTTCAACTAAAAAGGGGTGCGCTGGAGGTCTAATTAATTAACCGAAGCTACCCACCTGTGTCCCGCTGAGCCGAACAGAAGCTTCAGTGACTTAACTGCAGGTGCAGTTGCATAACTGACATATGGCCTGTTGGGCCCACGTGTCAATCAGCCAACTGCACCAGCAGTTAAGTAGAAGCAGCGTTCCTCTCCAGCACAGCTCGCCGACTCCACGTCGCCGCCAAGAAGCTAACCGGCCGTCAATGGTCAACCCGCCTACTAAGTTGACGTACCAAGGGCTTTGTCAACTTAGTCAATATAAATGATTCTAGCTGTAGTGACCGTACGATGTCCATCCAACAGCCATCGTGCTTCTTCAACCTTTGGTTTCTTGCTCCAGCCGCCCAAAGCAGCGCCGGTCGTGCCGCTTGCTCCTGCCTCCCGTGGCCTGCTGTGCTGCCGCGGAGGCCTCACTGCCCCCTACTACTCCCACCGCTGGCCAGACCATCCCTCCACTCACCCACACCCCCTGTTATTCTGCGGCGACGGCAGCGCAGCCGAACTAGTGAACCCTCGTACTCCTCTCCGCGTGTGCATCCACTGCTACGTCTTCCCCGGCTCCGCGTCGTCCCCTTCCTAGGCCTCGCCGTTGTCCATCGCACTGGTGCTCTCGGCGCAACGTGGTCAACGTGGTCAAGGAACGACTTCCATCGGACGTGGACTGTACGTGGAGAGGCTGACAGCTGGGTCCACGGCAGCCTCAAGGAAGTGCCTCCTTATTACGCGCAAAATAATTATTCCTCCACCTGACAGCGGGGACCCATCGGACGGGCCACCGTATTTTGTGAAAAAAAAGATTCGCCACCTGACTGCTGGGACCCACGAGCTACATCTTCGCACGCAATGAAGTGCGTATGAAAAAAAACGATTCGCCCCCTGACTTCTGGGACCCACCAGCTACATCTTCGCATGCAAGGAAGTGCGTCAAAAAAACGATTCGCCCCCCGACTGCTGGGACCCACCAGCTACACCTTCCCCTGACTGCTGGGACCCAGCAGCTACACCTTTGCATGCAAGGAAGTGCGCTCGGGCAAAAAAAACAAAACGATTCACCCCCCTGACTGTTGGGACCCACCAGCTACATCTTCGCACCCAAGGAAGTGCCTGACAGTCGGGACCCACCTGGTCGAAGCGTACGTAGCGTTGTCATTCTGGTAGCGAACATGTACGTACATACTGGTCGATGTAGAGGCGCGCACTTGTCATAGTAGAGGCGCGCACGTAGCATGTATATGTACGTACAACGGCCAGGGTGCAAGAAAGAAAATACGGCCATGTATGTGTACATACGGGCAGGATCTCGAACGCCTACTCGCGCATACGTACGGCCAGGGCTCGTGTACATGGCTGGGTCGGAACGGAGAAACAATGTCGTCGTCGTGTTCATGGGGAGGCAACGGAATGTGTCATGTTCATGGGGAGGCAACGGAATGAGTCGTGTTCATGGGGAGGCAACGGAATGCGTCGTGTTCATCGGGACGCAACGGAATGTGTTGTGTTCATCAGGAGGCAACGGAACGCGTGGGAGCCAACCGGCTGGGTCAGAACGGAATGCGTGGTCGTGTTCATCGGGAGGGCTTGGACGGAACAGGCGATGGAAACGAGGCCTAGCGTACCGCAGAATGGAGGAAAGAGACCTCCTACGGTCGAAACGGGGGTCCTGTTGATCAGGAGGGGTGTGGCGCACTGCAAAACGAAGGAAACAGACCTCCTACGGTCGAAACGAGGGTCCTGTTCATCAGGAGGGGTGTGGCGTACCGCAAAACGGACGAAATGGACCTCCTACGGTCGAAACGGGGGTCCTGTTCATCGGGAGGGGTGTGGCGTACCGCAAAACGGGACTCCACGGGATACTGTTCATCTCCACCGTCGACCTCCTCCAGCCTCCATGGGCTCCTGTTCATCCAGCCTCCACCGCGCGCTACTCCACCGGCTACTGTTCAACCACCCCTCCACCGTCTACTGTTCATCCAGCCCTCCACACCATGGGGTCCTGTTCAACCACCCCTCCACGGGCACCCCTCCACCGTCTACTGTTCATCCAGCCCTCCACACCACGGGGTCCTGTTCATCCAGAGGCAATGCCACCGCTCACTGTTCATCCAACCCCCCCCCCCCGCAACGCTCACTGTTCATCCAATCGATCGGCTTCAGTTAGCAGCAGCAGCGAAGGAATCGCTCGATCGGGATCAGTTAACAGCCATCGATCGATCACTCGGGTTCAGTAACGCGTAGCCTGCAGTGCAATCGCTCGGGTTCAGTTAGATCCCAACGCCTCGCTCGGGTTCACTTAGAGCCAATGCCTCGCACACATGCGCGTACGTGTACGAGAGAAACGCGCATCACTCGGCCCCCGACCTCCCACCGTAACCGGGAACTCCCCGAAATTTTCCTCGCCCTCGCTTCTACCACGGTTTTTTCCATCATGGACGGCCCAAAGAATGTCATGCAGCTGCGTCTCCGTCCCGCCCAGGACGAAAAGCCCATTTTTTGTCATGATTTTTTGTCATAGAAGTAGGAGCCCACCACATCTATGATGATACCGGGTTTTGTCACAATTATCGTCATAGAAGTGTCATATGTATGACAGAAATTTTTTTCGTTCAGCCCAAAATGTCACGGATGTGTCTTTTTTCGTAGTGGTGGTTTTGGTAATTCCTGACAACATATAGCTCATTGAGCTAATGATATCTCAAGATAAATATTTCAGGAAAGCTCAATGATTGGCATGGCATGGATTAGAATTGTGGACCCCTCAAAATGCTAAGGACAAGAGATTGGCTCAAGCTCTAAAGCTCGAGACTCTACATTTTACTTTTAGTGATCCAAGATCACATTAAGTCCATAGGAAAAGCCAATACTATTAAAAGGGGATGAGGTGATTCTTAATGGGTTGCTTGCTCAAAATGCTTAGTGATATGCTCCAAAATCCTCAACTACTTTCTCATATCCACATATGTCCCAAACCAAAAGTCAAACTCGGCCCCACCGAAACTTTCTATCCGGCGCCATCGAGTTCATTTGATATAGCCACGGCCACAAACCCTGGTCACTTCGGTCTTACCGATAGGGATCTCGGTCCCACAGAGATGGGATTGCAAACTCTCTATTTGCCTTCATAACGTTTCGGTCCAACCGAGATGAGTGATCGGTCCCACCGAGTTCGCAATGCAAACTCTCTGTTTCCCTTTCGTAACGTTTTGGTCTCACCGAAATGAGCGATTTGGTCCCACCGAGTTTGTCTGACCAACTCTCTGTTTTGCTTATTACCAAAATCGGTCCCACTGAGTTTGTGTAATCGGTCAAACCGAGATGAGGTTTTACCCTAACCCTAGCACATCGGTCCCACAGATTTGATCATATCGGTCCCACCGAAATGACTAACGGTCACATTATGAACTAAATTGGTCTGACCGAGTTTCATTATTTGGTCCCACCGAGTTTGGTGATTTGTGTGTAACGGTTAGTATTTGTGTGGAGGCTATATATACCCCTCCACCCACTCTTCATTCATGGAGAGAGCCATCAGAACATGCCTACACTTCCAACATTCATTTTCTGAGAGAGAACCACCTACTCATGTGTTGAGACCAAGATATTCCATTCCAACCATACGAATCTTGATCTCTAGCCTTCTCCAAGTTGCTTTCCACTCAAATCATCTTTCCACCAAATCCGGATCAGTGAGAGAGAGTTGAGTGTTGGGGAGACTATCATTTGAAGCACAAGAGCAAGGAGTTCATCATCAACACACCATTTATTACCTTTTGGAGAGTGGTTTCTCCTAGATTGGTTAGGTGTCACTTGGGAGCCTCCGACAAGATTGTCGAGTTGAACCAAGGAGTTTTTACGGGCAAGGAGATCGCCTACTTCATGAAGATCTGCCCTAGTGAGGTAAGTCCTACGTGGGCGATGGCCATGGTGGGATAGGCAAGGTTGCTTCTTCGTTGACCCTTCGTGGGTGGAGCCCTCCATGGACTTGTGCAACCGTTACCCTTCGTGGGTTGAAGTCTCCACCAACGTGGATGTACGATAGCACCACCTATCGGAACCATGCCAAAAATCTCCGTGTCTACAATGTGTTTGCTCCCTCCAAACTCCTCCCTTTACCTTCATGTGCAATGTTTTACATTCCGCTGCTATACTCTTAGACTTGCATGTGTAGGTTGATTGCTTGACTAGTGCTAAGTTGCTAAAATCTGCCAAGACTTAAAATTGGGAAAAGGCTAGATTTTTATTTGGTCAAGTAGTCTAATCCCCCCCCTCTAGACATACTTTCGATCCTACAACATGACCGAGACACCTCTCCGATCAATAACCAACAACGGAACCTGGATGCTCATATTGGTTCCCACATATTCTACGAAGATCTTTATCGGTCGTACCGTAATGACATCATACGTTATTCCCTTTGTCATCAGTATGTTATTTGCCCGAGATTCGATCGTCGGTATCTTCATACCTAGTTCAATCTCGTTACCGGCAAGTCTCTTTACTTGTTCCATAATACATCATCCCATAACTAACTCATTAGTCGCATTGCTTGCAAGGCTTATCATGATGTGTATTACCGAGAGGGCCCAGAGATACCTCTCCGATACTCGGAGTGACAAATCCTAATCTCGATCTATGCCAACCCAACAAACACCTTTGGAGATACCTGTAGAGCATCTTTATAATCACCCAGTTACGTTGTGACGTTTGATAGCACACAAGGTATTCCTCCGGTATCCGGGAGTTGCATAATCTCATGGTCGAAGGAATATGTATTTGACATGAAGAAAGCAATAGCAATAAAACTAAACAATCAACATGCTAAGATAACGGATGGGTCTTGTCCATCACATCATTCTCCTAATGATGTGATCCCGTTCATGAAATGACAACACATGCCTATGGCTGGGAAACTTAACCATCTTTGATTAACGAGCTAGTCTAGTAGAGGCTTACTAGGGACACGGTGTTTTGTCTATGTATCCACACATGTATCAAGTTTCTGGTTAATACAATTCTAGCATGAATAATAAACATTTATCATGATATAAGGAAATATAAAATAACAACTTTATTATTTCCTCTATGGCATATTTCCTTCATATCCCATATATCCATCCACCGACAGTGATAGCTGCTTTTCTGTCCAATGTGTGCAACCGCATGATTCGTTCCAAGATGAACATGCGGTTGCCCAAGACTATAAAGGAGCTTTACACTTTGGTGGAAAAGCACACTCGGATGGAGGAGGGAAGGAAACTCCCAGAAGAAGAGGATTGCATCAACGTCTACTCAGAGGACAACAACAAATCCACCAGTTAGAAGAAGAGCAAGAAGTGCAACAAGAGGCGCAAGGATAAGGCAGTAATGACTGTCGAAGGATCGGGCTCACCTAGTACCAGCAAGAAGGCTCAAGCCGAAGCTCCCGGCAAGGAGGCTGCCATGTGCGCTGACTGCCGGGAAGCTGCGGCTGCCGAGAAGGCTGGGAAAGGTGACGGGCCATACTGCAAGATTCATCGGACCAAGGGCCATGACCTTCAAGAGTGTTATCAGGTTGAGCAGCTCGTCAAGAGGCGGAGAGCAGAATATGAGAAGCATGGTAAGGAAAAAGGTCAGAATGCTGCTGGCGGTAAGGGCTAAGGCGGTGAACCAAATCGCCCTGGCAAACCCTTTTGGAACCAAGGAAAACCCGCCAGGGGTCGAGAGAAGGAAGCTTGCAATGATGAGAGTGATGGAGGGGATGAAGAGGAGACCAGTGAGTAGGAGTTCCAGAAGGCCACTGGCGCCCTGTGCATTGACAGGGGTGCATCCCTACGCTCCTCTCACCGCCACCTCAAACGGTGGGCACGTGAGGTCAATGCCATGGAGCCAGCGCCCGAGGCTCGGAAACCTCTCAAATAGTCACGCACACCCATCATCTTTGACGAAGAGGACCATCCTGACCGTACCACTGCGGTCAGGTGTTTGCTATTGCTGGTCTCTCCAACAATTTGCAATCTCAAGGTCACGAAGATGTTGGTTGACGGCGGGGCCGGGTCGAATCTGATTTCCCCGAAGGTCATCAGAAAACTTCAGATAGCAGAGGAAGAGCTAAGGGTCACAGGCATGTTTCAAGGAGTTAATCCCGGCAGGAGTCATCCTAAGGGAAATATCAAGTTTTCGGTGACATTTGGAGGGGAGCTGAACTATCGGACTGAGAAAATTGTGTTCGATGTGGTTGACCTCCCCCTACTGTACAATGGGATCCTTGGACGCCCAACCCTGGCTAAGTGCATGGTGGCATCCCACTATGCCTACAACACCTTGAAGATGCCCGGGACGGTAGGAGTCATTTCCATCCTGTGAGATGAGAAGGATGCAACCATTTACGTGGATAACATGTACCGGGATGCAGTCGCGGCAGAGGCAGTGGCAGTAGCAGTTCCCGCCAAGGAGAATAGAGGAAATAAGAAGGACAACAGGGACGCTGGGAAGGAATCCGGGAAGTGTACCTTCGGAGTGCGCTGCGCCTATTGATGACTTGCCGGAGAGTTCCAACAACAAGAGATCCAAGGTTGTTGCACCCCAAGTGAAGAAGGTCCCGATAGGGCTGGCTAGCATTGATGGTACCTTCACTATCAACACCACCCTTGATGACAAATAGGAAAGCATGCTCGTTGCCTTCTTGCGGGAGAATATCGATGTGTTTACCTGGCAACCATCTGATATCCCCGGTGTTCCCAGGATGGTAATCGAGCACCACCTTGATGTCTGCCCACACGCCCGACCCGTCAAGTAGAGAGTTCGGAAGCAGGCCTTGGAGAGGCAGCAGTTCATTGCAGAGGAAATCAAGAAGCTTGAGGCGACTGGTTTGGTCAGAGGAGTGTTGCATCCGACATGGTTGACAAATCCAGTGATTGTCCGGAAGGCCAACCTGAAATGGAGGCTTTGCATAGATTTCACGGATCTCAATAAGGCTTGCCCGAAGGACCCATTTACCTTGCCGCACATTGATTAGATTGTGGATTCCACTTCAGGCTGTGATTTGCTCTCCTTTTTGGATGCATATTCTGGATATCACCAGATCTTCATGTCCAAGGAAGACAAAAAGAAGACCTCGTTCATCACCCCATGCGGTACGTACTGCTTTGTCCGCATGCCATTTGGATTAAAGAGTGTTGGGTCTACTTTTGCAAGGGCAGTCCAGATTGGTTTTGGGCCACAACTACACAGAAACATTGATGCTTATATGGATGATATTGTGGTCAAGACCAAGGACAGGGCTACCCTCATCCAGGATTTGGAGGAGACATTTGCTAGTCTGCACAAGATCAACTTGAAGCTCAACCCGGAGAAGTGTGTGTTTGGCGTTCCCTCTGCAAGCTACTTGGGCTCTTTGTGTCCCATCAGGGGATCGAGGCCAATCCAGACAAGATCAAAGCTATCAAACAGATTCAAGCGCCCAGGACAGTCAAGGATGTGAGGCGTTTGACAGGGTGTATTGCCGCGCTAAGCAGATTCATCTCCAAGTCTGCCAAGCGCGCCCTGCCGTTCTTCAAAATCCTGAAGAAGGCAGGACCCATGAAGTGGACCCCAGAAGCAGATGCAGCTTTGCAAGAGTTGAAGGCCTACTTGTCCTTTGTGCCCATTTTGGTTGCCCCCAAACCACAAGAGCCGTTGTTGCTATATTTGGCAGCAACCAATCAAGTGGTTAGTGCAGCCTTAGGTGGCACATCGGGAGGTGGGAGAAACAGAAGATGAGCAAGGACCTGCAGAGCCAGACAAGGATCAGGGCAGAAATGGGCATGACAGCGAGGGCGACCCCAAGGACGCGGCAAAGAAGAAAGTGGTGCAGTGCCCAGTGTACTTTGTCAGTTTCCTACTACAGGGAGCCAGATCAAGGTACTATGGCATACAAAAGTTGATCTTTGGTCTCATCATGGCCTCAAGAAAACTGCGCCACTACTTCCAAGCCCATGAGATTATGGTTTTCACTCATTTCCCGTTGCAAAGGATACTCCGAAACCCTAAGGCTACTGGCAGAATAGCGGAATGGGCTTTGGAGTTATTCAGCTTTGGCCTGAAGTTTGAGAGCACATAAACAATTCAGAGCAGGGCATTGGCAAAGTTTATTGCATAATGGACGCCAACCCCTAATGAGGAAGTGCTGGAAATAGGTATCCCCGGCAAAGAAGTGCCCCAGGAATGGATCATGTATTTCGATGGCGCCTTTTCCCTACAAGGTGCAGGAGCTGGTGTGCTTCTCGTTGCCCCCTCCGGGGAGCACTTGAAGTACGTCGTCCAGATGCACTTTGCCCGGGAAGAGGTGACCAACAATACAACAGAGTATGAAGGGCTCCTTGCCGGGCTCAGGGTTGTTGCCGAATTGGGAATCAAGAAGCTAATCATTCGAGGAGATTCACAGCTTGTGGTGAGACAAGTCAACAAGGATTACCAAAGTCCAGATGGAGGCATACATTGAGGAAGTGAGAAGATTGGATGAGCACTTTGACGGATTGCAAACGGAGCACGTACCCTATGCGGAAAACAACATAGCTGATCATCTATCAAAGTGTGTTGCACAGAAGCTTCTTATGGAACCAGGAACTTTTGTTCTCCATCTTACTCAGCCCTCCGTATCCCTAGAAACAATGGCCCAGAAAAGGAGAAAGATGGACTCCAGTAAGCCTCTCCTGGTAGAGCCCCCCGGGGGTCCTGGCAGGGACCCTGCTGGAAACAACTCCTCATCACTTGCCAGACCGCACCCTCCAGCCGGGCCTATGGTCCCCGCGAATGAGGAACGTGCCCCCGTAGTTAAGGAGGTGTCGTTAGTCCTTGTTGCCAAGCCTCAGGCTCGAACTTGGGCAAGGCACATAGTCCACTTTCTCCAAACAGGAAAACTTCCCGATGACCAAGATGAGGCTGAAAGAGTAGCCCATAGGGCCAGTATGTATCAGTTTGTCGATGACACTCTATACAGAAGGAGGCCCAATGGTGTGAAATTGAAGTGCATCTGCCGGGAAGAAGAAAGGAACCGCCAGCTAAGATACACAAAGGTATGTGCGGCACCCACATTGGATCGAGGGCATTAGTTGTGAAAGCATTCCGACAAGGGTTCTATTGGCCCACAACCCTCCAAGATGCGGTTGAACTAGTCACCAAATGTGAAGCCTGCCAGTTCCATTCCAAGAATATCCACCTGCCTGCCCAAGCTCTTCAAACAATCCCTTTATCATGGCCATCTTTGGTCTGGGGGCTCGATATCCTCGGCCCTTTCCTCCAAGCTGTCGGGGGCTTTGGGTTCTTGTTTGTTGCTATCGACAAGTTTACAAAGTGGCCGGAAGTAGCTGCCATGAGAAAGGTGATTGCTCAGTCAGCTATCAAGTTCTTGAAAGAATTGGTGTGTCATTTTGGAGTCCTGGCAAGGATCATTACCAACAACGGCACCTAGTTCACGAGCCGCGCCTTCAAGCAATATGTTCATGCCATCGGAAGCAAGATCTCATTTGCCTCTATTGCACATCCCAGGAGCAATGGGCAAGCAAAGAGGGCAAACACTGAAGTGTTGCGAGGACTCAAGACAAGAACCTTTGATACGCTGCAGAAGCAGGGCAGGCGGTTAATCGATGAGCTACCGGTAGTCCTCTAGCCCCTCAGAACGACACCAAGTCGAGCTAATGGGCAGACTCCCTTCTCCCTAGTCTACGGGGCAGAAGAGGTTATCCCCACGAAACTCATTTATGGGTCGCCTCAAGTGCTTGCCTATGATGAAATAACGCAAGATCAGCACCGGCGTGACGATGCTGTGCTACTCGAGGAGAACCATCTCCAGGCTACTATGCGTGATGCACACTATCAGCAAGCCCTGCGTTGCTATCACAGCCCTAGGGTTCATGCCTAGTGTTTTGAGGAAGGTGACCTTGTCCTTAGGTGCGTTCAGTTCGCCAAGGGTACAAACAAGTTGATGTCGAAGTGGGAAGGCCCTTACCGGGTAGTTGGAGTCACCAGACCTGGTGCAATCAGTCTAGAGACCGGAGATGGCATTCAATTGCAAAACTCATGGAACATTGAGCATCTCCGCAAGTTCTACCCGTAAGGCGCGGCTGTCGGGCCCTGCCCGGCAGCCACACTTTTGTACAGGCCTTGCCTCAGTTGCATGTAACCCCTTGTACAAAGCCAGGCGATGACCCTGAGCAAAAGAGAACTAAATGAAGCGCTGGGGCCCATGACCAAGTTGCATGCAGGCATCAGCATTCCAAGAGCAATGCATAAGCATTTGCATATGCATATAGACAGGGTTGCATCTTGCATCATTTCCATATACATGAGGTTGCAGGTTCTTGCCATGAGCTTGACCTCTACTGGGAGTTGGGAAGATGAACCAGCACTGCGATCTCCGGCGAGCCAAACAGATAGGTTCTGCCTCTTGTCCGAAAGTGTTCTGTAAGATTAAGCTTGTGCATTAGAAAACCTCGCCGCTCTTATAAACTTAGGTGATCCCATCCCTGGACTCGCACGTTGCTTCGACCAGGATGGTCGCAGTGTCCTTTGGTAAGAAGAGATTGGCAAGGGGTTGATCCCTTTATCTCTGGCCGGTAGGCTCAGTTCTCCTGCAGATAAAAGGGTACCGGCAGGATAGCCTGCCGGGGAAGACTCGTTTATTTAAAAATAGAGAGGCATTCCACCTCTACATGGACATATACATGCACGAGTTCCTGGCAAGGTTCATCTTTTTCATTAATATGCTGATAATACAAGTACAAACCTTACAGAACAATGACATGGACTCGAATTATTACATTATTTGAACTAAAATTTGGCTAGTGCCTATAGGTTTAAGATTGAAAAAAGATAAGTGCCTCCTAATGCCCTTTCTTGTCCCTCTCCTCCTAGGCACGGCGGTAGAAGGTGAAGGGGGCAAAAGGGCGCCTAAACAGAAGCCCAGTCTAACCCCATCGGGCTCCAGGAGAGGTAGCCTGGCGGCGGCAGGAGGACGTTGGTGAACGCGTCGATGGAGAGCCTGGCGGAGGCGACCCGTCAACCGCCGCCACTAGGGCCAGTAGGACACGACAGGGCTAATGGCGCTGCAGCCCAAGAGGATGGTTGTTGGGGTCCAATTGGAAGGCTGCTGGTGGGAGCCGGGAGGCATCATCCCCACCTCTGCACCCAACTCCCCAAAAAATCACCTTGCCAGAAAGGAGATGCAGGTGCATATGATGTTGTTGCCACCTGATGAAGATGGTGCGGGCGATGCTCACCCGGAGTCAGAGTCGTCGCCCTCCTGCTCACCACCATCGTCATTGCCATCACTTTGCTCCTCGTCGCTTTCGCTCGATGAGGATCTTTCGTCGTTGGTGGAGCTCTCCACGCAGCACCCTAAGTGGGTTCCCGAGCACCCAAAGAACTTTACGGAGAGCAGGCCGCTCTCCATTAATTTAAAATGGAGAATGTGCCACTCCGACAAGCAATGAGCGCGAGCGATGGAACCATGACCGTAAGTGAAAGCGTTATGACAACATGGTTGATGTAGTCGTACGTCTTCACGATTCGACCGACCCTAGTACCGAAAGTAAGACACCTTCGTGATCTGCACACATTCGGCTCGATGATGTCCCACGAACTCTCTATCTAGCTGAGTGTTGAGGGAGAGCTTCGTCAGCACAACGGCGTGATGACGGTGATGATGAAGCTACCGGCGCAAGGCTTCGCCTAAGCACTACAACGATATGACCGAGGTGGATTATGGTGGAGGGGGCACCACACACGGCTAAGGGATCAATGATCAACTTGTGTGTTCTAGGGTGCCCTCCTGACCCCGTATATAAAGGAGAAAGGGGGAGGCCGGCCGACCCTTGTGGCGTGCCTGGAGAGGAGGAGTCCTCCTCCTAGTAGGAGTAGGACTCCCCTTTCCTAGTCCTACTAGGAAGGGGAAAGGAGGGAGGAGAAGGGAGAAGGAAAGGGGGGCGCTGCCCCCCCCCTTCCCTAGTCCAATTCGGACTAGAGGAAGAGGGGGTGTCGGTGTCAAAACTGGCGGATCTCGGGTAGGGGGTCCCGAACTGTGCATCTAGGTCAGATGGTAACAAGAGGCAAGGGACACAAAGTTTTACCCAGGTTCGGGCCCTCTCGATGGAGGTAAAACCCTACGTCCTGCTTGATTAATATTGATGATATGGGTAGTACAAGAGTAGATCTACCGCGAGATCGGAGAGGCTAAACCCTAGAAGCTAGCCTATGGTATGATTGTTGTGTATGAATGTGTTGTCCTACGGACTAAAACCCTCCGGTTTATATAGACATCGGATAGGGTTAGGGTTACATAGAGTCGGTTACAATGGTAGGAGATCTACATATCCGTATCGCCAAGCTTGCCTTCCACGCCAAGGAAAGTTCCTCCCGGACACGGGACGAAGTCTTCAATCTTGTATCTTCATAGTCCAGGAGTCCGGCTGAAGGTATAGTCTGGCCATCCGGACACCCCCTAATCCAGGACTCCCTCAGTAGCCCCTGAACCAAGCTTCAATGACGACGAGTCCGACGTGCAGATTGTCTTCGGCATTGCAAGGCGGGTTCCTCCTCCAAGTACTTCATAGAAGATTTTGAACACAAAGATAATGTCCGGCTCTGCAAAATAAGTTTCCACATATTGCCATAGAGAGAATAATATTTACACAAATCTAATCTGCTGATGTATTCCGCAGTGTGACATCACACCATGGCCAAGCCTTTATCCGAATCGTTTTACTGTCCCATCTCAGCGTGTTATGCGAGGCGGTTTCCTTGGCACGTCTTGTTAAAGCAGAGATCATGTCCCCTTATTCCGGGATTCTCATCAATACGGGCGTGGGTAACCCAACCGCGCCATTGATTACGACGCTTGGGAGATAAGCGAGTTTTACCAGGCTGGTGGGGATGCATAATCGCGTCCACCCATATAAGGGGATAAGGATCCACCTTTTCACCTACGCCTTCTTCCTCCTTTGCCTATCCATTTTCGCGCACTCGAGCTCCAGCGCCCAAGTCCGCACTCCCCACCTCAACCTTCTCCAGCCATGTCCGGAGTGGGAGGCAAGTGGATGGTCTCCTCCGTTAAGGAGGGACACATCAAAAGATTAAGGAAGGCCGGATACTTGTCCAACGACATTGCGCACCGGCTTCCCGAAGAGGGGCAGCTCATCCCTACCCCTAGGCCCCATGAGAGGGTGGTGTTCCTCCCCCATTTCCTCCGCGGACTGGGTTTCCCTCTCCACCCATTTGTCCGGGGGCTCATGTTCTACTATGGCCTGGATTTCCACGATCTGGCCCCGAACTTTGTCCTCAACATCTCGGGGTTTATCGTCGTGTGCGAGGCCTTCCTCCGCATCCGCCCCCATTTCGGCCTATGGCTCAAGACTTTTAATGTCAAGTCGAAGGTGGTGCGCGACAACCAGGCGGAGTGCGGAGGCGCCATGGTGGGCAAGATGCCCAACATCCTATGGCTCGAGGGCTACTTTGTGGAGACCCTGAAGGGGTGGCAATCAGGGTGGTTTTACATCACCAAGCCACGCGACCCTAAGTGGGTCGCAGCCCCCGAGTTCCGATCCGGACCCCCAACGCGGCTCACGTCCTGGAAAGAGACGGGCCTGTCATGGGGTAAAAAAGGAGAGCTGTCCGGACTCCAAACATGCGTCCAAACCCTGGTGGACAAGCAGCTCAAGCTTGTCAACGTAGTCCAGGTTATGCTCATCCGCCGGATCCTCCCGTGTCAACAACGGGCTTTCAACCTGTGGGAGTTCGACCCGGCGCGGCACCGAACTCTGAGCAGGCTCTTCGACACGACGTACGAAGATGCCTGGAAGGTGCTTTTCAAAGGCGCCGAGGCCCCCGCATCCGTTACCGAGGATCGCGGCTTCAGCACACAGCGTCACGCTTGTGCGGTAAGCTATTTTTACCTTCTACAGGGTATCTGTTTTTCATAGTTGACTCCATGTGGGATCTAAGCTCCCTTACCTTTGACAGGATTGGCAGGAGACGTCCGGACAAATCAATTGTCTGGCTCCTTTGCCCGAAGGGCCAGCGGACGCTCGTTTGGCGAAGCTTCTGGTTCCGGCACCCTATGTGGTGCCGGAGAAGAAGGCCGCGGGGACTCGAAAGAGAGCCCGGCACCAGGAGGTGTCGGATCCATCATCCGACGGCTCCAAGACGCACTCCTCCCACAAAGACGAGGAGGAGGAAGAAGAGACCTCTCCCCCCCAAGCGGGGGAAGGGAAGAAAAGGAAGGCCGCCCCAACTGGGGAGGCCGAAGGGTCCAAGAAGGGGAAAACCCTTCCTCCGGACTACTCCACCGACGCCGACGACGGCGAAGAGGAGTGGCCGCACAAGGCCAAGCCCCTGGCGAAATCGTAAGTATCTGGATACCAGAGTAATTCATAGTATTCCTTTATTGCACAGCTTTCCCTTATGTCGAATACGAATATGCAGCCCACCAAAAGACCGGCTCGACGCGTCGTCGAGCGGTTCACTGGACTCGTCGGACGTGAATTCGCTTCCGACGGATTCCTCCCCCCGCCCTACGGACGACGCTGAAGTGTTGTCCCAACAGGTTCCAAGCCAGGAGGAGGTGGTCCTGGAGGCGCCGCAAGGCGACCTCCCGGACTCCAGTAGTGAAGGGGATAAAATCTCCCAGGGCTCCAAGTCCGGCTCCAGGCCGGACACCGCTCCGGAACCTTCAAAGGTTCCAGAGTCCAGCGGGCGACCCCCTTCCAAGTGGAGCGAGCCCTCCATGCCGGTGACCCTCGTCCAACCGGAGGCGCCGGAAAATCTGTTGGAGGCGCTCCAAGGCGCCTCCATCGACGAGGAGCACCGCACCATTATGAGTGCGGTGGTCCAGAAGGTTCAGTCCGCCAAGAGCGGACTGACTGAAGCTTGTGCTAGCCTTTTAACAGGCTTTGAGGTAAGTAAAGAATGTGAAAATAATATTACTGCATAGACAGTTGCCCCTGATGCTCTGTTTGGCGTTCGGGAAGAAAAGCCGAATAGAGGATCAAATGAAATTCGTAGGAGTTGGACATGCTAAGGCAGAACCTCGAGCAGTCCGAGAAAGAGCTTGGGCGTGTCAAGAAGCAGCTCAAGGACAAGGAAGGTAAGAAATACCTTGCTTAAATATATATAAAAAGGTGCAGTTGAAAAAAATGAGAGGATTATCGTGGCTATTGTAGGGGCCACGTCTGAGGTGGCGACCCTTAAGCAAGCGCTGCTCGAGGCCGAGAAGACGGCGGCCACGGAGCACACCGAGCGGGAGAAGTATGAGGCCGAGGTTGGCAAGGTGCGGCCAGAGCTCCAGGCTCTCATGTTAAAACATGAGAGTTTGGAGCTTGACTCAAAGACGCGAGCGTCCGAGCTCGCGGTGGCTATTGAAAATGCCAAGTCTGCCAAGGCCGAATCCCAGAAGGCCCTCCAGGAGTTGGATGAGGTGAAGAAGATAGCGGCGGGTAAGGCATTCTTTATGCAAAGCAAACAGGTAAACGTGAGTTACTTGTTACTTACCCGAATCCGGAGCTCTCCAGGAGCGTTCGCAGATCTTCCCCGGAGTGTGTCCGATGCCGCCGCATTCTATCGAGCCGAGGAGGGCAGCTCGACAGAGAAGGTGTTCTGGTCTCAGTATGCTGAGGCCGGACACCACGTGCCCCTGAGCGACCAGCTGAAGCAACTGGTCGATCTCCACAAGGCGGCCGAACAGGCCATGAAGGGCCTCATAGTTCGGCTGTGGCCTGGAGAGGCTCTGCCTGGGAGCTATTTCGAGCTGGTGCGGCGGCTGGTGGAGGCATGTCCAAGGCTCGAAGTCATCAAGCGCTCCGTCTGCATTGAAGGTGCCCATAGGGCCCTTGCCCGTGCTAAGGTGCACTGGGGCAAGTTGGATGCTGAGAAGCTTGTGAAGGACGGGCCACTGCTGGGGAAAGAGCATCGCAAGCTCGAGAATTATTATAAGGATGTTCTGAAGGGTGCCTACCTTGTGGTGGATGAATGTTCTAGGGATGTGATTTTTGAGTGAAACTTGCTCGTTTTGTCCTGTGCACTGAAAACTTGTTCATATGCGCTAAGCAAAGCTGTTGGAATTTAAAATATTACCTTCTATGCGGCTGTTTATCAATTCTAAGAGATGGCGAGTCGTCGGCTTCTGCCCCCGTGCCGCTAGTGCTGGGGTGTTCGGGGATAAACCTGAGCGCTGTTTTTCCCATGTTTGGGTCCTTTGAGGGAGGTGCTCAGCCCAACAAACAAGGCAATTAGACTATAATGTGTGAACACTCTCACCTAGCCATAGAATTCTATAATTTTAAATTTCGGTGAAGCCCCTGGTATTCGGAAGACCGAGTTCGGGGCGCTATCCACACCTTGGCCGGACAGAGCCGACTCCTCGCTCTAAGCGGCATAAGTCTTTAGGGACTCGAAAAACCTCTCGAACAGCGACTAGCTCTCGCTTCATCATGACAGTCAGTTTAAGCTTTCTCCACTGAGGTGCTCGACCCAGCTCAACTGGGGCACAATCGCAGTGGTTCTCCTAGTGCTACCTTAGCCGATATAGCGGAACGTAAGGCAACAAAACATAGGAGCCGGGCAAACCCAACTATTGACCCAAGACATGATTCGGAGCCGATGCATATAATGCTATAAGTTCGGGGTGCCACACTTGTTAAAGTGTTCGGACTTCTCACACCATGTTGAGGGGTACTAAAGCCCCTGGCGTATCTTGGCCGTACCGAAGTGCACGGGTGCAACATGTCGTTAAGGAACATATATTTGTAAAAAAAGAGTAATGCAAAAATAAACAGAAGCTATGCATTGTTTATTAAAAAGGGCTGCGATCAAAGCAGAACGATACAAATAATGTGATAAGTAAAAGGTTGGACTATTTTAACATGTCCGTTCCAGGGGAAGGCTGCGGAATGATATGCGAAACAGGTATACTGCTCGTGATAGAGGCCACCTGGGAGTTCCGTAATGCGGCATGACTTGTCTGCTTCCCTGGTTCTTGCATCGTTTGTGCGGCAATTGAACTGCCGAACAGGCCTTCCGAAGAGTGGAGTCTTGAAAGTAAGAAAAAATTAAAAAATCGGCAGCCCCTGGTGCGGTTTAAGCCGTGTTTTGGGCGTGCCATGATGGTGCCCCTCCCCCTGTACCCATGGTATTTCTTGAGCGTAGTTATGTATGCGAAGTACTGGTGCCGCATTTTTGTGAGGGCTGGGGTTGGGGCCGCATTGCTACGCCTGCTCGGAACGTGCCAGGCGGTCTTGTTGTAGGTTACTCCGGGCGTTCTTGACGGTGTCCGGACGTTTAATGGCCGGACTGGAGAACTGCTTGGAAAGGCTGCTTTGTACTTCCGCTGCAAGGGCCGCCGTGTGCTCCTCCATTCGAAGGGAGCGTTCGGTGTTTCCATTGACCGTAATTACTCCTTGAGGGCCTGGCATCTTGAGCTTAAGGTATGCGTAGTGTGGTACCGCACTGAACTTGGCGAATGCGGTTCGTCCGAGCAGTGCGTGATAGCCACTGCGGAATGGGACTATGTCGAAGATTAACTCCTCGCTTCGAAAATTATCCGGAGATCCGAAGACCACTTCAAGTGTGACTGAGCCTGTACAGTTGGCCTCTACACCTGGTATTACGCCTTTAAAGGTCGTTTTGGTGGGCTTAATCCTCGAGGGATCGATGCCCATTTTTCGCACTATATCCTGGTAAAGTAGGTTCAGGCTGCTGCCGCCGTCCATGAGGACTCTAGTGAGATGAAATCCGTCAATAATTGGGTCTAGAACCAATGCGGCAAATACGCCATGACGGATGCTAGTGGGATGGTCTCTTCGATCAAAGGTGATCGGGCAGGAGGACAATGGGTTGAACTTTGGGGCGACTGGCTCTACCGCATATACGTCCCTTAACGCGCGCTTCCGCTCCCTTTTGGGGACGTGAGTGGCGTATATCATGTTCACCGTCCGCACTTGTGGGGGAAAACCCTTCTCTCCATTGTTGTTCGGTGGCCGGGGCTCCTCGTCGTCATCGCTATGCAGCCCCTTGTCTTCATTGTCGGCGCTTAGCTTGCCTGCCTGCTTGAACACCCAACAATCCCTGTTGGTGTGATTGACCAGCTTTTCGGGGGTGCCATGTATTTGGCACAAGCGGTCGAGTATTCGGTCCAAGCTGGACGGGCCCCTAGGATTCCTTTTGAATGGCTTCCTCCGCTGACCGGATTTAGAGCCTCTGAATCCGGCATTAACTGCCGTATCCTCAGCATTGTCGCCGTTAATGCGGCGCTTCTGCTTGTTGCGACGCGACCTGCCACTAATGTCCCTAGTGTCCGAACTACCAGGGTTCTTGGTCATATTGTTGCTATGAGCGAGCCAGCTGTCTTCTCCCGCGCAAAAGCGGGTCATGACTGTCGTGAGTGCTGCCACAGATTTCAGCTTTTCTTGTCCGAGGTGCCGGGCTAGCCACTCGTCACGGATATTGTGCTTGAAGGCTGCTAGGGCCTCAGCGTCCGGACAGTCAACTATTTGATTTTTCTTTGTTAGGAACCGTGTCCAGAATTGACTGGCCGATTCCTCTGGCTGCTGGATTACGTGACTTAGGTCATCGGCATCTAGGGGTCGCACATCGTTTTGGTGGGCCTAATCCTCGAGGGATCTATGCCCATTTTCCGCACTGTATCCTGGTAAAGAAGGTTCAGGCTACTGCCGCCGTCCATAAGGACTCTAGTGAGATGAAATCCGTCAATAATTGGGTCTAGAACCAATGCGGCGAATCCGCCATGACGGGTGCTAGTGGGATGGTCCCTTCGATCAAAGGTGATCGGGCAGGAGGACCATGGGTTGAACTTTGGGGCGACTGGCTCTATCGCGTATACGTCCCTTAACGCATGCTTCCGCTCCCTCTTGGGGATGTGGGTTGCATATATCATGTTCACCGTCCGCACTTGTGGGGGAAAACCCTTCTGTCCGCTGTTGTTCGGCAGGCGGGGCTCTTCGTCGTCATCGCTATGCAGCCCCTTGTCTGTATTTTCGGCATTTAACTTGCCTGCCTGCTTGAACACCCAACAATCCCTGTTGGTGTGATTGGCCGGCTTTTCGGGGGTGCCATGTATCTGGCACAAGCGGTCAAGTATTCGGTCCAAACTGGACGGGCCCCTAGGATTTCTTTTGAATGGCTTTTTCCACTGACCGGATTTATAGCCTCTGAATTCGGCACTAACTGTCGTATCCTCAGCGTTGTCGCCGTTAATGCGGCGCTTCTGCTTGTTGCGACGCGACCTGCCACTACTGTCCCTAGTATCCGAATTACCAGGGTTCTTGGTCATGTTGTTGCTACGAGCAAGCCAGCTGTCTTCTCCCGCGCAAAAGCAGGTCATGAGTGTCGTGAGTGCTGCCATAGATTTCGGCTTTTCCTGTCCAAGGTGCCGGGCAAGCCACTCGTCACGGATATTGTGCTTCAAGGCTGCTAGGGCCTCAGCGTCCGGACAGTCGACTATTTGGCTTTTCGTTGTTAGGAACCGTTTCCAGAATTGCCTGGCCGATTCCTCTGGGTGCTGAATTACGTGACTTAGGTCATCGGCGTCTGGGGGTCGCACATAAGTGCCCTGGAAATTATCGAGGAATGCGGCTTCCAGGTCCTCCCAACAACTGATTGATCCTGTTGGCAAGCTGTTAAGCCAATGCCGAGCTGGTCCTTTAAGCTTGAGTGGGAGGTATTTGATGGCGTGGAAATCATCGCCGCAGGCCATGTGGATATGAAGGAGATAATCCTCGATCCATACTACAGGATCTGTTGTGCCATCATATGATTCGATGTTTACGGGTTTGAAACCCTCGGGGATTTGATGATCCATTATTTCGTCTATGAAGCATAGTGGGTGTTTGGCGCCTCTGTACTGGGCTATATGACGATGTAGCTCCAATGAGCTTTGTCTACTGTGTTCGGCCCTGCCGAATTTGTGGCCGGCGTGACGGTTACCGTCTCGAGTCGTGGGGCGCCCACGCGATCCGTAGATCGATCTTGTTTGCCTTGCCTTGTCCTCCAACATATCTCGCAGTTCCGGCGCATTTTCCCGTGCCTTGGTACGGGGTGCGGCTTGAGTGGAGGGCCAAGAGGCCTCTCTGTCGTGGCCACGAGGTGGCCGATCGGCCGTATCGATTACAGGTGATGCAGGTTTAAGTGCTTCCTCCTCTAGTCGGGGTAGCAACCTGCGCTTTGGGTAGCTCTTGGAGGGGTGTTCGAGTTTATGATCTTCGGCCGCAAGGACTTCAGTCCATCTGTCGACTAGCAAGTCTTGATCAGCTCTAAGCTGTTGCTGTTTTTTCTTGAGGCTTCTTGCCGTGGGCATAAGCCTGCGTTGAAAACGCTCTTGCTCGACGGGATCCTCTGGCACGACAAATTCGTCGTCGTCAAGGCTTGCCTCGTCTTCGGAGGGAGGCATATAATTATCGTCCTCGACCTCTCTTTCTGCCGCTCTCTCATGAGGGCTGGTTTCTCCATCCTCATGTGCTAAATCTTGCTGGATGGGGTTTTCTTCGGCACTCTCCGGAGTATTATTATCTCCGGTGCTGGAATCACCGTATTTGTTTTGGCGGGATTTTGATCGGCGCCGCTGACGCCGGCGCTTAGGCTATTTCTTGGAGGGGTCATCCTCCGCTGTTCCATCGTCATCTCCTTCTTTTGGGGAGTCCACCATGTATATGTCATATGACGAGGTGGCTTTCCAGGGCCTAATAGGCGCTGGTTCTTCATCGTCTCCTTCATTGGCGTCCATACCGTCGATGTCTTCGGAGTCGAAGTCGAGCATGTCGGTTAAATCGTCGATAGTGGCTACAAAGTGGGTGGTGGGTGGGCTTTGAATTTCTTCACCGTCCGTACCCCAACCTTGCTGACCGTAGTCCGGCTAGGGCTCTCCTGATAAAAAGAGAGACTTAAGTGTCTTCAGAATATCGCCGAAAGGCGAGTGCTGAAAGATGTCCACGGCAGTAAACTCCATGATCGGCGCCCAATCGGATTCGATTGGCAGGGGCGCAGAGGGTTCGGAGTCCGGCTTCTTGGAATCACGAGTCTCGCGGAGTGCGGGGCTGGTGTTCGGCTCGATCGCCGTTGGGATCGCAGCCCCCGAGGCGGCGTCCAACCGCCCATCCTCGATCGGCGCAGTTGGCTCCGAATTAAAGGTCGAAGCCGATGTGGGTGCGGCCTCTAGGGCACTGTTCGGCGGCAGAGCCAGATCATGCTCGTCGTGACAGTGCGGTGCGCTCGGCAGTGGCTCGAATCCGTCGAAGATCAAGTCCCGGCGGATGTCAGCCATGTAGTTTAAACTTCCAAATCTGACCTGACGGCCAGGGGCGTAGCTTTTGATCTGCTCCAGATGGCCAAGTGAATTGGCCCGCAGTGCGAAGCCGCCGAAGACGAAGATCTGTCCAGGGAGGAAGGTCTCACCCTGGACTGCATTGCTATTGATGATCGTAGGAGCCATCGAGCCTGACGGCGACGACACAGAGGAACTCTGAATGAAAGCACCAATGTCGGTGTCAAAACCGGCGGATCTTGGGTAGGGGGTCCCGAACTGTGCGTCTAGGCCGGATGGTAACAGGAGGCAAGGGACACGAAGTTTTACCCAGGTTCGGGCCCTCTTGATGGAGGTAAAACCCTACGTCCTGCTTGATTAATATTGATGATATGGGTAGTACAAGAGTAGATCTACCGCGAGATCAGAGAGGCTAAACCCTAGAAGCTAGCCTATGGTATGATTGTTGTGTATGAATGTGTTGTCCTACGGACTAAAACCCTCTGGTTTATATAGACACCGGATAGGGTTAGGTTTACATAGAGTCGGTTACAATGGTAGGAGATCTACATATCCGTATCGCCAAGCTTGCCTTCCACGCCAAGGAAAGTTCCTCCCAGACACGGGACGAAGTCTTCAATCATGTATCTTCATAGTCCAGGAGTCCGGCTGAAGGTATAGTCTGGCCATCCGGACACCCCCTAATCCAGGACTCCCTCAGGGGGCGCGCGGCCTGCCCTGGCCGGCCCTCTCTCTCTCCACTAAGGCCCATGTGGCCCATTAGTTCCCGAGGGGGGGGGGTTCCGGTAACCCTCTAGCACTCCGGTTTTCTCTGAAATCACCCAGAACACTTCCGGTGTCCAAATATAGCCATCCAATATATCAATCTTTATGTCTCGACCATTTCGAGACTCCTAGTCATGTCCGTGATCACATCTGGGACTCTGAACTACCTTTGGTACATCAAAACACATAAACTCATAATACCGATCGTCACCAAACATTAAGCGTGCGGACCCTACGGGTTCGAGAACTATGTAGACATGACCGAGACTCATCTCTGGTCAATAACCAATAGCGGAACCTAGATTCTCATATTCGTTACTACAAATTCTTTGAAGATCTTCATCGGTCAAACCGCACAACAACATACGTTGTTCCCTTTGTTGTCGGTATGTTACTTGCCCGAGATTCGATCGTCGGTATCTCAATACCTAGTTCAATCTCGTTACCAGAAAGTCTCTTTACTCGTTCCGTAATGCATTATCCCATAACTAACTCATTAGTCACATTGCTTGCAAGGCTTATAGTGATGTGCATTACCGAGAGGGCCTAGAGATACCTCTCCGATACTCGGAGTGACAAATCCTAATCTCGATCTATGCCAACTCAACAAACACCATCAGAGACACCTATAGAGCATATTTATAGTCACCCAGTTATGTTGTGATGTTTGATAGCACACTAAGTGTTCCTTCGGTATTTGGGGGTTGCATGATCTCATAGTCATCGGAACATGTATATGTTATGGAGAAAGTAATAGCAACAAACTAAGCGATGATCGTGCTAAGCTAAAGGATGGGTCAAGTCTCACATCATTCTCTAATGATGTGATCTCGTTAATCAAATGATAGCTCATGTCTATGGTTAGGAAACATAACCATCATTGATTCAACAAGCTAGTCAAGTAGAGGCATACTAGTGACATTCTGCTTGTCTATGTATTCACATATGTACTAAGTTTCTGTTTAATACAATTCTACCATGAATAATAAACATTTATCATGATATAAGGAAATATAATAACAACTTTATTATTGCCTCTAGTCATATTTCCTCCAGTCTAACTCATTAGTCATATTTCCTTCAGTCTCCCACTTGCACTAGAGTCAATAATCTAGATTACATTGTAATGATTCTAACACCCATGGAGTCTTGGTGGTGATCATGTTTTGCTCGTGAGAGAGGCTTAGTCAATGGGTCTGCAACATTCAGATCCTTATGTATCTTGCAAATCTCTATGTCTCCCTCTTTGACTTGATCGTGGATGGAATTGAAGCGTCTCTTGATGTGCTTGGTTCTCTTGTGAAATCTGGATTCCTTTGCCAAGGCAATTGCACCAGTGTTGTCACAAAAGATTTTCATTGGACCCGATGCACTAGGTATGACACCTAGATCGGATATGAACTCCTTCATCTAGACTCCTTCATTTACTGCTTCCGAAGCAGCTATGTACTCTACTTCACACGTAGATCACGCCATGACGCTCTGCTTGGAACTGCACCAACTGACAGCTCCACCATTTAATAAAAACACGTATCCGATTTGTGAATTAGAATCATCCGGATAGTGTCAAAGCTTGCATCGACGTAACCATTTACGACAAGCTCTTTGTCACCTCCATATACGAGAAACATATGCTTAGTCCCTTTTAGGTATTTCAGGATGTTCTTGACCGCTGTCCAGTGATCCACTCCTGGATTACTTTGGTACCTCCCTGCTAAACTAATAGCAAGGCACACATTAGGTCTGGTACACAGCATTGCATACATGATAGAACCTATGGCTGAAGCATAGGGAATGACTTCCATTTTCTCTCTATCTTCTGCAGTGGTCGGGCATTGAGTCCGACTCAACTTCGCACCTTGTAACACAGGCAAGAACCCTTTCTTTTCCTGATCCATTTTGAACTTCTTCAAAACTTTATCAAGGTATATGCTTTGTGAAATTCCAATTAAGCGTCTTGATCTATCTCTATAGATCTTGATGCCCAATATATAAGCAGCTTCACCGAGGTCTTTCATTGAAAAATTCTTATTCAAGTATCCTTTTACGCTATTCAGAAATTCAGTATCATTTCCGATCAACAATATGTCATCTACATATAATATCAGAAATGCTACAGAGCTCCCACTCACTTTCTTGTAAATACAGGCTTCTCCAAAAGTCTGTATAAAATCATATGCTTTGATCACACTATCAAAGCGTATATTCCAACTCCGAGAGGCTTGCACCAGTCCATAAATGGATCGCTGGAGTTTGCACACTTTGTTAGCACCTTTTGGATCGGCAAAACCTTCTGGTTGCATCATATACAACTCTTCTTTAAGATATCCATTAAGGAATGCAGTTTTGACATCCATTTGCCAAATTTCATAATCATAAAATGCGGCAATTCCTAACATGATTCAGACGGACTTAAGCATCGCTACGAGTGAGAAGGTCTCATCATAGTCAACTCCTTGAACTTGTCGAAAATGTTTTGCAACAAGTCGAGTTTTGTAGACAGTAACATTACCGTCAGCATCAGTCTTGTTCTTGAAGATCCATTTATTCTCTATGGCCTGCCGTTCATCGGGCAAGTCAACCAAAGTCCACACTTTGTTCTCATACATGGATCCCATCTCAGATTTCATGGCCTCAAGCCATTTTGCGGAATCTGGGCTCATAATCGCTTCCTCATAGTTCGTAGGTTCGTCATGGTCAAGTAACATGACCTCCAAAACAGGATTACCGTACCACTCTGGTGCGGATCTTACTCTGGTTGACCTACGAGGTTTGGTAGTAACTTGATCAGAAGTTTCATGATCATCATCATTAGCTTCCTCACTTACTGGTGTAGGAATCACTGGAACTGTTTTCAGTTATGAACTACTTTCCAATGAGGGAGCAGGTACAATTACCTCATCAAGTTCTACTTTCCTCCGACTCACTTCTTTCGAGAGAAACTCCTTCTCTAGAAAGGATCCATTCTTAGCAACGAATAACTTGCCTTCGGATCTGTGATAGAAGGTGTACCCAACAGTCTCCTTTGGGTATCCTATGAAGACACATTTCTCTGATTTGGGTTCGAGCTTATCAAGTTGAAGCGTTTTCACCTAAGCGTCGCAGCTGAGGGAGTCCTGGACTAAGGGGTCCTCGGGCATCCGACCTGTTATCTATGGGCCGGACTGATGGGCTGTGAAGATATGAAGACCGAAGACTGTACCCATGTCCGGATGGGACTCTCCTTGGCGTGGAAGGCAAGCTTGGCGAACAACTATGAAGATTCTATCTTATGTAACCGACTCTATGTAACCCTAGACCCCCCGATGTCTATATAAACCGGAGGGTGTAGTCCGGAAAGGATATACTCAATACCGTAGTCATACATGCTAGACTTCTAGGGTTTAGCCATTACGATCTCGTGGTAGATCAACTCTTGTAATACTCATATTCATCGAGATCAATCAAGTAGGAAGTAGGGTATTACCTCCGTCAAGAGGGCCCGAACCTGGGTAAACATCGTGTCCCCTGTCTCCTGTTACCATCAACCTTAGACGCACAGTTTGAGACCCCCTACCCGAGATCCGCCGGTTTTGACACCGACATTGGTGCTTTCATTGGGAGTTCCTCTGTGCTGTCGCTGAAAGGTTTGATGGCCCCTTCAATTGTCAATAATAACATTGTCTGCGGAGAAACTTTCCTCCCCGGATAGATCTTCGTGTTCAGCGGCTTCGCACTGCGGGCTAACTCGTTTGGCCATCTGGAGCAGATCGAAAGCTACGCCCCTGACCATCAGGTCAGATTCGGGAGCTTGAACTATGTCGTGGACATCCGTGGAGACTTGATCTTTGTCGGATTCAAGACCACGGTAGCCGCTCCCGGTCACCCCGGTGATCAAGACCTAAATCTGTCATCGGGCCGCATCCAGGAGATCGCTCCTGTAAACACTCTGGCCCTAGATCCAGAGCAAGCGACACCATCCTAGGATGGGAGGATCAACCCCACCGCAAAGGCCGTAGATTCCTCGGCGTCGGAGCCGCACACAGACTTAACCTCTCATGACGTCTTTGTCATCAGAACTCCGGACTTGTCTCCGACCGTAAGTTCCGAACCACGTGAGCCAGCGAACGCCGAGCTTGATCGTTTATCGATTGAATTCAGCACCGCAGACATCTTCCAGCACTTGCCTTTGGGCGATGTGTTAAATTCCTTAAAAACCTGTCCTCGGTGGAGGACTCATAGCCATACTATATCCGGCTCGAACCATGGGTTGACGGCGGAGAATTGTGCTCCCCACCCACCACCCACTTCATAGCCGCAGTCGAGGATTCGACCGATACACTTTATTACGATTCCGAGAATATCGACGGCATGGACAATGATGTCGATGATAACGAAGACCCCGTTGATACAACTAATGAACAAGATGAACGGGAAGATGGGCAAGTTAGCCCTGCTAAACTGGCCACACACGAAGACTCGGAGGACGACAATTACCTTCTGTTCTCTGAGGATGAGGTGGGGCTCGGCATTGAGGATTTCATCTTGCCTGAGGAACCTCGTGAGCAGGAGCGCTTTAAGCACCAACTAATAGCCATTGCAAGGAGCCTGAAAAATAAGCAGCAGCAGCTTCAAGCTGACCAAGATCTGCTCAATGATAGATGGACCAAAGTCCTAGCTGCCTAAGAATACAGCCTTAGTGGACCAGCTAAAAGCTACCTGAAGCATAGATTGCTACCCCAGGGCGACGATAAGGCGCTGGAGCCCATACCATCATTGCACAATGCGGCAGGTCGACCACAACTGGGCCCGGGTAAAGCGGCAACTCAAGCCGAACACCAGACCGCCCACCTCGCAGTAAAAGCAAGAACAAAACAGCTCGGGGTTATACATATGACCGTCAACAAGACTTGGGTAGCAAAGCAGGACACTCAAGAGCAATCTACAGATCGCAAGGACATACCTCGATGCATGACGACGGCCACCTATTCGGACATGACAAACCTAGCCACACCCGGGCTGAAAACCGCAAATGGACTCTGTCGGAGATACGCTGCAGTGTGGCCCAACATAGAGGCGCCGCACACCCTCTTTGCTTCACAAATAAAGTAATGGAGCATGAATTTCCAAACGGGTTCAAACCCATGAATATCAAATCATACGATGGAACAACGGATCCCACGGTATGGATCGAGGACTTCCTCCTCCATATCCACATGGCCCGCGGAGACGGCCTTCATGCCATCAAATACCTACCACTAAAACTCAAAGGAAAAGCTTGGTACTGGTTAAACAGTCTGCCGGAGAATTATATCGGCAGCTGGGAGGATTTGGAGGATGCCTTTCGCAACAACTTCCAAGGAACATATGTCCGGCCACCGGACGCTGATGACTTAAGTAACATTGTCCAGCAGCCCGGAGAGTCAGCCAGGAAGCTCTGGACCAGGTTCCTAGTTAAAAAGAACCAAATCACCGACTGTCCGGATGCGGAGGCCCTTGCGGCCTTTAAACATAGCGTTCGGGATGAATGGCTTGCACGCCACCTCGGTCAAGAAGGACCTAGATCCATGACAACCCTTACCGCTCTAATGACCCGCTTTTGCGCGGGAGAAGACAGCTGGCTCGCTTGTAGAAGCAACAGCGCCAGCGACTTGGGCACTTCCGAAATTCGAGACGGCAATGGCAAGCCACGATGAAGCATACACAACAGTCGCAATGATAATGGAAGATCACGCGACACAGCGTTCAATGCCGGATTTAGCAATCCCAAGCCCGGTCAACGGAAAAAGCCATTCAAGGCAAACAAAGACGGACCATCCAAACTAGGCAGGATATTTGACCGGCCCTGCCAGATTCATGGCCACCCCAACAAACCAGCTAATCACACCAACAGAAGCTGTTGGGTCCTCAAGCAGGCCGGCAGGCTCAACGCCGGACACAACGGAAATGGGCCACAATGCAATAGGGACAACGGAGCGGCTCACCAGCTAAATGCTGGAGGGCGGAAGCAATTTCCCCCTGAAGATCAATCAAATCCGGAACAGAAATAGCAGTTCGGCTTCAGCTGCCCATCTCGTATACTCGTTAAAACTATACTGCGCATACATAATTATGCAGTCAAGATACCATGGGCATTGACGGAAGCACAATACGGACAAGTCTGCAGGCACTCCGGTAACATTCTTTACCCACCTTCCTATTTTCTTTTGTTTCATTATCTCTTAAAAGCAGGTGGCGCAAAGGGGAAACACCTACGACCGACCCCATAGGAGTTCGGATCCGTACACTCACCTACGGGGCTACTCCCTTCAAGGATTCCCCTCGCTGAGGACAGGCGGCGCAGACGTGCGTCAGGAGGTCCAAAATAACTTTTTGTAGACCGCACTCTCTTTTCGAGCCTGTAACATGCCTTTTCCCTCTGCCTTCGACCCAGGGCATATCAAATTGTCGGGGTCGTGGCCTTTATGTATATCAAGTAACCATTGGCATGTCACTCAGGTCCCAGTTCAAATTATCCGAATTAATCACTCGCGTCTTTTCGCAAAATGAATAAGCCTCCTATGGTTGTTTCATAGATATACCCCGGCTTAACTTGCCAGGGGCTCGGTACGGGAACAAATGAGTTGCCAACAAAGTCCGAACAGCTTTTACAACGTACTTCGGCATCGTGAGTTTGGCCTTATATGCATTAGCTCCGAATCATGTCTTGGGTCAATAGTTGGGTATGCCCGGCTCCTGTGCTTGCTATCCTATGTTCTGCTCTATCAGCTAGGATAGTAAAGTGAAAACTACTGCGATTGTGCTACCGGTTCACCTAGTGACGCAACTCAGTAGAGAAAGCTGAAAACTGACTGTCATGATGCGGCGAGAGTTGGTCAACCACTCGATGACTTATCAGAATCTCTAGAGATTCCTCCGTGTCACACGAAGGACCTCTTTTCCGGTCAATTATGTAAACGCATCGTATGAGTAAGCCGCATACATACTAGGGGCTATGTCGTAGACCCACCGTAAAACTCCTATGGCTAAGTGAAAGTGTTAACGCCCTATAGTCTGGTTTCCTGGTTCGCCGCATTGACACCTCCTTCACGGACCAAGACGTTGGGTCAAGAGTGATCACATGCTTTTTCGAACACCCCTGTATTTCCTACATGGGGGCTGGAGCCAACGATTGGAAAACTTTCAGATTATATTAAAACGGTCGTACAGGAGGAACACAAGCTTTCAAGCAAAATATACAAATAGATTTACTATAAAATTGTCTTGTACAATTCTCATACACTTCACTCGAACATTATGTCTTTCGAGCATTGACCCTCTATCAAGTGGGCGGCTACAAGGACATCTTCAAAATAATCCTCCGGTTCATGGCGGTCCTTGCCCTTGGGTGGACTCTTCACCGCAACATCGATGGCCTTCATATTCCCCCAGAACGTCTTGACTCGGGCAAAAGCCATCCGTGCACCCTCGATGCACACCAATTGCTTCACAGCGTCGATACGCGGCACTGCGTCAACAAGCCGCTGCACCAAGCCAAAGTAACTGTTCGGAATAGTCTCAGTTGGCCATAACTGGATTATGACGTTCTTCATGGCAGCACCGGATATCCTATGAAGCTCGGCCCACTGGGACATCTGCTCATTCAGCAACAGGGGCGCTTCGAGGCGTCGAATTGTGACCAGAAAAGCTTCTCCGTTGCATACCCGTCTCGCGCCTGATAATACTGCGCCGCATCAGAGGAACTCTTCGGCAAGTCTAAAAACTCGTCCGGAGAACTCCATAATTGGTCAAGCTGAGCATAGTTCGGATCGCCGAACTTAGCCTGTAGCAAAAATGGCTTACCAGCTGCAATCTCCCTAGCTTGTCGGATCTCCTCACGGGCCGCTCTGGATTCAGACCGCGCTTCTCTCGCCTCTCGTAGGGCCTTGTCAATTTCGGCCGTTTTGGCTTCATTCTCCTTCTCAAGGAGTTCACATCGGCTAGCAGCACATTTTAGCTCAAGCGCCATCGTGGATATCTTCTCCTCGTCTTGACACCGAGCAGCTCGTTCAGCTTTTAACTCAGCCGATGCCTTCTTGGCAGTCGCATTACTACACCGGGCCTGCTCCTTGGCCCAGGCTAGCTCCGCCCGAAGAATTTCAATGGTGGCAGCGCCATCTGCAGCCAGGCACAACTTTCAACGTCATGCTTATATCACAAAAATGTATGTGCGGGGACTGCTTCGAATACATACCTTGCAACTTGTCAAGACGCATATTGATTATCGTAATGTCATCCCCGGCTACATCAAGCTTCCGTTGCAGCTCGGCAATATCCGCAGTCTGGGAAGTAGCCAGGGGGGAAGCAACATGTGTTCAAAGTTAATCAGATTAGTCCTCGGATATTTCTTTTGATCCTCCGTTCGCTTCCTATGGGAAGCCAACCCAAGTCTCAGGGGCTACTATCTATACACAGGTGTATTTTTTGAATAAAACACAATTGCACATATTACAGTACAAACCTCGAAGCCTCTCAGCAGACTTGCAAAGGCCTCATTCAATCCGCTCTTTGCGGATAGGACCTTTTTAACCACCATACCCATCAAGGTACGATGTTCCTCTGAAACGAACGCCTGCCGTAGCATGTTTGTCAAGATATCCGGCGCCTCTGGGTCTCCGGAGTCAGCCGCGGGAGTACGGTCACCCTTTGAAGGGATTCGTTTATTTGTATCCGGGCGTATTCTGGATTGTTCGGGGTCTTCATTGTTGTTCCCCGGACCCTGGGCCGCCGAAGTATCACCTTCGTGTAGCGTCTTCGTCATCCCTTGCAACACTTGTTGGTCAGGGGAGACCCTCTGCGAAGACACCTCAAGGTCGTCTGCCCTATTGGACGGAGAAGCTGGTGGGGGCGTCTCATTTTCCATCATCTCCAGGAGAAGGTCCCCTGAGGAAGAGGATTGTTGAAGGGGACTACGCGCTAAACTGCAAAAAATATATATTCCAGGCATCATAAGAAAAGAACGGGAGAGGTTTGGAACAGCCTCGTTCACTTACGATTTGGCCGGAGGCTTGTCCTCATCATGAGACTGCGCTTCGATGTCCTCCAGGCCCGGGCCGCCCCCCCCCCCCCCAGAGGCATCTTGCCTCGCTTAGGAGCATGATTCTCCCAATCTTCGGAGGCGGCCCTCTTCTTCCTGGGAGGGAAGGAGATAGTGGCCCCCCCTTCACTTTTGTCTTCGGATGAGGGGATTTTTATTCCTCTGGACACGAAGTCTGAGGTTCCCTGGGAATAGAGGCCATCCTTGGTCCTCTTGCCCTCCGCCTCATCCAACTTCTCCGGCATCTGGTATGGTGCTGGGGCCAGCATCCTTGTTAGGACAGGATTCGCTGGACCCTCGGGCAGAGGGGCCAAACACATAATCAGTTCCGCCTTCTTTATCCAGCCCTGGAAAAAGATAGCTTTCTTAGTACCATATTACTGTATGCATGACCACAAAGTATTTGAAAGCCAAGTGCTTACCGGGGTATCCGGATGATTACAGTTAAGGCCAGCGTCCTCAGAAGTATCCGGCCAATGTTTCCACTTCCCGAAAAATAACTTCCACATCCCTTCGTGTGTGGCGCCGAAGAAGTGTTGGAGGGTTTGTGGTCCTTCTGGATTAAACTCCCACATGCGGCGAGGCCTGCGCTGGCAGTGCAGGATTCGGCGAACTAACATCACTTGGATCACACTGACGAGATCGATATCTCTCTCGAGGAGGGTTCGGATGCGGCTTTGTAAGGTCCGCACTTCATCCACTAATCCCCAGTCTAGCCCCTTGTTGACCCATGGCGCGAGCTGTAACGGTGGGCCGGGGCGGAAGGTGGGGGCAGCTACCCATTTAGCACTGCGGGGCTCTGTAATATAAAACCACTCCCGTTGCCAGTAATTGGAAGCCTCGGTAAAAGAACCTTTTGGCCAAGGAGTGTTGGCGAGTTGGCTGATTGTAGCACCGCCACACTCCGCCTGTTCCCCGTCGACTACCTTCGGCTTCACACTAAAGGTCTTCAGCCATAAGCCAAAGTGTGGGGGGATTCGAAGGAAGGCCTCGCATGTAATGATAAACGCTGAGACATGGAGGATAGAGTCCGGGGAAAGATCGTGAAAATCTAGTCCGTAATAAAACATTAGCCCTCATACAAAGGGGTGAAGAGCAAACCCTAACCCCTGGAGGAAGTGGGAGACGAATACCACCCTCTCGCCGGATCTGGGGGTCGGAATAACTTGTCCTTGAGTAGGAAGCCGGTGGTGGATCTCTGCGGTCAGATATCTGGCCGCCCGAAGCTTTGTGATATCCTCCTCTGTAATGGAGGAAGCCACCCATCGGCCTTGGGAGCTGGATCCGGACATGATGGGAAGGCTGAAAGCAATGGAGTCGAACCTTGGGTGCTGGAACTCGGGGTTGGGGAGGCTTAGGAGAGGTTTGGCATAAAAAGATGGCCCTTGGTTCCTTTATAAACACCTCTGGTATTGAACGTCTCCTCCTAAGCCTAAGAACCTGCCTATTCCTAAGGAATCTTTCTCGCAGGACGGTTGGGTTACCCATGCTCGTATTGATGAAAATCCCGTAATAAGGGGACACGATCTCTGCTTTGACAAGATGTGCCAATAACAACCGTGTCTCTAAACATGGGGTGAAAAAACGGTTCGAAATTATGACCGGACAGGCGTGACGTCACATTACTAAATTTGTCAGCAGATTGGACTCATGTGTTATTATATTCTCTCTGTGGTTGTGTGCGGTGTGTGTTACAGGTCTGGACACGATCAATTCGTCTGGAGACTGTTCGGGAGTTCGGAAGGAGGAACCTGCCTTGCAATGCCGAAGACAGGACTACGCACCAGATACCTTGTCATTGAGGCCAGGTTCAGGGGCTACTGAGGGAGTCCTGGACTAAGGGGTCCTCGGGCGTCCGGCCTGTTATCTATGGGCCAGACTGATGGGCTATGAAGGTATGAAGACCGAAGACTGTACCCATGTCCGGATGGGACTCTCCTTGGCGTGGAAGGCAAGCTTGGCGAACAACTATGAATATTCCATCTTACGTAACCGACTCTATGTAACCCTAGATCCCCCCGGTGTCTATATAAACCGGAGGGTGTAGTCCGGAAAGGATATACTCAATACCGTAGTCATATAGGCTAGACTTCTAGGGTTTAGCCATTATGATCTCGTGGTAGATCAACTCTTGTAATACTCATATTCATCAAGATCAATTAAGCAGGAAGTAGGGTATTACCTCCATAGAGAGGGCCCGAACCTGGGTAAACATCATGTCCCCTATCTCCTGTTACCATCAAGCTTAGACGCACAGTTCGAGACCCCCTACCCAAGATCCGCCGGTTTTGACACCGACAGCAGCCCCGAACTTTAAGAAACGACAACTTGGGTTTCTTGACAAACCACAGTTCATAAGGTGTCGTCTCAACGGATTTAGATGGTACCCTATTTAACGTGAATGCAGCCGTCTCTAAAGGCTAACCCCAAAACGATAGCAGTAAATCAGTAAGAGACATCATAGACCGCATCATATCTAGTAAAGTACGATTACGACGTTCGTACACACCATTACGTTTTAGTGTTCCGGGTGGCATGAGTTGCGAAACTATTCCGCATTGTTTCAGATGAAGACCAAACTCGTAACTCAAATATTCTCCTCGACGATCAGATCGTAGAAACTTTATTTTCTTGTTACGATGATTTTCAACTTCAATCCAAAATTCTTTGAACTTTTCAAATGTTTCAGACTTATGTTTCGTTAAGTAGATATACCCATATCTGCTCAAATCATCCGTGAAGGTGAGAAAATAATGATGCCCACAGCGAGCCTCAATGTTCATTGGACCACATACATTAGTATGTATGATTTCCAATAACTCTGTTGCTCGCTCCATTGTTCCGGAGAACGGAGTTTTAGTCATCTTGCCCATGAGGCATAGTTCGCAAGTACCAAGTGATTCATAATCAAGTGATTCCAGAAGTCCATCAAAATGGAGTTTCTTCATGCGCTTTACACCAATATGACCCAAACGGCAGTGCCACAAAAAAGTTGCACTATCATTATCAACTCTGCATCTTTTGGCTTCAATACTATGAACATGTGTATGACTACTATCAAGATTTAGTAAAAATAGACCACTCATCAAGGGTGCATGAGCATAAAAGATATTACTCATATAAATAGAACAACCATTATTCTCTGATTTAAATGAATAACCGTCTCACATCAAACAAGATCCAGATATAATGTTCATGCTCAACGCTGGCACCAAATAACAATTATTTAGGTCTAAAACTAATCCCGAAGGTAGATGTAGATGTAGCGTGCCGGCGGCGATCACATCGACTTTGGAACCATTTCCCACGCGCATCTTCACCTCGTCCTTAGCCAATATTCGCTTAATCTATAGCCCCTATTTCGAGTTGCAAATATTAGCAACAGAACCAGTATCAAATACCCAGGCGCTACTACGAGCATTAGTAATGTACACATCAATAACATGTATATCAAATATACCTTTCACTTTGCCATCCTTCTTCTCCGCCGAATACTTGGGGCAGTTCCGCTTCCAGTGACCAGTCCCTTTGCAGTAGAAGCACTCAGTCTTAGGCTTAGGTCCAGACTTGGGTTTCTTCACTTGAGTAGCAACTGGCTTGTTGTTCTTCTTGAAGTTCCCCTTCTTCCCTTTACCCTTTTTCTTGAAACCGGTAGTCTTGTTGACCATCAACACTTGATGCCCCTTCTTGATTTTTACCTCCGCAGCTTTTAGCATTGCAAAGAGCTAAGGAATTGTCTTATCCATCCCTTGCATATTATAGTTCATCACGAAGCTCTTGTAGCTTGGTGGCAGTGATTGAAGAACTCTGTCGATGACACTATCATCAGGAAGATTAACTCCCAGCCGAGTCAAGTGGTTGTGATACCCAGACATTCTGAGTATATGTTCACTGACAGAACTATTCTCCTCCATTTTGTAGCTATAGAACTTATTGGAGACTTCATATCTCTCAATCCGGGCATTTGCTTGAAATATTAACTTCAACTCCTAGAACATCTCATATGCTCCATGATGTTCAAAACGTTGTTGAAGTCCCGGTTCTAAGCCGCAAAGCATGGCACACTGAACTATCGAGTAGTCATCATCTTTTCTCTGCCAGGTGTTCACAACATATGGCGTTCCTCCTGCAGTGAGATTGTCACCTAGCGGTGCTTCCAAGACGTAATTCTTCTATGCAGCAATGAGGATAATCCTCAAGTTATGGACCCAGTCCGTGTAGTTGCTACCATCATCTTTCAACTTAGCTTTCTCTAGGAATGCATTAAAATTCAACGGAACAACAGCACGGGCCATCTATCTACAACATAGACATGCAAAATACTATCAGGTACTAAGTTCATGATAAATTAAAGTTGAATTAATCAAATTACTTAAGAACTCCCACTTAGATAGACGTCCCTCTAATCATCTAAGTGATCATGTGACCCATATCAACTAAACCATGTCCGATCATCACGTGAGATGGAGTAGTTTTCAATGGTGAACATCACTATGTTGATCATATCTACTATATGATTCACGCTCGACCTTTCGGTCATAGTGTTTCGAGGCCATATCTGCATATGCTAGGCTCTTCAAGTTTAACCTGAGTATTCTGCATGTGCAAAACTGGCCTGCACCCATTTTATGTGAACGTAGAGCTTATCACACCCGATCATCACATGGTGTTTCGGCACGACGAACTGTAGCAATGGTGCATACTCAGGGAGAACACTTATACCTTGAAATTTAGTGAGAGATCATCTTATAATGCTACCGCCGAACTAAGCAAAATAAGATGCATAAAGGATAAACATCACATGCAATCAATATAAGTGATATGATATAGCCATCATCATCTTGTGCCTTTGATCTCCATCTCCAAAGCACCGTCATGATCACCATCGTCACCGGCTTGACACCTTGATCTCCATCGAAGCATCGTTGTTGTCTTGCCAACTATTGCTTCTACGACTATCGCTACCGCTTAGTGATAAAGTAAAGCAATTACATGGTGATTGCATTTCATGCAATAAAGCGACAACCATATGGCTCCTACCAGTTGCCGATAACTGTGTTACAGAACATGATCATCTCATACAATAAAATTTAGCATCATGTGTTGACCATATCACATCACAACATGCCCTGCAAAAACAAGTTAGACGTCCTCTACTTTGTTGTTGCAAGTTTTACGTGGCTGCTACGGGCTGAGCAAGAACCGTTCTTACTTATGCATCAAAAACCACAACGCAGTATAGTGATTGCTTTTTGATCTTCAGAAAGAACCATGTTCATTGAATCCGATTCAACTAAAGTTGGAGAAACTAACACCCACCAGCCACCTGTGTGCGAAGCACGTCGGTAGAACCAGTCTCTCATAAGAGTACGCGTAAAGTCGGTCTGGTCTGCTTCATCCAACAATACCACCGAATCAAGAATCAACTAGTGACGGCAAGCAATATGTATATACCCACGCCCACAACTCCTTTATGTTCTACGCGTGCATATGACATCTACGCATAGACCTGGCTCGGAGGCCACTGTTGGGGAACGCAGTAATTTCAAAAAAATTCCTACGCACATGCAAGATCTATCATGGTGATGCATAGTAACGAGAGGGGAAGAGTGTTGTCCATGTACCATCGTAGATCGTAAGCGTAAGCGTTATGACAACGCGGTTGATGTAGTCGTACGTCTTCACGATCCGACCGATCCTAGTACCAAAAGTACGGCACCTCTGCGATATGCACACGTTCGGCTGGTGACGTCCCACGAACTCTCGATCCAGCTGAGTGTCAAGGGAGAGCTTCGTCAGCACGATGGCGTGATGACGGTGATGATGAAGCTACCGGCACAGGGCTTCACCTAAGCACTATGACGATATGACCGAGGTGAGTTATGGTGGAGGGGGCACCGCACACGGCTAAGGGATCAATGATCAACTTGTGTGTTCTAGGGTGCCCCCCTAACCCCGTATATAAAGGAGCAAGGGGGGAGGCCGGCCGGCCCTTGTGGCGTGCCTGGAGAGGAGGAGTCCTCCTCCTAGTAGGAGTAGGACTCCTCTTTCCTAGTCCTACTAGGAGGGGGAAAGGAAGGAGGAGAAGGGAGAAGGAAAGGCGGGCGCCGCCCCCACTTCCCTAGTCCAATTCGTACTAGAGGGGGAGGGGGAGGGGGCGTGTGGCCTGCCCTGGCCGGCCCCCTTTCTCTCCACTAAGGCCCATGTGGCCCATTAGTTCCCCGGGGGGGGTTCCGGTAACCCTTCGGCACTCCAGTTTTCATTGAAATCACCCGGAACACTTCTGGTGTCCGAATATATCCGTACAATATATCAATCTTTATGTCTCAACCATTTAGAAACTCCTCGTCATGTCCGTGATCATATACGGGACTCTGAACTACCTTCGGTACATCAAAACACATAAACTCATAATACCGATCGTCACTGAACGTTAAGCGTGCAGACCCCACAGGTTCGAGAACTATGTAGACATGACCGAGACTAATCTTCGGTCAATAACCAATAGAGGAACCTGGATGCTCATGTTGGTTCCTACATATTCTACGAAGATCATCATCGGTCAAACCGCACAACAACATACATTGTTCCCTTTGTCATCGTTATGTTACTTGCCCGAGATTCGATCATCGGTATCTCAATACCTAGTTCAATCTCATTACCAGCAAGTATCTTTACTCGTTCTGTAATGCATTATACCGTAACTAACTCCTTAGTCACATTGCTTGCAAGGCTTATAGTGATGTGCATTACCGAGAGGGCCCAGAGATACCTCTCCGATACTCGGAGTGACAAATCCTAATCTCGATCTATGCCAACTCAACAAGTACCATCAGAGACACCTGTAGAGCACCTTTATAATCACCTAGTTACGTTGTGATGTTTGGTAGCACACAAAGTGTTCCTCCGGTACTCGGGAGTTGCATGGTCTCATAGTCATAGGAACATGTATAAGTAATGGAGAAAGCAATAGCAACAAACTAAACGATCATCGTGCTAAGCTAACGGATGGTTCAAGTCAATCACATTATTCTCTAATGATGTGATCCCGTTAATCAAATGACAACTCATGTCTATGGTTAGGAAACATAACCATCATTGATTCAACGAGCTAGTCAAGTAGAGGCAAACTAGTGACACTCTGTTTCTCTATGTATTCACACATGTACTAAGTTTCCGGTTAATACAATTCTAGCATGAATAATAAACATTTATCATGATATAAGGAAATATAAATAACAACTTTATTATTGCCTCTAGGGCATATTTCCTTCAGTACATAACATGAGGAGCAGGAAAGTCAACATCTACCCACATGTCGCCATTCCCGTAGCCCCTCATGTGCAACCTTAGGCGCGCGACTATTGAAGCTCCATTACCCATGCAAATGGAGTGGGGAGGCAGAGATGGTCGCATGGGGGCTTGCACAGCCTGATGACGAATTCTTGGGGCTGGTCTCCGACGTGGCCTTCCATCGAAGGAGGAGCCTCCGGTGGGGGTACAGCCAGAGCACCACCCCTTCCTCCTCTCCCTCGAGTGCCACAACAACCGCGACCTTGCCCCCTTCCTCCTCCTCTCACGGCGGGATCCACCTCCACGTGGTCCAGAGGAGGAACGATGCGCTGTCGAGCAGAAGCCGTCGTCGCCGCCGCTGGAGCTCCGTTGTGCCCTCACCCTCTCGCCATGGCAGGCAGAAGAAAATTAGGGAGGAAGAAGGAGAAGTGTGTGTGAGAAAACGCACCACTCCCCATCTCCTTCTTATAGCAGACGAGGCAGGGGGCTGGCCTCTCATAAGAAGCGGCCGCGCCGCTCCTCCAATGAAACCTCCCCGCGTCTCCAATGGCCCGGGGAATCAGGGCCGACCCTCTGCTCGAACCAACATCGACTGGTTTTCTGCCATGGCACCCGTCCCTGCACTCTCCGCATCCACCACATAGCCTACTCAATGCATGAAGTACACGTGGCGGGTGCTCTAGAAGATGGGAGCAAGTGGGATGGCAGTTTCCGCCCCGTGAGCATGGGGTGTGGGCAGTCCGAGGGCCACGATCTGAGTTTTTCTGTAACGTTGGACACGATGCGCAGGAAAGCTGAAAACTGGTCAAGATTCAAGGTTAATGAAGAAGCAAAGAACACCCCAAGAGGCCAGCCTCCTCTACACCCTTGCTTGTGCACTTATTAGGACCTACCCCGACAACGCTCAGTAGCGCGTTCGGGGCAGGCCTGGGGGCTTCTGTCAGTGCAAAAAAACTCTGGGTCTATTTCCCTGACTGTGCCCAGGCACGGGAGCAAGGTTACAACACCAAGGATAGGTCAAGTAGAAGAAATCGAGGTTCTCGGGAGGCCAACATGTAGATCAAGAGGACCAAGAACAAGCCAGTGAAGCAAGAAACCACCAAGAGAAAATCCTCTGTTGCCGGGCAGGCGAGCCCGGCAAGGA
This sequence comes from Triticum urartu, assembly GCF_056163025.1. NCBI lineage: Eukaryota > Viridiplantae > Streptophyta > Magnoliopsida > Poales > Poaceae > Triticum > Triticum urartu. The sequence goes on along the minus strand of NC_141877.1, from coordinate 168,884,976 downwards.
CGGGGCCACCCCGGGAAGAAGACCTCCAAGATGCCCCAGCAAGGACTACCGGGCTCACGGAGACGCAACCACCTCACTAACCCACTTCACCACGACGCACGTCGTCTATCAGTGCGGTGTCAAGCTACAAAGTGACTATGTTGCGGCCATTTGCCACATGGGGCCTCTTTCTACAAAAGATACCTACAGATGACACCCGTCCTGCGACGTGTCAAGCGAGCAGGCGTGAAGCTGGTGAGATAGCCCGGCAAGGCTTGCCGGGCAAGCGACGATGTGATGTTGAGCGATGCATTTAATGCGCTCTGTCAGCCTCCAGAGTTAGGTATGATAGCACTATTTGCAATCTTATCAGTGCATAATGACTGATTTGCCACTATGGTGACCCCTTAGCCTATAAAAGGTGGCCCATGGCAACCTTAGAAAGGGTTGGACACTAGATTAGAAAATCCACCGCCCCTCATATTTCAGACGCTTGTAGTCGTTTCCCGCGAGGCAACCCTGCCGGGCAAACGTACTACGACCACCACCATCTTTCTGTGGCACCCCGGCTCAGAGCGATCGGTTTACCCTGCATTGCTAGCCCAGAGACCATGTCTTCTGGCAACACACAACATCTTAGTACAGAAAAACAACCGCTTTATTGATGCTAGCGGATCAGGGTTTATATTACAACAGATGTCGAGGCCGAGCAGCACGCACGGTGCGGCTGAAAAATATGTACATTATTTACTGAACATAAAGGGGGCCTCGATCATAACAACTACGCGGCAGCGGAACAACGTCGTAGCGGGAACTCCATAGGACAGGGACGCCGATGTGGACACGATCTAGACTCGAGCAGCACTCCTTTCCAACACGACTTTCCTGAAATCTGGCATGACACGCCAAGTCAGTACATTGAATGTACTTGCAAGCTCACAACAGGCATAATCATAATGACAAACAATATCATGATATTTCACCAATTAATAATGCAATAATGTTCCAACATGCTGTGCTCATGCTCTTGGTATAAACATCCCTCGGGACTGACTTACCAACCGTGATCGTTCTCGGATCACAAACAAACCACCATCGTGGTCTTGAACATGGTAACTCGTGATCCTTACGGCGATCACCACCAAACCACCATCGTGGTCTTGTCCAGAGTAACTCGTGAACCTTACGGCGATCACAACCACGACCCATATTGGGCCTTGAACATCTCGATGGCCTTCCCGCCATCATCATCAGTGCAAAGTTCATAACTTAGTGTGCAAGTTTATTAAACGTTGACTCATGGTGGGACCTACTATGAGGCGTCTGTAACCGTGGACTCGGCTATAGATAGATTATACACTCTGTAGAGGTAGCACACTGTACCCACACCACGGAACCCATGGCCTCGCACTCCCATTTAGGTGGACCAACGGCATTCCAACAAAACCCTTCCAGTGGCATGACACTCTCCTGGCCACTCCGACCCAATCCCCAACGGGCTAGTCCTGGGTGGCCCCGTGTCTACCAAAGACACACCGACCACCGTCGTGGCCAAAACAATCCCCCACTTAGAATGAATCTCGTCCTCGAGATTCGGTTGCATGGGAAAACCACTCTGGATAATGAGCCCTTAGGAATTATTCCCGCGCCCAAGTTGATTCTGACTATGTGTCATCCCACTAAACTTTGTAAAATTTTCTTACTTTACTACGAGTGACCCTTTCATCTGATCCAAAATTCTAAATGGTCTCTCTTCATAGGTTAAATAATTTTCCAATTCTACCTCATCCGTAGCAGTCCTTTTCTCAGGCGGGGATATGCAGCGTCTTAATTGTGAAACATGAAACACGTTATGCACGTCTGCCAATTCAGCGGGTAGCTCCAACTGATAGGTAACAATACCCACTCAGGGCATAACCGAGAATGGACCAATAAACCTGGGTGCCAACTTTCCACGGGTCTGAAATCTCTTAACTCCTTCCATTGGAGTGACTCGGAGGTATAAGTGTTCTCCGGGTTCAAAATTGATCTGTCGGTGCTTTGCATCATAATAACTTTTCTGTCGAGATTTGTCCAATTGCAATCTGTCTCTAATTTCCTTAACTTGCTTCTCAACTTCCATCATGAGATCTGTTCCGAAGATATGGCTATCTCCAGTTTGCGACCAATTTAAAGGAGTGCGGCAGTTACAGGCATACAGAGCTTCATACGGTGACATCTTTAGGCTGGTCTGGAAGCTGATGTTGTAAGAAAACTCGGCATATGGCAAGCAATCTTCCCATTTAGGTCCTTGGGCTAAAGCACAGGCTCGCAACATATCTTCGAGTATTTGATTTACCCGCTCTGTCTGTCCATCGGTTTGAGGATGATAAGCAGTACTATATTTCAGCACTGTCCCCAAGGCTTGATGGAGACGGGACCAAAAAGCGGAGGTAAACAGGGAACCTCGGTCGGAAGTGATGGTTCGGGGTACTCCATGCAGACTAACGATTCTGGATACATATAGCTGTGCAAGTTGATCTGCTCTGTATTTGGTGCTGATTGGAATGAAGTGAGCAACCTTGGTTAAGGTGTCCACTATGACCCAGATTGCATCCTTGCCTCGCTGGGTCTTAGGCAGTCCTGTAATGAAATCCATACAAATGTCATCACATTTCCATTGCGAAACCGGCAGTGGTTGGAGGAGTCCGGTTGGCTTCTGATGCTCTGCCTTCACCTTGTTGCATATGTCGCAACAGGCCACAAAGTAGGCAATGTCTTTCTTCATTCCATCCCACAAGAATATTTGTCTACGGTCCTCATACATTTTCGTACCTCCCGGGTGAATGGAATATGAGGATTCGTGTGCTTCTGACAGGATTTTCTTCTTTAAGTCCGGCTGATTGGGTACACAAATTCGTCCACGGAATCGGAGGGTACCGAATTTGTCCTTGGAGAAATTTGGGGTCTGCCCTGCCATCAGGCTCTTGGCACATCTCTGCAGCTTGATGTCAGCTGGCTGGGCCTTGCGGATCTCTTCCTCAAGTATGGGGGTAACTTCCAAAAGATTAGTGAGGCTAGCATCCACTATGACCAGGTTGAGCTGAGCGATCTCCTCTTGGAGTTTGGGAGGCAAGGATTTCGATATGACATTTAAGCTGACAGGCTTTCGACTGAGGGCATCGACAACTACGTTGGCCTTACCCGAGGGATAATTTATTCCAAGATCATAATCCTTGACCAACTCTAGCCATCTTCGTTGATGGAGATTTAAATCCGGCTGAGTAAATATGTATTTAAGACTTTTGTGATCTGTAAAAATTTGGCACCTTTTTCCAATGAGGTAGTGTCTCCAAATTTTTAATGCATGAACCACCGCAGCCAATTCCAAATCATGAGTAGGATAATTTCCCTCGTGGGGTTGTAGCTGTCGTGATGCATATGCTACTACCTTGCTGTCTTGCATAAGTACGCAACCAAGGCCTTGCCTGGAGGCGTCACAGTATACATCAAAGCTGCGATAAATGTCTGGGAGAGTCAATACAGGTGCGGTTGTCAGCCATATCTTTAGCTCATTGAAACTTTTCTCACAGTCCTCCGTCCATTCAAACTTCTTATCCGTTTTGAGCAGCTCTGTCATGGGTTTAGCAATCTTGGAAAACCCCTCAATGAAACGACGGTAATATCCAGCTAATCCGAGAAAACCCCGGATATGTGTCACTGTCGTGGGCGGCAGCCAATCGAGCACATCCTTTACTTTGCTTGGGTCCACGGCTATACCTTCGGCGTATAGTGCATGTCCGAGAAACCCAACTTGCTTGAGACAAAACTCACATTTACTGAATTTGGTGTAAAGCGGGTGGTCGCGGAGTCGTTGTAGCACTGCTCGGAGGTGATCCTTGTGCTCTTCTTCTCCCTTGGAGTAAATGAGGATGTCATCGATGAAGTCTACCACAAATTTTTCGAGGAAGTCCATGAATACTTTGTTCATCATATGCATGAAGAAAGCAGGGGCATTGGTGAGACCAAAGGACATCACTATATATTCATAAAGACCGTATCGAGTTGTGAATGCGGTCTTAGGAATATCTTCCTTTTTAATTTTGAGCTAATGATATCCGGTCCGTAAATCCATCTTAGAGAATACTTTAGCCCCACTGAGCTGATCAAACTGATCATCAATCCTTGGCAGCGGATATTTATTTTTGATGGTGACCTCATTCAGCTAGCGGTAATCTACGCACATGCGGAGGCTGCCATCCTTTTTGTCTACGAAAATAGCAGGTGATCCCCATGGTGAAGAGCTGGGACGAATATATCCTTTTTGGAGCAGTTCATCAAGTTGTTTCTTTAGCTCCACTAATTCTGATGAGGGCATCCGGTAATACTTTTTGTATAACGGTGCAGTTCCGGGCACAAGATCTATTGCAGTTTATGCAAACTTGATATTGGGTCAACCAATTCATACCCAATATAATATCCAAATTTGTTTTGGGCAGCAAAACTTCGAGAAATAAAAGAATGGGAAGCCCCAGAGTCAAATAAAATTATGGCAGGTATGTCATTAACAGAAAACATACCAATGACGACTTCAGGGTTCTCTTGGGCTTCATTGGCTGAGAGATGATGCACATGCTCAGTAATGTTTTGCTTGGTTGGGCATGACTCTATAAAGTTGACTTGTGGCATGAATGGGGCATTCGCCTGATGTCCACTACACAACCTTCTTCTTGTAGACGTTGTTGGGCCTCCAAGTGCAGAGGTTTGTAGGACAGTAGCAAATTTCCCTCAAGTGGATGACCTAAGGTTTATCAATCCGTAGGAGGCGTAGGATGAAGATGGTCTCTCTCAAGCAACCCTGCAACCAAATAACAAAGAGTCTCTTGTGTCCCCAACACACCCAATACAATGGTAAATTGTATAGGTGCACTAGTTCGGCAAAGAGCTGGTGATACAAGTGGTATATGGATAGTAGATAAAGGTATTTGTAATCTGAAATTATAAAAACAGCAAGGTAACTAATGATAAAAGTGGGCATAAACGGTATTGCAATGATAGGAAACAAGGCCTAGGGTTCATACTTTCACTAGTGCAAGTCCTCTCAACAATAATAACATAATTGGATCACATAACTATCCCTCAACATGCAACAAAGAGTCACTCCAAAGTCACTAATAGCGGAGAACGAACGAAGAGATTATGGTAGGGTACTAAACCACATCAAAGTTATTCTTTCCAATCAATCTGTTGGGCTATTCCTATAAGTGTCACAAAGAGCCCTAGAGTTCATACTAGAATAACACCTTAAGACACAAATCAATCAAAACCCTAATGTCACCTAGATACTCCAATGTCACCTCAAGTATCCATGGGTATGATTATACGATATGCATCACACAATCTCAGATTCATCTATTCAACCAACACATAGGACCTCAAAGAGTGCCCCAAAGTTTCTACCGGCGAATCACGGCGAAAACGTGTGCCAACCCCTATGCATAGGTTCATGGGCAGAACCCGCAAGTTGATCACCAAAACATACATCAAGTGAATCACGTGGTATCCCATTGTCACCACAGATACGCACGGCAAGACATACATCAAGTGTTCTCAAATCTTTAAAGACTCAATCCGATAAGATAACTTCAAAGGGAAAACTCAATCCATTACAAGAGAGTAGAGGGGGGAAGAAACATCATAGGATCCAAATATAATAGCAAAGCTCGCGATACATCAAGATCGTAACACCTCAAGAACACGAGAGAGAGAGATCAAACACATAGCTACTCGTACATACCCTCAGCCCCGAGGGAGAACTACTCCCTCCTCGTCATGGAGAGCACCGGGATGATGAAGATGGCCATCAAAGAGGGATTCCCCCTCCGGCAGGGTGCCGGAACGGGTCTAGATTGGCTTTCGGTGGCTACGGAGGCTTCTGGCGGTGGAACTCCCGAGCTATTGTGCTTTTTGATAGTTTTAAGGTACGCGGGTATATATGGGTGAAAGAGATACGTCAGGGGAGCCACGAGGGGCCCACTAGGGTGGAGGGCGCGCCCTAGGGGGGTGTGCGCGCCCCCCCTACCTCGTGGCCTCCTCGAAGCTTCCCTTACGTGCACTTCAAGTCTTCTGGGCTTCTTTCCTTCCAAAAATGAGTTCCATGAAGTTTCAGGTCAATTGGACTCCGTTTGATTTTCCTTTTCTTTGAAACCCTAAAACAAGGTAAAAACAGAAACTGGCACTGGGCTCTGGGTTAATAGGTTATTCCCAAAAATGATATAAAAGTGTATAATAAAGCCCATAAATATCCAAAACAGTAGATAATATAGCATAGAGCAATCAAAATCTATAGATACGTTGGAGACGTATCAGCATCCCCAAGCTTAATTCCTGCTTGTCCTCGAGTAGGTAAATGATAAAAACAGAATTTTTGATGCGGAGTGCTACTTGGCATAATTTCAATGTAATTCTTCTTAATTGTGGCATGAATATTGAGATCTGAAAGATTCAAGACAAAAGTTCATATTGACATAAAAATGATAATACTTCAAGCATACTAACTAAGAAATTATGTCTTCTCAAAATAACATGGCCAAAGAAAGTTTGTCCCTACAAAATCATATGGTTTAGTCATGTTTCATTTTCGTCACACAAGAATGCTCTCATCATGCACAACCCCGATGACAAGCCAAGAAATTGTTTCATACTTTAGTAATATCAAACCTATAAACTTTCACACAATATATGAGCGTGAGCCATGGACATAGCACTATGGGTGGAATAGAATAATGAGGGGGTTATATGGAGAAGACAAAAAGGAGAAAGTCTCACATCAACGAGGCTAATCAATGGGCTATGGAGATGCCCATCGATTGATGTTAATGCAAGGAGTAGGGATTGCCATGCAACCGATGCACTAGAGCTATAAATGTATGAAAGCTCAACAAAAGAAACTAGTGGGTGTGCATCCAACTTGCTTGCTCACGAAGACCTAGGGCACTTGAGGAGGCCCATTGTTGGAATATACAAGCCAAGTTCTATAATGAAAAATTCCCACTAGTATATGAAAGTGACAAAACAAGAGACTCTCTAATATGAAGATTAAGGTGCTACTTTGAAGCACAAGTGTGGCAAAGGATAGTAACATTGTCCCTTCTCTCTTTTTCTCTCATCATTTTTTCCATTTTTTTGGGCCTTCTCTTTTTATGGCCTTTCTCTTTTTTTGGCCTTTATACCCTTTTTTTATTCCTCACTTGGGACAATGCTCTAGAAAATGATGATCATCACACTTCTATTTATTTACAACTCAATGATTACAACTCTATACTAGAACAAAAGATGACTCTATATGAATGCCTCCGGCGGTGTACCGGTATATGCAATGGACCAACAGTGACATGTATGAAAGAATTATGAATGGTGGCTTTGCCACAAATACTATGTCAACTACATGATCATGCTAAGCAATATGACAATAATGAATGTGTCATGATGAACGGAATGATGGAAAGTTGCATGGCAATATATCTCAGAATGGCTATGGAAATGCCATAATAGGTAGGTATGGTGGCTGTTTTGAGGAAGATATAAGGAGGTTTATGTGTGATAGAGCGTATCATATCACGGGGTTTGGATGCATCGTCGAAGTTTGCACCAACTCTCAAGGTGACAAAGGGCAATGCACGATACCGAAGAGGCTAGCAATGATGGAAGGGTGAGAGTGCGTATAATCCATGGACTCAACATTAGTCATAAAGAACTCACATACTTATTACAAAAATCTACAAGTCATCAAAAACCTCGACACTACGCGCATGCTCCTAGGGGGATAGATTGGTAGGAAAAGACCATCGCTCGTCCCCGACCGCCACTCATAAGGAAGACAATCAAATAACACCTCATGTTTCAAATTTGTTACATAACGTTTACCATACGTGCATGCTACGGGACTTGCAAACTTCAACACAAGTATATCTCAAATTCACAACTACTCAACTATCATGACTTTGGTATTATTACCTCCATATCTCAAAACAATCATCAAGCATCAAACTTCTCTTATTATTCAACACACTCATAAGAAATTTTTACTAATCTTGAATACCTAGCATATTAAGATTTTAAGAAAATTACCATGCTATTAAGACTCTCAAAATAATCTAAGTGAAGCATGAGAGTTCATCTATTTCTTCAAAATAAAACTACCACCATGCTCTAAAAGATATAAGTGAAGTACTAGAGCAAACAACAAACTACCCCGAAAGATTTAAGTGAAGATCAATGAGTAGTCAAATAATTATGCAACTATGTGAAGACTCTCTAACATTTAATAATTTCAGATCTTGGTATTTTATTCAAACAGCAAGAAAAACAAAATAAAATAAAATAAAATGATGCTCCAAGCAAAACACATATCATGTGGCGAATAAAAATATAGCTCCAAGTAAAGTTACCCATGAACGAAGACGAAAGAGGGGATGCCTTCCGGGGCATCCCCAAGCTTAGGCTCTTGGATATCCTTGAATATTACCTTGGGGTGCCTTGGGAATCCCCAAGCTTAGGCTCTTGCCACTCCTTATTCCATAGTCCATCGAATCCTTACCCAAAACTTGAAAACTTCACAACACAAAACTTAACAGAAAACTCGTAAGCTCCGTTAGTATAAGAAAATAAATCACCACTTCAAGGTACTGTAATGAACTCATTCTTTATTTATATTGGTGTTAAACCTACTTTATTCCAACTTCTCTATGGTTTATAAACTCTTTTACTAGCCATAGATTCATCAAAATAAGTAAACAACACATGAAAAACAGAATCTGTCAAAAACAGAACAGTCTGTAGTAATCTGGATCAAACGTATACTTATGGAATTAATAAAATTTTCAAATAAATTGATGGACCTGAGGAATTTATCTATTAATCATCTTCAAAACGAATTAACTAAATAGCACTCTCCAAATAAAAATGGCAGCAATTCTCGTGAGCGCTAAAGTTTCTGTTTTTTACAGCAAGATCAACAAGACTTTCCCCAAGTCTTCCCAATGGTTCTACTTGGCACAAACACTAACTAAAACATAAAAACTCAATCATAAAAGAGTCTAGATAAATTATTTATTACTAAACAGGAACAAAAAGCAAGCAACAAAAATAAAATTGGGTTGCCTCCCAACAAGAGCTATCGTTTAACGCCCCTAGCTAGGCATGATGATTTCAATGATGCTCACATAAAGGATAAGAATTGAAACATAAAGAGAGCATCATGAGGAATATGACTAGCACATTTAAGTCTAACCCACTTCCTATGCATAGGGGTTTTGTGAGCAAACAACTTATGGGAACAATAATCAACTTGCATAGGAAGGTAAAACAAGCATAACTTCAAAATTTTAAGAACATAGAGAGGAAACTTGATATTATTGCAATTCCTACAAGCATATATTCCCCCCTCATAATAATTTTCAGTACCATCATGAATGAATTCAAAAATATAACCAGCACCTAAAGAATTCTTTTCATGATCTACAAGCATAGAAAATTTACTACTCTCCACATAAGCAAAATTCTTCTCATGAATAATGGTGGGAGCTAACTCAACAAATAACAATCATGTGATTGAAAATTAAGATCAAGATGCCAAGTTTCATGGTTATCATTATTCTTTAAAGCATACGTGTCATCACAATAATCATCATAGATAGGAGGCATGCTTTCATCATAATAAATTTTCTCATCAAAACTTGGGGGACAAAAAATATCTTCTTCATCAAACATAGCTTCCCCAAGCTTGTGGCTTTGCATATCATTAGCATCATGGATATTCAAGGAATTCATACTAACAACATTGCAATCATGCTCATCATTCAAATATTTAGTGCCAAATATTTTAATGCATTCTTCTTCTAACACTTTGGCACAATTTTCCTTTCCATCATACTCACGAAAGATATTAAAAAGACGAAGCGTATGAGGCAAACTTAATTCCATTTTTTATAGTTTTATTTTATAAACTAAACTAGTGAAAAAACAAGAAACAAAAAGATTCGATTGCAAGATCTAAAGATATACCTTCAAGCACTAACCTCCCTGGCAATGGAGCCAGAAAAGAGCTTGACGTCTACTACACAACCTTCTTCTTGTAGACGTTGTTGGGCCTCCAAGTGCAGAGGTTTGTAGGACAGTAGCAAATTTCCCTCAAGTGGACGACCTAAGGTTTATCAATCCGTAGGAGGCGTAGGATGAAGATGGTCTCTCTCAAGCAACCCTGCAACCAAATAACAAAGAGTCTCTTGTGTCCCCAACACACCCAATACAATGGTAAATTGTATAGGTGCACTAGTTCGGCGAAGAGATGGTGATACAAGTGGTATATGGATAGTAGATAAAGGTATTTGTAATCTGAAATTATAAAAACAGCAAGGTAACTAATGATAAAAGTGAGCATAAACGGTATTGCAATGATAGGAAACAAGGCCTATGGTTCATACTTTCACTAGTGCAAGTCCTCTCAACAATAATAACATAATTGGATCACATAACTATCCCTCAACATGCAACAAAGAGTCACTCCAAAGTCACTAATAGCGGAGAACGAACGAAGAGATTATGGTAGGGTACGAAACCACCTCAAAGTTATTCATTCCAATCAACCCGTCGGGCTATTCCAATAAGTGTCACAAACAGCCCTAGAGTGCGTACTAGAATAACACCTTAAGACACAAATCAACCAAAACCCTAATGTCACCTAGATACTCCAATGTCACCTCAAGTATCCATGGGTATGATTATACGATATGTATCACATAATCTCAGATTCATCTATTCAACCAACACATAGGACCTCAAAGAGTGCCCCAAAGTTTCTACCGGAGAATCACGACGAAAACGTGTGCCAACCCCTATGCATAGGTTCATGGGCGGAACCCGCAAGTTGATCACCAAAACATACATCAAGTGAATCACGCGGTATCCCATTGTCACCACAGATACGCACGGCAAGACATACATCAAGTGTTCTCAAATCTTTAAAGACTCAATCCGATAAGATAACTTCAAAGGGAAAACTCAATCCATTACAAGAGAGTAGAGGGGGGAAGAAACATCATAGGATCCAAATATAATAGCAAAGCTCGCGATACATCAAGATCGTAACACCTCAAGAACACGAGAGAGAGATCAAACACATAGCTACTGGTACATACCCTCAGCCCCAAGGGAGAACTACTCCCTCCTCGTCATGGAGAGCACCGGGATGATGAAGATGGCCACCGGAGAGGGATTCCCCCTCCGACAGGGTGCCGGAACGGGTCTAGATTGGCTTTCGGTGGCTACAGAGGCTTCTGGCGGCGGAACTCGCAATCTATTGTGCTTTTTGATATTTTTAGGTTACGTGGGTATATATGGGTGAAAGAGATATGTCAGGGGAGCCACGAGGGGTCCACGAGGGTGGAGGGTGCACCCTAGGGGGGTGGGCGTGCCCCCTACCTCGTGGCCTCCTCGAAGCTTCCCTTACGTGCACTTCAAGTCTTCTGGGCTTCTTTCCTTCCAAAAATGAGTTCCGTGAAGTTTCAGGTCAATTGGACTCCGTTTGATTTTCCTTTTCTTTGAAACCCTAAAACAAGGTAAAGACAGAAACTGGCACCGGGCTCTGGGTTAATAGGTTAGTCCCAAAAATGATATAAAAGTGTATAATAAAGCCCATAAAGATCCAAAACAGTAGATAATATAGCATGGAGCAATCAAAAATTATAGATACGTTGGAGACGTATCATCGCCTTGTTGTTCTTGGGGCACTGCCTGGCATAATGTCCATTCTGCCCACAATTGAAGCACGAATTATTGCGCTGACGCTCCTCATGCATGGGATTGGTCATGATATTCCTGACTTGAGTGGTGGTCTTGTTAACATTCTGTTGCCAATTTGGCTTGTTTTCCACCTGAGTCTGCTGCCAGGTATGAGCCTTTTGCACTGGTTGCCCATCCTTCTTTGGCTCAAACTTACGCTTGTTGTCGTTGTTGACAGGCCTATTATCTGATATAAGCTTGTGCTCCCGTTTAGCAATGAAAGCCTTGTTCACCAGAGTTTGGAAATCTGGGAAATCAAACATACTGAGAGTACATCGGAGTTGCGAATTTAAGCCTCCAAGAAACCTGTCAATCTTCCTTTCTTCGGTGGCCACATCATAAAGGGAGTAACGGGCCAGATGATTGAATTTTTGCAAATATTCCCCCACAGACTGATTTCTTTGGATGAGTGCGAGAAATTCACGCTGCTTAACCTTCATAACTCCAGTAGGGATATGATATTTCCGGAACTGATCCTTAAATTTTTCCCAGGTAATTTCTTCATTAGCGGGCCACATGGCTTTTGCATTTTCCCACCATATGGCAGCAGTGCCTTCAAAGTAATGAGTTGCAAGTGGAACTTTATCATTTTCTTTAGTACGAGCAATCTCAAGCTTTTTCTCAATGGTACGCAACCAATCGTCTGCATCCAATGGGTCAACAATCTGACTGAAACTAGGTGGCCTGGTCCTTTGAAAATCTGACAGCTTTGAGTAATGACCGTTCTGATTTCCATTCTGTCCAACCATAGCTTGCACACTTCTTAATATTTCAAGCAGATCATTCTTCCTTCTTTCCTCAAACATATGCAGAATTTGCTCGGTGGAGGGCGGATTTGGCGGTGGAGGCGGTGGCGGAACGTACGGCTCGAGAGAATGTCCTGCATGTCGTGCGGAATGACGAACAGGAGTTCCCTCATGAACATTGCTACTACTCCCTCCCCGCGTCATCCTATTGTGGATTTTTCCAAAGACAACGCAATCGAGATGAGAAACATCCAAGAATAAATTTGGGGAAAGCCAGCGACAAATCCCGGAAGAAAACAAAAGAGCAAAGAAAATACGGCGAATAAAGTCCCTACATAATTATACATAGACTCATACATAGAAGACAAACAACATGACAGGTTCAACTACTCTCATAAATGCAACGAAACATCATGACTCATACGGCTACATCCGTACATTATCCAGATGAGTGCGAATACTCTAAGGTACTACTGCTCTGCTGGTGCTGCGGTGTCCTCCCCTGAAGCGGACTCGGATCCTGAACTGACAAGGTTAATGGAAACCTCCGGGTTAAATGTAACACGACGACACTGCCTCGAGGGCTCTCCCTCAGGGGCAGGGGGAGGATGAAGCATCGGGGCTACAAGAGTAGAGAGAAGTGAAACCCACTCGGCAAGAGTACTGAGAGGGTTCACCGTCGAGGTGCCTGAGCTACTCGGGGGTGTAACCGGTGAAACAGGGGAACTAGAACTGGCTGGAATATAAGGGGTAAATCCCATAGAAGATGGAGTAGTGGCAGATCTAGTAGTGACCAAAGCAGCGGCTAAAGCAGTATGGGCACGAGTCAGCTCTCGAGCCAGCTCGTGGATCATAATATAGCTAGCAGTGACATAACGAGCAAGGTGGCTAGCAACGCTAGAAGACTCGGGATCAATGATCTGGAAACGGACACAACCATTGTCGTGTAGATAAGGGTAGTAAAAGAAACCTGGATGGTTTTGCATTCGGATCTCGTTGTAGCGAAGCTCAACAAGGACCTCGAATGCAGCAAACTGGATAGCTTGAGAAGCGGTAGAGGCGTAACCACTCCGAGAAGTACGAGTGTAAGAGCCGGAATCGGAACTAGTGCGCAGAGTAACCACTGCGTGATACTCATACACTGAATCAGCTAGACGCTCCCTGTACACACCATAAACTAGATCGTCTCCGAGGGGGTACAGTCGACACCACACGTTGCGAAGGAGGTGCGGTGACGTGTACGGCATCAGCTGCAACTGGCATGGATACGGCACCGGAGCCATCTACACTCACAACCATTAGCAGGTTAGCATAAAAATATAAATCAAGTGCATGCAATGCAACAATCGTCTACATTAGCTACCGGCACTCAACTTAAACTCGAATCTAACGTCCAGTTAACGCGTCGTAGTCTAGTGTGGCCTATAGTCAGCACGGCTCTGATACCAAGCGTTGTGGCACCCCGGCTCAGAGCGACCGGTTTACCCTGCATTGCCAGCCCAGAGACCATGTCTTCTGGCAACACACAACATATTGGTATAGAAAAACAACCGCTTTATTGATGCTTGGGGATCAGGGTTTATATTACAATAGATGTCGAGGCCGAGCAGCACGCACGGTGCAGCTAAACAATATGTACATTATTTAGTGAACATAAAGGGGGCCTCGACCATAACAACTACGCGGCAGCGGAACAACGTCGTAGCGGGAACTCCATAGCACAAGGACATCGATGTGGACACGATCTAGACTCAAGCAGCACTCCTTTCCAATGCGACTTTCCTGAAATCTGGCATGACACGCCAGGTCAGTACATTGAATGTATTTGCAAGCTCACAACAGGCATAATCATAATGAAAAACAATATCATGATATTTAACCAATTAATAATGCAATAATGTTCCAACATGCTATGCTCATGCTCTTGGGATAAACATCCCTCGGGACCGACTTACCAACCGTGATCATTCTCGGATCACAAAAAAACCACCATCGTGGTCTTGAACAGGGTAACCCATGATCCTTATGGCGATCACCACCAAACCACCATCGTGGTCTTGTCCAGAGTAACTCGTGACCCTTACGGCGATCACAACCACGACCCATATTGGGCCTTGAACATCTCGATGGCCTTCCCGCCATCATCATCAGTGCAAAGTTCATAACTTAGTGTGCAAGTTTATTAAACATTGACTCATGGTGGGACCTACTACGAGGCGTCCGTAACCGTGGACTCGGCTATCGATAGATTACACACTCTGCAGAGGTAGCACACTATACCCACACCACGAAACCCATGGCCTTGCACTTCCATTCGGGTGGACCAATGGCATTCCGACAAAACCCTTCCGGTGGCATGAAACTCTCCCAGCCACTCCGACCCAATCCCCAACAGGCTAGTCCTGGGTGGCCCTGTGTCTACCAAAGATACACCGACCACCGTCGTGGCCAAAACAATCCCACTCGGGGACTCGGTACCATAATCTCAACAACGGCACACAAGGTTATGCCTACTTACTGGGCCAGGGTAAGCATGCCCATAACCTTCCCTAGTTGGAGGCACCGACCAGAGGCATGTCAATGGACTGAATCAAGGCCTTCCCACAAGGAAAATGTGGTTGCACTGGGAAAATCTCGATTCAGCGGCACCATGACCCGGTCAACGATATATTCAAGTTGAATTATACTCAGGTTCAACTTAAAATGAAAATGACCGGTGTCATAGCATGCCATGAAATGCAATACTACACATGCATCACATGTTAACGAAAATGACTGATGTCAACCATATTCACACTAAGCATAAGCATCAACAACTTATATTACTTTCCTGGTCATGGTAACTCTCATTTTAACAATATATTTTGCAGCAAGTATTATCATATTCTCATGCAAGAAAATAACTTCGATTAATTTCTCATACGCATAGCAAAGATTTTACCATCACCACAAGCAAATCCTATTCTCCTTGCCAGCCAAGTTAGGTTCAAACATTTTGTAAATTAGGTAAAAATGGCTGAACAAGCACTTAACAGGATATTTTCTAGCAAATTTAACTATTTTATTTATGTAAGAAAATAACTTTAAGCAATTATTCAAATGCATAACAAATAATTGTATCATGACCACAATTAGATCGTAGCTACTTTACCAACTAAACTAGTTTCAAGGTTCCGTAAATCAAGCATAATACCAACACACACTTAATAGAATATAAATAACATAAAAGTTATTTAAATGCATGGATTAATCATTGCATTCAAGTAAGAAAATCATCAATATTGAAATGGCACCATGGAAATGTTGTTGTGGCTCGGCTTAGTGCAGATGAGGTTCACAAGCCTTCTGGTCATCCTCAAGACAAGCCTCACCCTCTGAAAATAATTTTAAACACGAGAAGAAAAATCAAGAACTCTTCTAAAAATCACCAGAAATTCTAGACAGCTCAGAAAAATCTCATCATGGGTGAGCTGCTAGATTTCTTTGCAAAGAACATAATGCAAAAAGAATCAATTCATTTGGACTTATGGTTGAAAAGTTCTAGCTGTTTGAAGCTCTCTGGAATTGGATTAAATTTGAATTTAAATAAACAGACTAGGGGGTGATGTCGAAGGCTTAAAGCCTCAGGGCGCCACCGCTCGTACCGCTTCGCACGCGTACAGAGTGGCTGACTAGCGGGCCTCGCTAGTTAGGTGAGAAGGAGGGGAGAAGGAAACAGAGGAGGGTCGCGGCTTCGCCGGACTCTCGCCGGCGACGAGGGCTCCTTGGCCAAAACCAGAGGGAGGGATCGAGAGAGGGGGTTGAGGTGCACCTGCCCGTACCCGTAGCGTAGCTAGGGGTGGTCGGAAGGCGTCGAAATTGACCTCGCAAGCGGAGGCAGAGGGCGGTGATCGCCGAAGATGAGGAAGACGGCGACCAGAGGCAACTTCAGGGGATCCAAAGGGACGGGATGGATTCACCGGAGAGAGGCGGAGGCCCTGGAAGGATCGCCCTGGCCTGGGAGGGTCTGGAGCTATTGCGGCGACCAGAGGGGATCGCCGGCGAGCTCGAGTTCAAGGGAGACGGCCCGTGGCCTGCCCGGCCGGGCTACGGTATCCTACACGCTTGTGGGGTGTGTGGGAGTGGTGGATGGTGCTCGAGGAGGCTGGGGGCGACTCCATTTATAGGCGAGCGGAGAGGGGGGTTCGGGCTCCGCCGGTGGACACCTGTCCATGGCGCCCGGCGACGAGTGGCGTCAGTGAGAGGGGGAGAAGGCGACGTAGCTCAAGCGACAACTGTGGGCGAGCGGGGACAAGCACAAGAACGAGGAGAAGGCGACTAGCACAGTGCGCACCGCACTGTTGGGTTGGCCGGACCGTGCCCATGCTCGCTGCGGCGAGCTCCGGCGTTGGCGAGCGCCAGGGGGGATTTAATGGCATTGAGACGATGATGGTGGCGAGGTTTGGCATGCTTAGGCAGGCGGGGAAGCAAGCACGCGATCAACAGAGGCTCGGGCATGTCGCAGAGCGCGTCGGCTGCATGCCAGCACGCCTGGACGAACGCGGTCACCGCATGAACTCTGACCTCATGCCGACCTAAGCCCAAACTCCATGTCTGGCATGTTGTTCGTGGTAGTTTTGAATGTTACCACACTTTGGTTTGGCTCCAGATGCAGTAGAGAGAATTTTAAACGCCAGGTAAGTTTCTGGTCAGTAACTTTGAGGTGTTACTGAGGTCAAATGGCTGGGAGTTGGGGTTGTGCTTTGGAGCCTAGCCATCATCTACTAAGGTGATGATGCACAAGAAAATTCAGGCACAGGGGAGCAAGTAAAATGGTAGTTGCTATAGAAACCACCATTTTTGTCCAGAACAGAAAATATTTTCTGTAGCAAAAATATTCCAAAAAGTGATGAAATATTTTTGCTCAGGAAGGTGCCCTAGGGTCCAAAGAATATCTGGGAATTTTATCAGATTTTTGTGGGCAAGAAAAATGAGGGTTGCTTTGGAGCTCATTGAACTAGCTAGGGTTTTAGAGAAGAAAAATGAATATTTTTCATTTAAGAAAAATATTCCCAAGATTATCTTGAGATGGATCAGAAGGGGAATGATGATTAGGGAGGGGAATGATGCACTGGGGTGAAAGCCAAGGGTACTCAAGTGTTTAAGTCCATATGAAAAGATTCAAAAACCCCAACTTTCAAAATAAAACCAAATGAAAATCAGGCAAATAAGAGAGGGCAAAAATCAGGCTGTCACACTTTCCACATCAATCCACCAAAGCAGTAGGGTTTTACGCCTCACGACGGCCCGGACCTGGGTAAAATTGCTCGTGTGATCTCTGGTGTGCTGCCGCATGCTCTTTTGCTCTTTGTGCAATGTGACATCCCCCCCCCCCCCCCCCGCCGCCGAACCAGCAAGGGGCCCTTGATCCCATAGGTGGTCATGCTATACCCTCGATAATACTCCACCCTCGAAAACTGTTGGGATCCCCTATACTTGTGGGTTATCAATCACAGTATAGGGGCGATCCGAGAAAGGGCAGCGGTTCTGGTGATCCACAAGCAAAGAAGAGCCAAGACAGAGTTATGGTTGACACAGGGAAGGAGAAGGGTGAGAAGGCAGAGAAGGGTGCTAGAGGGAATGGCGACCAGAAGGTAGGAGGAATAATCTTGAGCCAGGCGGGGAAGAGGTACAAGAAGAAAGGAAGAGACAGAGTGGTGCCAGAGGGTGCTGTAACGAGGGAGGCGGTCTTAGGGAAAAAAGGGGGAGGGTGGAAGAAGAGTCAAAGTCAGTAGGGAAGAGGGGGAGGATGGAGGATGCTGACACTACGAATGGATAGGTTAAAATGCGCAGGAGGGGGTGACAGGTGAAAATACATCGGCCAGGCTGCTCGAGCAGCCCCGTCGAACGCAATGAAAATCGTCGACTGGAACTGCCGAGGTCTCGGGAATGGCCCAGCAGTTCGTAGCCTCCTCGAGTTGGGGAGGATGGAGGAGCTTGACATCTTGTTCTTGGCGGAGAAAAAAATTTCTAACAAGGAACTGGAGAGGTTTAGGTGGATGTTGGGTCTTGCTCACATGACAGCATGGAATCCGGAGGGGCGGAGTAGGAGGATTGCACTGTTCTGGAGGAGGGGGTTTGATGTTTCTTTGAGATCGTATGGCCGGAGGCATGTTGATGTGGATGTAAAGGAGGAAGATGGTAGAGTGTGGCATCTCACTAGGGTGTATGGGGAGTCGGTTGTTGAAAGGGAGGTAGAGACCTAGAGAGTGCTGAAATTGCTGGGACAACAACACCAACATGGGAGGCCTTGACTTTGCTTGGGGGACTTCAATGAAATTTTGACTGGTGATGAGAAGATTGGTGGGACTGACCGACCGCAGTGTCACATGGATAACTTCAGGGAAGCTTTGGAGGCTTGCAAACTGGGGGACATTGGCTATGAAGGAGATAAATTCACTTGGAGGAACCATAGAAAGGAGATGGACATGTACATATGCGAGCGCCTAGACAAAGCGACGACAAACTCTTTGTGGTGTGAATGGTTTCCAGAGTTCACTGTGCTTAATGGCACTCCTCGGCACTTAGGTCATAGGCTAGTAAGTGTCTGTACTCAAGGGGGAGTAGGAGAGAGCTAGGAGGCGACCGAGGTTTCCGCTTTGAGGCGTGGTGGTTGAAAGAGGAGGGATGTAGTGCAGAACTTCAGGGGGCATGGGAAGCTGGTTGTCTGGAGGGCAGAGGAGATGTTTCTTCAGCACTACGGAGTGTGGCAGGGAGGATGATGAGGTGGGGGAAGGAGGTGGCCGGGGAGCTGGAGAGTCGCTTGAAGAAGGCGCGAAAGAACTTAGAGACATGTATGAGGGCTCCGGTTTCTGAGGAGAAAAATCGCGAGGAGGCAAGACTGAGGTGTGTGGTGGAGGAGCTAGCAGAGAAGCAGAACATAAAGGCCAAGCAGAAGTCACATGTCTCCTAGTTAAGAGATGGGAATAAAATCACGCACTATTTCTTGGTTGTGGCGTCGGTAGGGAGGAAGGCTAATAGGATTAAGATGTTGAAGAAGGAATATGGGACGGAGGTGAAGGAAGGAGATGGGATTAATAACTATGAGTCTTCTTTTTTTCAGGATCTTTTCACCTCCTCCCGTGGTAATCGCATGGTCGAGCTCATTAGTAAGGTACAACCATGGGTTACCAGTACAATGAAAGCCATCCTCGAAGTTGATGTGACCACAGAAGAGGTCAAGGTGGTGCTTGACCACATTGGTGATCTTAAAGATGCAGGGCTAGACGGAATGCCCTCAATTGTGTATAAGAGGCACTGGCACTTTATGGGAGACAAGGTCGTCGATAAAGTGATCTCAGTCCTCAAGGGAGGTCCGATGCCAGAAGGATGGAATGATACTGTAGTTGTCCTCATCCCAAAAGTGAAAAACCCTAGCAGAAACAAAGACTTGAGGCCAATCAGTCTGTGCAATGTGGTTTACAAGTTGTGCTCCAAGGTGATTGCTAATAGACTGAAGCTTGTGCTCCCAGATATCATCTCAGACAACCAAAGCGCGTTCGTCCCCGGTCGTCTAATCACTGACAATGTGCTTATAGCCTATGAGTTGTCACATGTTCTACTCAACAGAAAGAAAGGCAAAGAAGGGTTGGCAGCCGTGAACGCGGATATGAGCAAGGCATATGATAAAGTCGAGTGGGACTTCTTGCACGCAATGCTTACAAAACTGGGTTTTGGGGCTAGATGGGTTGATCTGGTCATGAACTTTGTCACCTCCGTGCACTACCAAATCAAGATCAATGGAGGGCTAACGGAGCAGTTTGTTCCTTCCCGTGGGCTCCGGTAGGGAGACCCACTTTCACCCTACCTCTTTGTCATCTGCGTGGAGGGACTATCAACGCTGTTGCATGATGTTGAAGCCAACGATTTGATAAGCGGCATCAAAATCTACCAGAATGCACCGATGGTATCGCACCTCTTTTTTGATGACGACTCGGTGTTGTTGCTTAAGGCAAAAACAGAGGAAGCTCAGTCACTGAAGGAAATTTTGGACTTATATGAGGATTGCTCAGGGCAGTGCATAAATCTGGAAAAATCAGCGATTATGTTCAGTCCAAACACTAGTGCTGAATCAAAGTATGCGGTTAAGAACGACTTGCAAATCTAGAGCGAAACATGGAACGAGAAGTACCTCGGATCACCAGTTCATGTGGGAAAATCAAGAAAGAAAGCGTCCGCGTTTTGTTAAAGGTGCCATGGTAGGTCAGGTGTATGGGTGGAAAAAAAGCTAATTATGAAATCAGGGAAAAAAGAGCTTGTCACGACCATAGCTCAGGCAAACCCCACATTCGCCATGTCTTGCTTTTATGTGACGAAGACTTTTTTTGAGGAACTAAGCTTGCTCATCGGGAACTACTGGTGGAGTCAACAGGACAAAGAACAAGCAACTCACTGGATCGGGTGGAACAAATTGACATTGTCCAAGGTTCAAGGAGATTTAGGACTCTGAGACATGTACGCATTCAATTTTGCGATGTTGTCTCGACAAGTTTGGAGGCTAATTCAATCCCCTGAGTCGTTGTGTGCTAGGATCTTGCAAGCCCGCTATTACCCTGATGGATAGATACTTGATGCACAACCTGCAGCCGGCATATCATACTCCTGGCTTAGCTTATTGCACGGCCTTGAACTCGTCCGAGAGGGCCACATACGGAGGATCGAAGATGGCAGTAGGGTAAACATCTGGACAGACCCATGGATCCCTCGTCCTTGGTCCAAGGCAGTCATTATGCCCCACGAGCAAAGTCTATTGCAGTATGTCGGTGTGCTGATTGATCCATACACTGGTACTTGGGACGAGCAACTTGTGAGAGACACCTTTTGGCCTGACGATGTGAAACATATCCTCTAGATCCCGCTGAGAGATGGCGCCCAGGATTTCATCACATGGTCGTACGACAACAAGGGCATTCATTCTATTAAGAGTGTTTACAAGTTGTATGTCCAACTGGAGAAATTGAAGAGGGATGGAAGAGTGGGAGCAAATTCTAGTGACTTTGGCAACTTAAATAGTATCATAGATGAATCATGGAAAAGAATATGGAAATTGTCGTGTCCCCGAAACATACAGATGTTCACTTGGAGGCTTAAACATGAATCCCTAGTGTTGCGTACCACAGTAGCGTGGAAGGGAATTCCCATTGCAGATACTAAGTGCTTGTTCTGCGACAAAGGAGAAGAGGATGGAGCGCATCTTTTTATCAAGTGCAAAGCAGCAAAAGAAGTGTGGGGAGAGTTAGCACTGGAGTGGGAACAACTAGAGCTGGAGAAGATTTCGTCCGTGCATGCAATGCTAGACTTTATCTGGGGGCTGGATGAAAATAAGAGATTGCATGTTCTCACCTTCTGGTGGATGTGGTGGTCCAATAGGAACAAGTTGAGGGAATGAGTGGAAGTGCAACTAATCCCCGGGTGGTTTTGGTAATTCATAACAACATATAGCTCATTGAACTAATATCCATTCAAATTAAATATATCAGAAAGTTCAATGATTGGCATGGCAAGGACTAGAGATGTGGACCCCTCAAAATGCTAAGGGCAAAGATTGGCAAAAGCTCAAGACTCTTCATTTCTATTTTAGTGATCCAAGATCACATTGAGTCCATAGGAAAAGCCAATACTATTAAAAGGGGATGAGGTGTTGCTTAATGGTATACTTGCTCAATATGCTTAGTGATATGCTCCAAAGACCTCAACCACTTTCTCAAATCCAAATATGGCCAAAACCTAAAGTCAAACTCGGCCCCACCGATTTGATCTATCTGGCGCCACCGAGTTCCTTTGACATAGCCACTGCCAGAAACCCTAATCAATTCGGTCTCACCAATAGGTATCTCAGTCTCACCGAGATGGCAATGCAAACTCTCTGTTTCCCTTCGTAACGTTTCGGTCTCACCAGAATGAGCGATCGGTCCCATCGACTTTGCAATGCAAACCCTGTGTTTCCCTTCATAACGTTTCGGTCTTACCGAAATGAGAGATTGGTCCCACCAAGTTTTCCTGACCAACTCTCTGTTTGCTCATTGCTGAAATCGATCTCACCGAGTTCATGCAAATCGGTCACACCGAGATGAGGTTTTGCCCTAACCCTAGCACATCGTTCCCACCGAGTTGATCATGTCGGTACCACCGAGATTCCTAGCGTTCACATTTTGAACTGAATCGGTCTCACCGAGTTCTCCTATTTAGTCTGACCGAGTTGGGTCAAATGTGTGTAACGGTTGGATTTTGTGTGGAGGCTATATATACCCCTCCACCCCCTTCTCTATTCAAGAGAGAGCTACCAGAACGTGCCTACACTTCCACTACTCATTTTTTGAGAGAGAACCACATACTCATTTGTTGAGACCAAGACATTCCAATCCAACCACAAGAATCTTGATCTCTAGTCTTCCCCAAGTTACTTTCCACTCAAATCATCTTCCCACCATAGCCAAATCTGTGAGAGAGAGTTGAGTGTTGGGGAGACTATCATTTGAAGCACAAGAGCAAGGAGTTCATCATCATCACACCATCTATTACCTTTTGGAGAGTGGTGTGTCCTAGATTGGTTAGGTTTCACTTGGGAGCCTCCGACAAGATTGTGGAGTTGAACCAAGGGGTTTGTAAGGGCAAGGATATCGTCTACTTTGTTAAGATCTACCAAAGTGAGGTGAGTCCTACCTGGGCGACGGCCATGGTGGGATAGACAAGGTTGCTTCTTCGTGGACCCTTCGTGGGTGGAGCCCCTGCAGACTCGTGCAACCGTTACCCTTCGTGGGTTGAAGTCTCCATCAACGTGTACGTACGATAGCACCACCTATCGGAACCATGCCAAAAATCTCCGTGTCCATATTATGTTTGCCTTCTCCAAACCCTTCCCTTTATGTTCATATGCAATATTTTACTTTTCGCTACTACACTCTTAGAATTGCATGTGTAGGTTGATTGCTTGACTTGTGCTAAGTTGCTAAAATCTGCCAAGACTTAAAAATTGGGAAAAGGCTAGATTTTTATTTGGTCAAGTAGTCTAATCACCCCCCCCCCTCTAGGCCTACTTTCGATCCTACAAGTGGTATCAGAGCTTTGGTCTCCATTCTCCTTGATTTCCATAGCATTGGTGATCATAGCCTTGGTTTCACAACCTAGGAGAGTATGGCGTCCAGCGAGGGAAATTACCACCGTAGAGGTCCTTACTTTGTATTGGTTTACAAGGTGAATTCTTTGAAGATGAAAGAGAACCGAATTGTGAAGCGACTGCGGAAGAATTGAAGATGTTGCAATACAATGCTCAAGCTTGTGATATCCTCTTCAACGGATTGTGCCCCGAAGAATTCAACAAAATCAGGCACCTTGAGAATGCAAAGGAAATTTGGGATACTTTGGTTGATATGCACGACGGTACCGAGTCCATCAAGGAATCCAAATTGGATGTGCTTCAAAGTCAACTTGACAAGTTCAAAATGAAGGATGGTGAAGGAGTCGCTGAAATGTATTCTAGGCTTGCTCTCATAACAAATGAGATTGCCGGCTTAGGAAGTGAAGAGATGATCGACAGATTCATCATCAAGAAGATCCTAAGAGCCATGGATGGAAAATATGATACCGTGTGCACCTTTATCCAAATGATGCCCAATTACAAAGATCTCAAGCCAACGGAAGTCATTGGTAGAATTGTTGCTCATGAGATGTCACTCAAGGATAAGGAAGAGATCCACAACAAGTCTAGTGGTGCTTACAAAGCTTCATGTGATGCTCCTACAACATCAAGTGAGAAACAAGTCTTCAATGAAGAATTGAGCCTAATGGTGAAGAACTTCAACAAGTTCTACAAGAGTAGAAACAAAGAGAGAAGTTCCAAGTCAAGGTCCTACAATGACAAAAGATCTTCTAGTCATGATCGCAATTGTTATAGTTGTGGAAGACCCGGACACTACTCTAGTGAGTGTAAAACTCCCTACAAAAGAAGAGAAGACTCACCTAAAAGGAGAAGTAAAAGAGAGGAATCACCACCAAGAGAGAGAAGGAGTAGAGATGATCGTTATGAATGAAGACCCTCTCGCAGAAGCAAGGATTCGGAAACGAAGGACAAGTCATCAAAGAGCTACACAAGACGAAGACATCAAGCTCACATTGGTGAATGGGTATCCGGTTCCGACTCCGACAACTACTCCGAGATAAGTTATCACTCCGACTCCGAATATACTCAAGATGAAGGTGTTGCCGGTCTTGCACTTGTGTCATCCAACTCCTACGACATATTTGACTCACCAGATGAAGGAATTGGAAGATGCTTCATGGCTAAAGGCCCCAAGGTATCATGCCCCGAGTATGTTGATTTCAATAGTGATGAAGATGATTTGCTAGGTGAGGATGATTTACTTGGTGACAACTCTAGTGATGAAAACTATGATGAAATTGCTATTAATCATGCTATAATCAAGATGAAACGAATGACAATGACCAGAAGGAGATTGAGCGTCTAACTAAAGAACTAAACACTCTTAAGTTAGCTCATGAAACTACCTTAGAGGATCATCGAGAGCTTTTAAAGACTCATGAAAAGCTACACTTTGAAAAGCTCAATCTAGAGCTAGAGCATGGGTTCTTAAATGCAATCAATGATGATCTTTGTAAGAAAAGGTCTTCTTACATTGTCAAGTGTTTACTCTTGTCTACTTACATGCCACAAGTAAAATCTAGCAACAAGAGCAAGAACGATTCTTCTTCTTGTAGTAATAATAATCATGCTAAATCCAATATTGTTGCTTCTAGTAGTTCTCTTGATTCCACTAATGATTCTCTTAGCCAAGTTACACTTGATAAATAAAATAGCTTATTGAAGGGAATTATAGAGAAAGGTGTTTACAAGAGCCTTGCCGGAAGTAAGAAATTTGAGGAAATTGTACGCAAGCAAGGAAGGCACCGGAAGAATCAAGGTGTTGGTTTTGAATGCAAGTGCAATGCCAATGGAGTTGAGTGGGAAGAAGATCAATACCCCAAGATGAAGTTTGTTCCTCAACAAGAGAAGTATGATCCCACTTCTTTCAAGGGAACACAAGCTCAAGATGATCTTCCACCACAAGACCACAAGCTAAAAGGCAAGGACAAGTTTCAAGAAGAGACTGATTCAGTTGAAGAAGATCCAAAGGCCTTGGTAAAGTGGGTCCCCAAGACTACACCAAGTTCTACTTCATCAAGTACGACTACAACTCCAAGGATTCCCATCAAGATGATGTGGATCCCTAAGAATAAGAACTAGAGAGTTCTTGAGGGTGACTCCGCCAACATACTTCACTCATATTCTTTTTGGCAAGGACAAGCGCAATCAACTTTCACATCTTGCACTAGTTCAAGGAGTCGCAAACCCTCTTGTTAGTAAGACAAGGGACAAGGTAACCTAATGCACCCATGGACAACATCATATGTGTATTTCACTCTATGTCTATGGATATCCTTGTATGTTCGTTGTGGGACTAACCCATGTAGGTATTGAAAGTGCAACTCACTCCAATGGATTGCTCCAAATGATCTACATCAACATTGAGCATCTACATCTTCAACACCTACATGAAGTCATCATCGACAAAACTCAAGTTTAGTTCATGCCTGTTAGGGGGGATATCACATCTAGGGGGAGCTTTGCTCTAAGAATTGAGCTTAAGCAACTCTAGAGGTGTGAGCACAACAATGCTTTATGTAAAAGTGGCAACCCCACTTGTGCTTAAACGATGAGTATGACATACGATCAAATGTTCTCATTTGACTCCTCAGTCAATATACTCATATATAGATGACCTAGTCATCGCCAATTGCTTGATAGACGCTAGAGCATTTGTGCGTGCTTTGCCATATATTTCATTTGCCATTTTATTGTGTGAGCATGTTGATTGCATATTTTACTCATTCAAGGACATCCACTTGTTGTTTTGATTGTTTGGCATTTTCTCTTTTGCCAAGTGGATGGACAAGAATGCCTAAGAACCTCCTCTAGCTATCTATGCTTTTCTCGTCTTAAACTCTATCCATGCTACATCACAAAGTTTGATCAAGTCAGATTCAAACCAGTCTGTGTGAGGAGCACTCGGAGTCCCTGATTTTTCATAGACTTAAACTTCCAAAACCGCTTTGTGCATTTCGGTATGACCGAGTCATCCACTTCGGTCACACCGAGTTCACTAAGTTGATCTAGGTTTTCCATCTCGATGCAACCGATTTGAACTTTCCAATCACATCGAGTTGTAGTAACCGCTTGCGATTCTGCATCTCGGTGCCACCGAGTCGTTCCACTTGGAAATTCCTTCAAACTCTCAACCACGACTACCCAGCTCTGCCGCCCCTCCTGGTCTCTGGATCGTCTCAGTCATCGCCAGCGCCCTCCTGCCGCTGGTCTTTGCCGCCGTCAACGGGAATCTCCACCGCCGTTGTCGTCGTAGCAAGTTCGTCCCTGAGTTAGGGTACGGACTCGATCTCTTTATGCTTTCTTTAACTCTGGTTCTTGCACAAAGATTAATGCCATGTTTCTGCCACGAATGAGATCAGTCCATCCACCTAAAACTTCCTCTAGAATAGATTTGATGCCAAAACTTAGGGTTAGGTTTCCGCCAAACTCATCTCAGATCGACCGATCTGAAGGTTTCAGTCACACCGATTTGGCCCAGGCCATTGCGCATGTACTACTCTGTCTGATCGAAGTGTACAAATCGGTCTGATCAATTTCACTTTCTCTGTGAAACCCTAGCATCTCGGAGTCACCGAACTACATTTTGGTCTAACCGAAAATGTATGTTTAGACTCTAAAGTTGCTTCGGTGTCACCGAGTTTGTCATATCGGTAGTTCCAAAATGCTTTCTGTAGAAAACTAAAATTAAGTTTTTGTCTTAAATTTTTGCAAAAATCAGATGTGCTTTTTGATGCTCATCTACTCTACCTATACCTATCTATTCACAGGGTCTGTTTCAGCCATGTCAGACAACAATGACGGTCAGAATAGGTCATAGGTACAGGTGAATCTCAGTGAGGGCACTAGTCCCTCAAGAAGCTATGATGATGGAAATAGGAGCACACCAAGCAATTTTCCTAAGGCTGCTACTAGGCAAAGGAAGAAGAGAACCTCAGATTCTGAAGATGAGGACTATGTTGTTTTTTTGAACCTAGAATAGTAGGAGAACCTCCTACTATTATAATTGTATTTAAATAATTTGTACAATTTACATGGTATCTTTACACGTGTCAGCCCCCCATTGAGGGGGTGAAGAAAGTACTAAGCTATTGAGGAAAGGATGAGAGGGATAAGATGCTTATGCTTTTCCTTGACCCTATAGGTAAGGAGAGAGAAATCCTTCTCAAGTCTGTCCACCCAAGATGTTTTTGTTGGTGCAATCCCCCTAAAGTGTTTATTATTGCATTCCTTCCATATGCTCCATGCCGCAAGTAAGAATATCTCCATAAAAAGAGGTCGGTCCCAAAATTTTTTGGCCATGGTGATATTTTGTAGACTTGAAGCTCCTTCTGGCCAAGAAAGACCAAGGCTGGCCCAGCAATCAGTACTGAAGTGGCATTCGAAGAACAAGTGTTCCAAGGTTTCTTCAATTTGCACCCCATAGAGAATACAATTGTGATCGTCTCCAATATTGTAATGTCGTCATTTAAGCATATTCCTAGTGTTGAGGCGGTCTGATAGTAGCAACCAACTGAAGACTTCAATTTTCATTATGGATCTTGATTTCCAGATCCATAAAAAAGCTTCATGTGCCAAAATATCTCTGAAGTATAATGTGTAGTATTTGTGTGCAGTGAATTGTGCTGAGCCCCATGCATATAACCAAATGTCTTGCTCATCGGATAAAACAGTCGTGGCCATGTTAGATTGAAGTTGGCGAACTTCATCATGTGCTTGTTCCAAGAGTGGGAGGTGGAACGCCTCTCGGAGTGACGTGATGGACAAGAAATCCCTGACTGAGATGTCTTCATTGATGGTGTAAGAGAGAGCTCATGGATATTTGTCAGCAATAATGTTGTCGGCCGATAAGTCTTTCCAGAAAAGTACATTCCTGCCCTTTTCCACTTGGACTTTGGAGATCCCCCTGTATCTGGGCATTAACTTTGCAACGTCACACCACCAAAATGAGCCACACGTATCCGAAGCATGTGGTATGCGGCTTGTGTAATATGTTTCCCAAATAAGCTGAACCCAGGGCACGTCCCAGCCATTAGAAAATTTGTGTAGGTATTTGAGCAAGAGTGCATCCCCTTGTATTCTGAGGTCGATCACACCTACTCCTCCACATTCCTTAGGTTGACATACTATGTTCCAGGAGGCTAGAGAATTACATTTATCTCCTTGTTCAGTTTTTTTGGTCCACAAGCATTTCCTTCTAATCTTGTCCAGAAGCTCGATGATCTTGGTTGGCAATCTGAGTGTACATAGAGCAAATATGATCAAAGAGGTAATTACTGAGTTGAGCAGGGAGAGTTTTCCACCATAAGAGATCATATTAAGAGTAGCCATTAATCTTCTTTCTACGGAGCAGACCAGCGGCATGAGCTCAAGGACAGTTGGGCGGGTAGTTCCAAGGGAAGACCCAAATAGGTAAAAGGTAGCTTGCCAATGATGCATCCAAAAATATTGGCTATTTCCTGAGTCTTTGATGGGTCACAGATTAGCGGGATTAGAGTTGATTTATGGAAGTTTATTTTCAACCCAATGGCTGTTGCATAGTCATTCAAAATGTCCCTGATAACTGTAGCTTGTTGGGTACATGCAAGCAGTACCAAAATGGTGTTGTCAGCATATTGAATCACGGGGTAATGTTTTTGATGTGAGGATGGGAACGGTAGTTGGACCAGGTTGCGAGCAAAAGCTTCGTTGATGGCTGCTTGGAGAAGGTCAGCCGCCAAAACAAATATAAGGGGGGAGAGGGGTCCCCTTGTCTGACACCACATTTACAGTGGAATTGACGTCCAGGAGTGCCATTAAGTAGGACTGATGACTTGCCTCATGAGAAAATGCACCGAATCCAGCCCAACCATTTGTCATTAAAACCCATGCTTTTCATAATTTCAATCATTGCCTCATGCTCGATCGTATCAAATGCTTTGGCAGAATCCAATTTGAGAAGCATGATTTCTTTTTTGGATGATTGGCACTGATATATGTATTCATAAGCCCATGCAAGACAATCTTGTCTAGTCCGTCCTTTGAGAAAGCCATATTGGTTCATGTGCACGATTTTGAGGATGATTTTTTGAAGCCTATTGGCCAGAATTTTTGTGGCGACTTTGAGGCAGCAGTTTAGCAGCATGATCGGTCTATAGTCGTTGATAGATTCTGGAGAGCCGACTTTAGGGATGAGCATGATGAACCCATCATTAATACTTTCCAAATTGAGCTCCCCATTGTGGAATTGATTGCACAAGTTATAAAAATCCTCCTTGATGATTGGCCAGCAGCGTTTTAAGAATAGTCCATTAAAGTCATCTGGACCAGGGGCTCTTTCTGCGGGCATTTCTCTAACAACTTTGTCTATCTCCTAATGAGTAAAAGGAACGGTCAGGTCATCGAGGCCATCACATTTCTTGATTATTCTAGCTAGATTAAATTTCATATTGCAAGGTCATGATGATCCCATCCGTTCTTTAAATGTTTGGAAAATTATAGATTCTTTGCCTACATGATCCTCCACCAGTGTGGCATCTGAAGTTGTTAAGGAAGCAATATTATTCCTCATGTACCTTTTTGAAGCCAAGGCTTGGAAAAATTTTGATGGCTCGTCCCCAAACTGAACCCATCTAATGGTACAACGCTTTTTCCAATAAGCTTGCCGATATCTTAGTAGTCCTAGAATGTGTGCCTTGAGGATTCGACGAAAATTGGCTTCAGGTACAGACAAAGCCCCCTTATTTTCTAGCCCATCAATCTCACAAAGTGCTTTTGTTTGAATTCTCAATGGCCACCGAAAGTTTAGATATGCCTTTGCTCCAATGTTTAAGATCGCGTCTTAGGGTTTTGAGTTTATGGCACAGAATAGTGGCAGTGTTTGTGGAGTGCACAGGTTTGGCCCAAGAAGTCTCAACAATTTGCATGAAGCCCGGATGTTGGATCTAGAAGGATTCAAAGTGGAATAACTTGGATTTTGGGATATTTGTTTCAGTAGTAACCACACAGGGAATATGATCTAAGACGGGCTTACCAAGGGGTTTGACCAAGGTTTTGGGGTAGGAAGTAGTCCAATTTGTACTTGTGAAAAACTAATCCAATTTTTCTAGTAGAGGATCAAGCTGCATATTGCTCCAAGTGAAAGAACGCCCCTTGATAGGTAATTCAATTAGGCTCCGAATGAATGAAGTCATTAAATGTATTCATATCATTAATACTTCCTCTAGGTTTATTACGATTGTCTGGTGCACATATAAAGTTAAAATCACCCACAAAAAGCCAATCTTCATTTGAAGGAATATCAAGAGAGCACAACCAGTGAATGAATTGTTCCCTCTGCTCGCCTTGACAAGGCCCATATATATTAACCAACGTCCAACTTTGTGCCGACTGGGTTGATTTGAAGCGCGTGACCAGTGCAAAATCTTCAGTTAAAAGCACATCAGCAGAGAAAATAGTGCTATTCCAAATGATTACAATTCCCCCGATGCCCCATGAGAAGGTACAAAAGAAAATTGATCAAAGCGGCGGGGGCAGCAAGACTTAATAAAGGACAAACCAAACGAGGATTTCTTGGTTTCTTGTAAGCACACCACCGCACAACCACTAGAAGTAATCACATTGGATAACACTAACTGTTTGTCCCTGGAGTTTAACCCATGTACATTCCAACATAAGACATTCCAGTTCACCAAAAGATGCATTGAGGAAATAAAATAAAAGATCTGCAGAT
Organism: Triticum urartu; assembly: GCF_056163025.1. NCBI lineage: Eukaryota > Viridiplantae > Streptophyta > Magnoliopsida > Poales > Poaceae > Triticum > Triticum urartu. The sequence continues at coordinate 168,853,523 of NC_141877.1, read as the reverse complement.
GAGAATTTAGGTCGAGGCTGAAGGCTCCTCCTCCTGTGGAGCCAGTAGAGCATCGTTAGAGAGTTCTTCTGTTGGGATCGCGCACAGCACCGTGCCAATCTGTTGGATGACCTGGACAGGTGTAGGTGGTGGAGTCTGCTCATCCTTCACCTCTCTGATTGTGAGAGCAGTCGGAACAGTCCTGGGTTTAACCTTAGAGGTTTTCGCTTTGCTGTCAGAAACTTGATGAACCTTGAAGCCATCATATTTATTGGTGTGTGCACTCCTATGCAGAGCAATAGCACATTCAGGCACCACTGACTTGCCTTTGCATGTGAGGATTGTGGAGGAACCAGCAAAGTCAGGGACTAATGGAGGAGGCAGGGCAAGGGGTAGCACAGAGTCCACTGAAACATTTAGCTACATATCATTGGATTCAGACAGAGCCCCTTCAGAATTCTGAACAAGATCAGGCAATCCCTCACTGTCAGCGGGAGGTTGAGAAAGCTCCCAATTGGCTGCCTCGGAGAGATCTTCAATAGTAACAGCAGAGGAAGAAGCATGTTTAATGGTTTTGGAGGCAGAAACTACCATCAGAAGGCCAGCATTTTCAGAGACTGTAACTTTAAAAGTGACTGAATCCTGTTGAAAGCCATAGTGATCTCTCCATGGTCCAAAATAAGCCACAATGGGCCTAATGGCAGCAGTAAGATAAGTATTTAACATGAACATGGGAATGCAGTCCCTTATGAGCATAGCAGGTATGAAATCCCCTTGGGCAGACAGATCTAAGTGCAGGCCAGCAGCAGAGATATTCAGAGACAATTCCAGAACATTGTTTGGCAGAATAGCAGATTCAGAGCTAGGCAGGTGTACTAGTGGGTTGTTCTCAGGGCTGACCATAGCAGAGATCTCACTGTTGACTAGAGGAGCACTAGCAGCTTTCTGTGGCCAGAATTGGTTCATGAGATTAACAGGCACCAGCACGTATGAGTCAGAGAGAGTTGCACTTGAGTCAGAACTAGAAGGCACTGAAATTGAATCATTCCAGGCCACCCCAGGGCTGTCATTCAGATTCTGTGGTGGCACAATGCCATGATCAACTCACAGTCCCTCACCAGTCAACCATTGCTGGAAGTTGTAGAGTACAGCTAGAGCTTGTGGTGGTGGAGGAGGCCACACTCCCCACTCAGGATGTATTTCAATGTCATTTCCTTCATCAACCACCACATTTTCTTCTTCATTGGCCGCAGCATCTGCCACTACATTCTGAGCCATCTAGTTATGAAGTTGCTGCTGGTAGAGCTGCTCAACATTCAGACCTTCCCCATGCAGCGAATGAGGAATACCATCAGGAGGAGGTGGATCCTCTCCAGCTGGTGGAACTTCAGGTAGGTGGGCGTTCCAGTCGTTGCTTCGTAGCATAGTGACTGCAACAGTCCAGCATTGTCGCGCCCCTCCTAACTGACAAACAACTAGACTCTTGGGCACTAAGCGCATATGAATCACTCTGACTTTAACAAGCACCAGCCTCCTATCCCCTCTAGGGTTGTTCCAATCAACCAAAGCGCCAAAGGAATCTACAGACTTGTGCATGTAATGTTGTGTCTGATAATCATAAGGAAAGCCCACATACAGAATCCACACCTCCGGACCAAAAGTAGTCAGGCGCATGTTGAGGGCAGCATCATGAGGGACAAATGAAATAACAGTGTGCTCCTCAACTTCATTTTCATCAAGCTCAAAGGTGGTACCCACACCCGTATCCTGGATGACAGAAGAAGCAAATCCAAACAAACCAATGCCTAGCGGATGATCTGTCACTTCAGAAGGGAAGTAATGTGATTCATGGAGCAAACCTTCAATGATGTTGCGTAGATCAGCCTTCTAATGGAAGGGGATGAATCGGTTGGCCTCGGCAATGGCCAAGAAGTCATGGCGCAGAGGAGGAACTGGGTCGACGACCATGTCCGCGCGCACCCGGTGGTCAGCCGGACCAAGCTCGATGGTCATGCCTGGCAGAAGGTAGGGGACGACGTTGATGGGATAGTTCGCCATTGGAGTGGTGGGAGGAGCAAGAGCAGAGACGTGCACAGAATGCAAGGAAGAATGCGTATCATCCGCCTTGGGTAGAGATTTGGGTACTGTAGGATCGAAAGTGTCTAGAGGGGGGGTGATTAGACTACTTGACCAATTAAAAATCTACCCTTTTCCCAATTTTAGTCTTTGGCAGATTTTAGCTATCTTAGTGCAAGTCAAGCAATCTTAACACAATTCAAGCAAGCATGCAAAGAGTCTATGAGCAGCAGAAAGTAAAGCATGCAACTTGCAAGAATGTAAAGGGAAGGGTTTGGAGAATTCAAACGCAATTGGAGACACGGATGTTTTTGTCGTGGTTCCGATAGGTGGTGCTATCGTACATCCACGTTGATGGAGACTTCAACCCACGAAGGGTAACGGTTGCCCGAGTCCACGGAGGGCTCCACCCACGAAGGGTCCACGAAGAAGCAACCTTGTCTATCCCATCATGGCCATCGCCCACGAAGGACTTGCCTCACTAGCAATAGATATTCATGAAGTAGGCGATCTCCTTGCCCTTACAAACTCCTTGGTTCAACTCCACAATCTTGTCGGAGGCTCCCAAGTGACACCTAGCCAATCTAGGAGACACCACTCTCCAAGAAGTAACAAATGGTGTGTTGATGATGAACTCCTTGCTCTTGTGCTTCAAATGATAGTCTTCCCAACACTCAACTCTCTCTCACAGGATATGGATTTGGTGGAAAGAAGATTTGACTGGAAAGCAACTTGGGGAAGGCTAGAGATCAAGATTCATATGGTGGGAATGGAATATCTTGGCCTCAACACATGAGTAGGTGGTTCTCTCTCAGAAAATGTGTATTGGAATTGTAGGTATGTTCTGATGGCTCTCTCCACGAATGAAGAGTGGGTGGAGGGGTATATATATCCTCCACACAAAAACTAACCGTTACACACAATTTACCAATCTCGGTGAGACTGAATTGAGAAACTTGGTCAAACCGATTCAGCAAACCTAGTGACCGTTAGGATTTTCGATGGGACTGAGATGCAACTCGGACCGATATGGTTAGGGTTAGGGCATAACGTAATCTCGGTGTGACCGATTACACAAACTCGGTGGGACTGATTTTGGTAATAAGCTAACCAGAGAGTTGGTCAGGTAAACTCGGTGGGACCGATTTGCTCATTTCGGTGGGACCGAAATGTTACACAAGGGAAACAGAGAGTTTACATTGCAATCTCGGTGGGACCGATCGCTCATCTCGGTAGGACCAAAACGTTACGAAGGGAAATAGAGAGATTACAACCCAAATCGGTGGGACCGAGATCCCTATGGGTGAGACCGATTTGCCTAGGGTTTGTGGCAGTGGCTATGACATCTGAACTCGGTGGCACCGGATAGAAAGAATCGGTGGGGCCGAGTTTGACTTTTGGTTTAGGTCATATGTGGATGTGGGAAGGTAGTTGAGGGTTTTGGAGCATATCACTAAGCACTATGAAGCAAGAACCTCATCAAGCAACACCTCATCCCTCCTTGATAGTATTGGCTTTTCCTATAGACTCAATGTGATCTTGGATCACTAAAATATAAAATGTAGAGTCTTGAGCTTTGAGCTTGAGCCAATCTTTTTGTCCTTAGTATTTTGAGGGGTCCACTTTCCTCATCCATGCCATGCCATTCATTGAGCTTTTCCTGAAATATTAATCTTGGAATAATGTTAGCTCAATGAGATATATGTTGTTAGGAATTACCAAAACCACCCAGGGATAGTTGCACTTTCAATCTCCCCCTTTTTGGTAATTGATGACAACATATAGATCAAAGCTTCGACAAATGATAATAAGAGTGAAAAACATTGTCGCTTTGAGAAGTATGTGAAAAGCAAGAGCTCCCCCTAAATTTGTGCATAGTTTATGATTTGCTTTGGACTGCAAATGCACAGAGAGTTAGGCTCATGGGTTACTCTTCCATGTCACACACATCTTGGTGGAGCGCTCAAAATGATAATAATTAAATACATGCACTCATCACCAAGCAAAGTGAATGATCATATAGGGATAAAATGATAATGTCATCCAACAAGTATTAATGTAGCATATGATCAAACACACATGATCATCCAAGTATCACACAGACAGAAAGTATCTCAATCAAGCAAATAAAGTTCAACCACCAAAGCAAGAGAGAATAAAAAATCAACGCTCTCTCTCGAAGCCTATGATCTATACATTTTCCTCCCCCTTTGGCAACAAGTTACCAAAAAGTTCATAGAAAATGCATAGCACTAAATCGTCTCTCAGGCTTGGTCTTCAGGTGGTGGTGTCCAGAGAACTCCAAGAACGAAGGCTTCAGTCGATGTAGATGGAGCTGTTGGAGTAGGTGCTGGAGCTGGTGGCACTGAAGTTGTAGCTGGTGCAGATAAAGTGGCTCTGGTGTCTGTTACTGGCACTGCAGTTGACCTCTGAGCTCTAGGCACTCTAGCAAATGCCTCAGTGGTTGTCTTTCCCTTCCTCTCCTGCATATCATCCTGAAGTTGCTCCACAACAGACTGGATCTCAGTTACCTTCACATCCATGTCATAGAACTTCTGCTCCATGATCCTTTCCAAGCTCTCCTGGTTTTTAGTCAGGGTGGCCAGCCCTTTCTCAATCCTTAGAGTGGATGCAATCAAGTAGCCAAGCTGATCTTGCTTGCTCTTTAGAAGATACTGAGATGCCTCTTCCATGGTTGGCATCTTTGTAGCTTTCTCAGCCTTTGCCTTCTCCCTCTTTGCTTGAGCTTGCACAGAAGATGGTTCATCCTCATTCATAACCACTTGGTTGTCCTCAAAGTCTGGATAAATAGGCATGTGCTCCTTGTCCAACAAGTATGTGCCAGTGCCCATCTTGGAGTTAATCAACTCCTGGATCTATGGGGCATACCCACAGCTTCTCTTTTGGTCAGCAGCTGTCCTCTTGATAGTTTCAACTATAAGACTCATGACCTTGAACTTTTGTGGCACATCAAATATATGTAGCAGATTGATGGAGTGGCCTCTGATCATTCTGTGATCACTAGACTTGGGCAGAAGAGTGTGCCTGAGGATCCAATTGATAGTAGGCAGTCTTGACAGCAGGTGTTTCACTGATCCAAATTGGTGCGTCTCAAGATCTGCATCAGGAATCTCATTGTACATGCTAGGCATGGAGTTGTGATCCTTCTTCTTCTTGGCATAGACATCCTAGTCATCTTCATTCTCCTCAGGAGCATTGATCAATTGAGCCCATTTTGCTACTGTTGACTGGTATCTAGTGCCTTCAGACATCCAGACTATCTTGCCATCTACGTAGAAGTGAGCTGTGGAGTAGAATTGCATGATAAGCTCATCATTCCACTTTGTGAGCTTCTGAGCCAGAAACTCATCAACTCCACAAGCCTTGAAACTATCATATACTCCTGGATAGTGTTCTTCATTCTCCTTGATGTACTCCCAGTTGACCCATCTCATGTCACATACTATTGGTTTCTTGTCAAGCAACACTATCTCATAGAAATCATGCTATTCTTTGGTATGGAACCTGTAGTCCACAGCAGTTCTCCTCCTGGTGGCATATGGATCTGACTCTCTCCATAGCCTCAATCCTAAGTCCTTCCTGATCTTCATGTTTTCTGCTACAGGATGAGCATCATTGTGATCTGGAATTTTTGGTTTTAAATTCCTCAAAACATGTGTCTCATCATCTTCTTCTTCAGCAGCAGTTTCAGGCACTAGGGCCTTGTTTTTCTCAGCAGCCGGAATGTTCTTGGTACTCCTCTTTGGTGCAGTTTTGGGTTTTGGAGCAGCTGGCTTGGGAGCTTCTTTGGGCTTAGATGAAGCAGCCCATGATCTTATGGCATTTCCCATAAGTTTCTGTGCCTTAGGTGCTGGTGCAGCATCTTCTTCCTCTTCCTCTTCAGAGTCTCTCATCATAGATGGCTTTCCAATTACTCTGGCCATGGTCTTCTTGACCCTCTCTTTCCTCTTCTTGCCTTCTGCAGTAGCCTCTTTGGGTTCAGATTCCAAAGGTACTTGAGTAGAGGCTCTGTCTTTAGACATGGGAATTCTCTTTGCAGGTACTTTGGTCTTCATACCAGGCTTAGTGGCAGCAGCTGTGCCATACTCCTTCTTGAGCATCTTCTTCTTGGAAGTGGCCTCATCCTCAACAGCCACATAGTCTTCATCCTCGGATTCTGAAGTTTTCTTCTTTTTGGCCCTGGTGGCAGCTTTTGGCAAGTTGCTGGGTGTGCTCCTGCTTCCATCATCTGAGCTGCTAGAGGGACTAGTGCCCTCACTCATGTGAACCTGCTCCTCTTCCCTGTTCTGGCTGTCACTTTGATCAGACATATTGCAATCTCTGACAACTGACCCTGTGAGTAGATATAGATGAGATAGAGTGGATGAGCATCACAAAATATAGAGGTTTTTGCAAAATAATGAATCAAAAACTTAGTTTTAGTTTTCCTCAGAAAGCATTTTGGATCAACCGATTTGTAAACTCGGTGATACCAAAGCAGCTGTTGGAACCTAAACTAGTGAACTCGGTCAGACCGAGTCACAGTTCGATGGCACCAAGACTGCTAGGGTTTCACAAAGTCCTGAACTCGGTCACACCGAGTTGCAATTCTCGGTCAGACCGAGAATCACATGTGCAATGGCCTGAGCCGAATCGGTGGTACCGAGTTCCACAACTCGGTTGGTCCGAGGTGGTTTCGGCGGAAACCTAACCCTAAATTTTCAAATCATCTCTAATCTACAGAGTGTTTTTGACTGGATAAGATAGTTTCAATTGTGGCAAGATTCATGGCGAACGCAATGTGCTAGGAATCAGATAAGGATAGCACAGTGATCAAGTTCATACCCTAGTTCGGCAATGAACTCGCTACAGCGGCAACGGCGGGGATGATTCCCGTTGACGGTGGCGGAGACCAGTGGCAGGAGGCAACTGGCGACGAGGAGGACGATCTAGAGACCCTGGAGGCAGAGCGGGCTAAGCGCGGGTGAAAGAGTTCGGAGAAAATTTCCAAAATTTTGCCCGTGGGTATATATAGCCCGACCCTGTCGGTGTGACCGAGTGGAACAACTCGGTGGCACCGAGATGCATAACTGCAAGCAGTTACTGCAACTCGATGTGGCTGAAAAGTTCAAATCAGTTGCACCAAGATTGAAAACCTAGATCGACTTAGTGATCTCGGTATGACCGAAATAGGTGAATCGGTCAGACCGAAACGCACAAAGAAGTTTTGGAAGTTTAAGTCTATGACGAATCGGGGACTCTGAGTGCTCCTCACACAGAGTGGTTTGAATCTGACTTGATCAAATTTTGTGATGTAGCATGAATAGAGTTTGAGACGAGAAAAGAATAGATAGCTAGAGAAGGTTCTTAGGCATTCTTGTCCATCCACTTGGCAAGAGAAAAAGAAACCAATCAATCAAAACAACAAGTGGATGTCCTTGAATGAGTAAATTATCCAACCAACATGCTCACACAATAAAATGGCAATTGAAATATGTGGCAAAGCATGCACAACCAATTCTAGCATCTATCAAGCAATTGGCGATGACTAGGTCATCTATATATGAGTATATTGACTTAGGAGTCAAATGAGAACATTTGATCATAGGTCATACTCATCGTTTAAGCACAAGTGGGGTTACCACTTTTACATAAAGCGTTGTTGTTTTCACACCATTAGAGTTGCTTTAGCTCAATTCTTAGAGTAAAGCTCCCCCTAGATGTGAGATCCCCCCTAAGAGGGATGAACTAACCTTGGGTTTTGTCGATGATGACTTCATGTAGATGTTGAAGGTGTGGATGCTCAATGTTGATGTAGATCATTTGGATCCATCCTTTGGAGTGAGTTGCACTTTCAATACCTACATAGGTTAGTCCCACAAGGAACAAACAAGGATATCCATAGACATAGAGTGATGCACACACAAGATGATGTCTATGAAAGCTTTAGGTTACCTTGTCCCTTGTCTTACCGTCAAGAGGGTTTGTGACTCCTTGAACTAGTGCAAGATGTGGAAGTTGATTGCACTTGTTCTTGCCAAAATGATAAGAGTGAAGTATGTTGGCGGAGTCACCCTCAAGAACTCTTTAGTTCTTCTTCTTCAGGATCCACACCATCTTGATGGGAATCCTCGGAGTTGTAGTTGTACTTGATGAAGTGGAACTTGACGTAGTATTGGGAACCCACTTGACCAAGGCCTTAGGAGCTTCTTCAAATGCATCAATTTCCTCTTGAAGCTTGTCCTTGCCTTTTTGCTTGTGGTCTTGTGGTGGAAGATCATCTTGAGCTTGTGTCCCTTTGAAAGAAGTAGGATCATACTTCTCTTGTTGAGGAACAAACTTCGTCTTGCGGTATTGATCTTCTTCCCACTCAACTCCATTGGAATTGAACTTTCGTTCAAAACCAACACCTTGGTTCTTTCGATGCCTTCCTTGCTTGCGTACAATTTCCTCGAATTGCTTACTCCCGGCAAGGCTCTTGTAAACACCTTTCTCTATAATTCCCTTCAATAAGCTATTTTCTTGCTCAAGTGTAACTTGGCTAAGAGAATCATTAGTGGAATCAAGAGAACTACTAGAAGCAACAACATTGGATTTAGCATGATTATTGTTACTACTAGAGGAAGAATCTTTCTTGTTCTTGTTACTAGACTTGACTTGAGGCATGTAAGTGGATAAGAGTAAACGCTTGGCAATGTAAGAAGAACTTTTCTTGCGAAGATCATCATTGATTGCCTTTAAGAACTCATGCTCTTGCTCAAGGTTGAGCTTTCCAAAACGTAATTTCTCATGAGTCCTTAAAAGTTCTCGATGATCTCCTAAGATAGTTTCATGAGCTAACTTAAGAGTGTTTAGTTCTTTAGTTAGAGGCTCAATCTTCTCCTTATCATTGTCATTCGTTTCATCTTGATTAGCATGATTAATTGACGTTTCATCATAGTATTCATCACTAGAGTTGTCAACAAGTAAATCATCATCACCTAACAAGTCATCTTCATCACTATTGAAATCAACATACTCGGGGTGTGATACCTTTGGACCTTTGGCCATGAAGCATCTTCCAATTCCTTCGTTTGGTGAATCAAATATGTCGTAGGAGTTGGTTGACACAAGTGCTAGACCGGCAACACCTTCATCTTGAGTGTATTCGTAGTCGGAGTGATAGCTTCTCTAGGAGTGATTGTCGGAGTCGGAGCCGGATACCCATTCACCAACATGAGCTTGATGTCTTCGTTTTGTGTAGCTCCTTGATGACTTGTCCTTTCTTTCTGAATCCTCGTTTCTCCGTGAGGGTCTTCGTTCATAACGATCATCTCTACTCCTTCTTTCTCTAGGTGGTCATTCTTCTCTTCTACTTCTTGTTTTTGGATAATCTTCTCTTCTTCTGTGGGGTGCCGTACACTCATTGGAATAGTGTCTGGGTCTTCCACAATTGTAACAGTTTCGCTCTCGACTAGAAGATCTTTTGTCATTGTAGGACCTTGACTTGGAGCTTCTCTCTTTGCTTCCACTCTTGTAGAATTTGTTGAAGTTCTTCACCATTAAGCTCAATTCTTCATTGAAGGTTTGTTTCTCACTTGATGTGGGGGCTTCACATGAGGCTTTGTAAGCACCACTTGATTTGTTGTGAAGTTCCTCCTTATCCTTGAGTGACATCTCATGAGCAACAATTCTTCCAATGACTTCCGTTGGCTTGAGATCTTTGTAATTGGGCATCATTTGAATCAATGTGCACACGGTATCATATTTTCCATCCAAGGCTCTTAGGATCTTCTTGATGATGAATATGTCGGTCATCTCTTTACTTCCTAAGCTGGCAATCTCATTTGTGATAAGAGCAAGCCTAGAGTACATTTCAGTGACACCTTCACCATCCTTCATTTTGAACTTGTCAAGTTGACTTTGAAGCACATCCAACTTGGATTCCTTGACGAAGTCGGTACCTTCATGCATGTCAATCAAAGTATCCCAAATTTCCTTTGCATTCTCAAGACGGCTGATTTTGTTGAATTCTTCGGGGCACAATCCGTTGAAGAGGATATCACAAGCTTGAGCGTTGTATTGCAGCATTTTCAACTCTTCCGCGGTGGCCTCACGATTTGTTTCTCTCCCATAAAAGAATTCACCTTACAAGCCAATACACACAATAGCCCAAACGGCGGGGTTATGTCCAAGAATATGCATTTTCATCTTATGCTTCCAACTAGCAAAACTAGTAACATCAAAGTAAGGACCTCTACGGTGATAATTACCCTCGCTAGACGCCATACTCTCCTAGGTTGTGAAACCAAGGCTATGACCACCAAAAGCTATGGAAATCAAAGCAAATGGAGACCAAAGCTCTGATACCACTTGTAGGATCGAAAGTATGTCTAGAGGGGGGTGATTAGACTACTTGACCAATTAAAAAATCTATCATTTTCCCAATTTTAGTCTTTGGCAGATTTTAGCTATCTTAGCACAAGTTAAGCAATCTTAACACAATTCAAGCAAGCATGCAAAGAGTCTATGAGCAGCAGAAAGTAAAGCATGCAACTTCCAAGAATGTAAAGGGAAGGGTTTGGAGAATTCAAACGCAATTGGAGACACGGATGTTTTTGTCGTGGTTCCGATAGGTGGTGCTATCGTACATCCACGTTGATGGAGACTTCAACCCACGACGGGTAACGGTTGCGCGAGTCCACAGAGGGCTCCACCCACGAAGGGTCCAGGAAGAAGCAACCTTGTCTATACCATCATGGCCATCACCCACGAAGGACTTGCCTCACTAGTGGTAGATCTTCATGAAGTAGGCGATCTCCTTGCCCTTACAAACTCCTTGGTTTAACTCCACAATCTTGTCGGAGGCTCCCAAGTGACACCTAGCCAATCTAGGAGACACCACTCTCCAAGAAGTAACAAATGGTGTGTTGATGATGAACTCCTTGCTCTTGTGCTTCAAATGATAGTCTCCCCAACACTCAACTCTCTCTCACAGGATATGGATTTGGTGGAAAGAAGATTTGAGTGGAAAGCAACTTGAGGAAGGCTAGAGATCAAGATTCATATGGTGGGAATGGAATATCTTGGCCTCAACACATGAGTAGGTGGTTCTCTCTCAGAAAATGTGTATTGGAAGTGTAGGTATGTTCCGATGGCTCTCTCCACGAATGAAGAGTGGGTGGAAGGGTATATATAGCCTCCACGCAAAAACTAACCGTTACACACAATTTACCAATCTCGGTGAGACCGAATTGAGAAACTCGGTCAAACCGATTCAGCAAACCTAGTGACCGTTAGGATTTTCGGTGGGACTGAGATGCAACTCGGTAGGACCGATATGGTTAGGGTTAGGGCATAACGTAATCTCGGTGTGACTGATTACACAAACTCGGTGGGACTGATTTTGGTAATAAGCTAACCAGAGAGTTGGTCAGGTAAACTCGGTGGGACCGATTTGCTCATTTCGGTGGGACCGAAATGTTACACAAGGGAAATAGAGAGTTTAAATTGCATTCTCGGTGGGACCGATCGCTCATCTCGGTAGGACCGAAACGTTATGAAGGGAAACAGAGAGATTACAACCCCATCTCGGTGGGACCGAGATCCCTATCGGTGAGACCGATTTTCCTAGGGTTTGTGGCAGTGGCTATGACATCTGAACTCGGTGGCACCGGATAGAAAGAATCGGTGGGGCCGAGTTTGACTTTTGGTTTAGGTCATATGTGGATGTGGGAAGGTAGTTGAGGGTTTTGGAGCATATCACTAAGCACTATGAAGCAAGAACCTCATCAAGCAACACCTCATCCCTCCTTGATAGTATTGGCTTTTCCTATAGACTCAATGTGATCTTGGATCACTAAAATATAAAATGTAGACTCTTGAGCTTTGAGCTTGAGCCAATCTTTTTGTCCTTAGTATTTTGAGGGGTCCACTTTCCTCATCCATGCCATGCCATTCATTGAGCTTTTCCTGAAATATTAATCTTGGAATAATGTTAGCTCAATGAGATATATGTTGTTAGGAATTACCAAAACCACCCAGGGATAGTTGCACTTTCAGGTACCCAGACCCCTCGATGCTTGTGCAGCAGCTTATGGCAGGCGTCCACCAAGTGGCCATCGAGACCATAGGATGAATATCTCAGGGTTGAGCGACGCTGGGTGGCAGGTGGATGTTGAAAGGAAGTAACATTTATTTTCTGCAAATGAATCCCAGACAAGACGCGGTCATTATCCTTCCGACGATACTTTCCATGAACCCCAGCAAGAGTATCTTTGACCATAGGAAATGGATCAATTACTGATCGGCCAGTATTTTGTGCATGTATTTTAGGTTGCCAAAATAGGTATCGAGTCCCAGGGGCTCCACATTGATGTTTTAAATGGCCCAGGAGCCCACAAGCCCCACAACGAGATTTAGCGGGGCATTCAAAGAAGACGTGGGCCGTAGAAGCACAAATATGGCAGGCTTGAATTGTTAAAGTGTGTGGGCTAGAATCAGGGCTATTAGTCGTACACAGACAAGGTCTATGGGTACAAACCTGACAGTACAAACCCGGGCAATTAGCTGCACGATGATCAATACCATTGCAATTACTGCATATGACCAATTCATTGTAGATGAAATCCGGGGGTGGGACCGAAGCTAATTTTTTCCACCGAGACCCCCATTCGGTACTGATCCAGAATATGACGCAAAATAAATCCAGGGATTTGGTGCCAAGACTCAGTTTGGAAATTATGACCCGCAAATCTCCGATGATTGACAGCAACATTATCGGTTGACCGACCAGACAAATCCACATTAATGTTTTTGAATACCAAGGAATTAGCCAATAAAGTCTCATTACTATTCATTGCATTTTCCTTACAAAGAAGATCATGTCGGCTGAGCGGAGACTGTCGGAAAGACGCCGGTGGCGAGCTCAAATGACTGTCCACACCATTAGCCTCAATTGAAAAACCAGCTTTCGTAAGAGCATCCAGAGACGAAGTGTAACACCCCGGATGTAACTTGCCATATTTGTAACTCCAACTCTTGCCTTTTTAGGCTTTAGGTTATGAGATTCCCTTCGTGGTTGGGTTTTGTCTTTGTTTTGCATTTTTTTCATGTCATGCATTTCATATCATGTCATCAGTGTGCATCGCATTTGCTTACGTGTTCGTCTCATGCATCCGAGCATTTTCCCTGTTGACCGTTTCGCAACCCGACACTCCCACGTGCACCGGCATACCTCTTTTGTCTCTTTTCGTGAGCGAGTGTTAAAAGTTCTCGAAATGTGCCGAGATTTGCCAAGTGGCCTTGGTACACCACCGGTAGACCGCCTGTCAAATTTCATTCCATTTGGAGTTCGTTTGATACTCCAACGGTTAACCGGGTAACCGCGAAGGCCTGTGTGTGTTGCAGCCCAACACCCCTCCAAAACGGCCCAATAACCCATCCAAACCACTTCCATGTCCTCCGTTGTCGGATCACGATCGTGTGGGCGAAAACTACACTCCATTTGGACACTCCAAACTCCCTCTACCTATATAAATGCATCTCCCCCTCCAAATTCGCGGTTGAAACCCTAGAAATCCCCCTCGCGCCGCCGGACACCTTCTCCTTCACCAACGGACATGTCCGCCGCCACCGCTCGCCAACTCCGATGCTCACACATGGTGATCCGCGCACACATCGCCGCCGCCGCCCGGGGCCCAGATCCGGCCCGCACCGGGGCTGAACCGGGCCCGCACGCTGTCGCCCGCTCCCGCGGCTTGTCCCCGCCGCCGACCGCTCCCGAAGCACGCGCCGCCGCCTCCCGGAGCACGTACCCGCGCCCGCGCGCGCCGGCCGCCGCCCGCCGCCTCGCCGTCCGATGCTCTGCCGTCTTCGTCGCCGCCTCCACCGCCACCGCACCTCGCTGCTTCACGGGACCGCGCGTCGCCGGTCGTCGGAGCTCCGCCGCCTTCCTCCACCGGCCACGCCGTGAGAAACCCCCGAGGCAACGCCGGAGCACGCCGCCATCCTTCATCCGGTCGCTGCCGCAGCTTCCCCGTCGCCACCTCGCCCTCGGTTCGCGTGCATTCGAAGAACCCTAGATCTGAGATTTCGGGAGGTTGCTTTTCATCCAAGTCTTTTCCCCTGCACATATTTTATGACTATGTTCATCATGCCATATCTCCATGACCGTAGCTCCGTTTCATACATATGAGATATCAAAGTGTTGATTGTGAGATGCTCTTCATTTCATTCCATTGTGGAATGCTTGTTTGAGTTCATATTGATGCCCAAATCATTGATGCAAGAGTGCTATAAAATGTTTACTGCTGCTACTTATCAGATTATGATGTTTTGTCATTTTTGTCACATTTGATGTGTGCTTCATATGGGCATGAGCTCTACATGTGTTTTGAACTATGCCATGCCATCTATACAGAGGTGCTTGCCATGTATTTTTGTGATCTATGTAGTGACTAGAACAAGCATGCAAAGTAGCCTTCGTGATATTGCTGATTTCAGGGACTAAGGATTTTGCTAAGTCTTGTGCCTGCTATTATTTTTATGCCATGTAAACATGATGCTACAGTGAGATCCATGCTTGTTTTTGAGTATCTTCAGTAAGGGTGTTTTGGACATGTGGTTATGATTTATCAATACATGCCCTTGTTTGCATTTATGGAGTGCCCTAGCATGTCTTAATCTTGCTCTACTTTTGCTATAAAAATGTTCCTGGCAGATTCCTTACATGTTAATCAATTTTGCCATGGTTGTTGCTATTGATCCATGCATGCTATGAACTTGATCTTGCCATGGTTAGCTTCATGAACAAGTAATCTTGTTGATGCTATGCTTATCTTGTCATGCAATGCCTTGTGGTGAGTGATTTGAGCTCGCAAAGATGCCTTCAAAATTCTGTTTATGCCATGCTCTGTTTTCTGCTAAGTCTGAAACTGTTAATAAAACTTTCTATGTTTACATGGGTGCCATCATATCTTCTGTGCCTTTTTGGCTCATGGTCAGTAAGGGACTTTTGATCTATGCATTTAGTAGATTCATGACATGCCTTGTTTTGCTATGATATGTTCCTGTAGCATGTTTCTTGCTTGCTCTAAACATTGCTTCCTGATGTTATTCCTGGCATGTTAGTATATTCACTAAGTCTGTGATGCTGATATCTTTTGCACTTTTGCCATGCTTGTTTGATAGTGTGTTTTAGCCGTAGCTCAGTGTTCATGTTTTGTCAAGAATCTTCAGTACATCACTGCCATATGCTTTGTTGCTATGTTGGAGTGCAGTAGCTTAGTTTCTTGTTGCATTCTAGATGGCATTGTGCTATTAATCATAGAATTGTGCCATTCTTATTTTGCTTGCCATTTGCAAATAGTGCATCCGTTTTCAGTGATATCTATATCTATTTCGACCGAAATCATCTCATCTTTCTAGCGGCACACTTGGTTTGTCAAGTTGATTCCTTGATCATTCTTTCCTTTTCGGAGCACACATATGCATTGCATATCATGTCTCGCATATCATGCCATGTTTGCATCATGTTGGTTGTGCATTGCACCGTGGTTGATTGTTGTTCATTTGCTTGTGATCTTGCTTTGGATAGAGCCGGGAGACGAGTACGTGATCGAGGAACCTTTTGAGTATGCTAACGAGGATCAAGCTTTCGTCAACTCTGAGAACTTTCCAGGTAAGATGACCATACCCTCAAAATCACTTCTATCTTTGCTTGCTAGTTGTTCGCTCTATTGCCATGCCGCGCTACCTACCACTTGCTATATCATGCCTCCCATATTGCCATGTCAAGCCTCTAACCCACCTTTCCTAGCAAACCGTTGTTTGTCTATGTTACCGCTTTGCTCAGCCCCTCTTATGGCGTTGCTAGTTGCAGGTGAAGATGATGTTTGTTCCTTGTTGGAACATGGTTATTGTTGGCATATCATTATTATCTTTTATTTACTTTAATGCACATATATACTTGGTAAAGGGTGGAAGGCTCGGCCTTATGTCTGGTGTTTTGTTCCACTCTTGCCTCCCTAGTTTCCGTCATACCGGTGTTATGTTCCTTGATTTTGCGTTTCTTACGCGGTTGGGTGTTATGGGAACCCCTTGACAGTTTGCCTTGAATAAAATTCCTCCAGCAAGCACCAACCTTGGTTTTACCATTTGCCACCTAAGACTTTTCCCTTGGGTTCCGCGGACTCAAGGGTCATCTTTACTTTAAACCCCTGGGCCAGTGCTCCTTTGAGTGTTGGTCCAACTTGTCAGCCGTCGGTGGCCACCAGGGGCAACTCTGGGTTGGCCTACCGGAAGCTTGGACAATCTGGTGTGCCCTGAGAACGAGATATGTGCAGATCCTATCGGGATTTGTTGGCACATTCTGGCGGCTTTGCTGGTCTTGTTTTACCTTTGTCGAAATTTCTTGTAACCGGGATTCCGAGTCTGATCGAGTCTTCTTGGGAGAAGGAATATCCTTCGTTGACCGTGAGAGCTTGTGATGGGCTAAGTTGGGACACCCCTGCA
The DNA here is from genome assembly GCF_056163025.1 of Triticum urartu. Taxonomy (NCBI): domain Eukaryota; kingdom Viridiplantae; phylum Streptophyta; class Magnoliopsida; order Poales; family Poaceae; genus Triticum; species Triticum urartu. Next base: position 168,836,975 of record NC_141877.1, on the reverse strand, counting down.
GGGTTTTGAACTTTCGAAAGATGTGCCCGCGGTTATGGCAAGATGGGAATTTGTTAATATCCGGTTGTGGAGAACTTTACACTTAACTTAATTAAAATGAATCAACCGCGTGTGTAGCCGTGATGGTCTCTTTTTGGCGGAGTCCGGGAAGAGAACACAGTCTTGTGTTATGCTTGAACGTAAGTAGTTTCAGGATCACTTCTTGATCATTTTTAGCTTCTCGACCGTGCTTTGCTTCTCTTCTCGCTCTCTTTTGCATAAGTTAGCTACCATATATGCTTAGTGCTTTGCTGCAGCTCCACCTCACTACCCTTTTCCTACCCTTAAGCTTAAATAGTCTTGATCTCGTGGGTGTGAGATTGATGAGTCCCCGTGACTCACAGACACTTCCAAACTGATGCAGGTGCCGATGATGCCAGTGCAGGGGACGCTACCAAACTCAAGTGGGAGTTCGACGAGGATTTGGGCCGTTACTATGTTTCTTTTCCGGATGATCAGTAAAGGAGCCCAGTTGGGAAGATCGGGGATCTAGCATTTGGGGTTGTCTTTCTTTATTTTGGTTTCGTAGTCAGACCTTTGTTTGTACCTTGGATGATGTATGGATTATTTATGTATTGTGTGAAGTGGCGATTGTAAGCCGACTCTTTATCCCTTTCTTATTCAGTACATGGGATGTGTAAAGATTACCCCTCTTGCGACATGCCTACCATGCGGCTATGTCTCTAAGTTGTGCCCCGACACGTGGGAGATATAGCCGCATTGTGGGTGTTACAAGTTGGTAATCAGAGCCTTCCCCGACTTAGGAGCCCCTTGCTTGATCGAATCACTGACGTTGTTGAGTCTAGAACAAAATGTTTTGAGTCTTAGGATTATATATATCAGAGAGTAGGATTCTTTTTACTCCTCAGTCCCTTCGTCGCTCTGGTGAGACCTCCTGATGTAGAGTTTTGACTCTTCTCTTCTCAAATTTCACGAAAAAAAATTTAGGATCACGCGGGTATCTTGGAATCGTTCCGATGGTTTTGTGACGAGAACATTGTTCTTGGTTCCTCCTGACATTTAGGGGTTGTGGCAGTGTCCCGGGGAGTTGAGCTCCGAGGTGTTGTCGTCACAATTTTATCGTTGCAGTTCTGGAATACCTGAGTTCGCCGACATCGAAAATCTCTTTTATGCAGTTGTTGGTGAGATAACCTCGACGCCACCCAGTACTGGAACGGGGGTTCGGGAGTATTGCCATAACTCGTATAACGGATGATTTTCAAAGGTTGAGGTAAATGATTTCCGAAGGTTTCTTGGTTATGTATTGAAGGATGGATACAGCTGGATGTAGGATTTGCTGGTTTTGGGTGAGATATTATGCTTCCCCTATATCCCCAACACCTGATTGCATAACCAGAAAGTTTCGGGAGTTTCATAGGTGGGAATTCAGGTAGCTCTAGTATTTCTTCCCGTAGATATTTGGTTTGTGATTGGGTAATCCTTACCACTTATTTGTTCATATCCGTACCTTGTTGCTTTATTCATCTACCTTTATCTAAGTGGCTTCTCAACTTAACGGAAGTGTGATGATTTACTTTGAAATTCATTCGTTCATTCTTGTTCGAATGTTAAGGCTATATGTTGCAATTTCGATCCGTTCATTCAGCTTGAATATATGTCTTTCAAGATGCTAACGGATGTCAACCTCTTCAGGATGGCTCCTCCAACGCGTCAGAATCCGGAACCTCCGCCACCACCTCCACCTCCGGAAGCATGGCAAGCTGTCATGGCAGCCACCAACGCCAACACTCAGATGCTTTTGCAACTCTTGCAAGAGCGCAACCAAGGGCAAGGCAACTAAGGGAATCAAGGCCAAGGCAACAATCATCCTCAGTTTGCTACCCTCAACCAGTTCCTCGCAAACCAGCCGAAGTCCTTCAGCAACTATGTTGAGGCCACAAACGCCGACGACTGGCTCGTGGATATCTGCAAACATTTTGAGTGTAGCAATGTCAGGCCTGAGGACTTTGTCAAGTTTGCTTTGTTTCAACTCAAAGACCAAGCTGCTAAGTGGTATCAACGATACAGAGATTCCAGAGGGGGTCGTGTGATTACCTGGGATGATTTCCGCCGAGACTTCAAAGCTCATCACATTCCACAAAGTGTTGCTGACAGTAAGCGTGAGGAGTTCCGCAATCTCAAGCAAGGCAGCATGTCTGCGTATCAATACAATATCCAGTTTCAGAAACTCGCTCGCTTCGCTAAACAAGACGTCCCTGATGAAAAGAGCATGATTTATCAATTCAGAGGTGGCCTCAGAGAAGATCTACAATTAGCTCTCGTGCTTCTTGAGCCGACTAAGTATGATGAATTCTACAACATGGCACTAAAGCAAGAAGTTGCTCAGCTCAAGTGTGAGGCATCTAAGAAGAGAGTCAGGGATGCAGTTCAATCTTCTTCTTCAACTCAAGTGGCAGCTAAGCAACAAAAGTTCTGGTTGCCTCCTCCTCCTCCGTTCCGTCAGCCTTATCAGCAAAAGATTAAAGGTGGCAATGGATCTTCCCACCCACCCAATCCAGACTATCAGAACAAAGGTCAGTCTCATACTCCAACGTCAAGTGCTCCTTATCATCGTCCACTCTCAAAGGTTACTTGCAACAAGTGTCAGCAGAAAGGGCACTATGCAAACAAATGCTTCAACCAAAGGCGCCTTCCGCCTCCTCCTCCTGTGAGATCTGCCAGCAATGCAGTGGTCAAGCATAATTCCAAGTTTGCAAAGGTCAACATGATGAACACAGCTCAGGCAGAGGACTCTTCAGAAGTGATCATGGGTAATCTTCATGTTAATGATTTTCCTACAAAAGTTCTTTTTGACACTAGTGCATCGCTTAGTTTCATCTAAAGACCATTTGCATCTAAGCATGAGTTGGCTTTCCAAGTTTTGCCTAGACCGTTATCAGTTGTCTCTCCGGGTAAATGAATGAACGCTAACTCCATGGTTCCGGATGTTTCCATCAAGATGGGTGACTATAAATTTCTATCTTCTCCTATTGTTCTTGGTGACTCGGATATTGATCTAATTCTCGGCATGGACTGGCTTTCTAAGAACAAGGCTCAGCTTGATTGTGCTGCCAGGAAAATTCAATTGACACACTCTTCTGAGGATGTGATCATCTATGCCGCTCGTGATGATACTATTCGCCTGTTTTCTCTCAATGGGAAGGGCGAGTTGAATTCCATCTCTTAGATTCCAGTCGTTTGTGAATATCAATACGTCTTTCCAGAAGAGCTTCCAGGAATGCCTCCTCACCGGCCAGTTGAATTCGTTATCGATCTTGAGCCTGGCACGGAACCTGTTTGCAAGCATCCTTATAAGCTTGGACCAGAAGAGTTGAATGAGTTGAAGAAACAACTCGATGAACAAGAGCGCTTGGGTCTGATCAGACCGAGTTCATCTCCATGGGGTTGTGGTGTTCTTTTTGTCAAGAAGAAAGATGAAATGGAACGACTCTACGTCGACTACCGTCCATTGAACAAGAAGACAATAAAGAACAAGTATCCACTTCCCAACATCAATGAGCTTTTCGAGCAACTTAACGGTGCTCAAGTATTCTCCAAGCTCGACCTCCGTATGGGTTATCATCATATTCGCATTCGTGAGCAAGATATTCCCAAGATAGCGTTCAGAACAAGCTATGGTTCTTATGAATATACTATCATGTCTTTCGGCCTTGTCAATGTTCCTCCAACATTCTCTCGCATGATGAACTTCATCTTCAGCCCTTACACAAATGATTTCGTCTTAGTGTATCTTGATGATATTTTGGTCTTTTACAAGAATAAGGAGGATCATGCCAAGCATTTGAGATTGGTACTCGACAAACTCAGAGAGCATCAATTCTATGCGAAGTTTTCCAAGTATGAGTTCTGGCTTGATGAAGTTCTCTACCTTGGTCATATCATCTCCGCCAAGGGCATTGTTGTTAATCCTGAGAAGGTGTCTGCAATTGTGAATTGGGAGCCTCCTCAGAATGTTAAGCAGCTCCACAGTTTTCTTGGGCTTGCAAGCTATTGTTGAAGATTCGTTGAGAATTTCTCTAAGATTACAAAGACTCTTTCCAACCTCCTCCAGAAGCATGTCAAGTATGTCTGGACGCCTGAGTGTGACGTCGCTTTCAACACTCTCAAAGAGAAGTTAGTCACAGCTCCTATCTTGATTCCTCCTGATGAATCCAAGCCTTTTGAAGTTTTGTGTGATGCCTCCCTGCAAGGTCTCGGTGTTGTGTTAATGCAAGAGAAGAAAGTTGTGGCTTATACCTCTCGCTGGTTGAATCCCAACAAAAGGAACTACCCCACTCATGACCTCAAGTTGGCGACAGTTGTCCATGCATTATTAACGTGGAGACATCTCTTGTTGGGAAGGAAAGTCGACATCTTCACAGATCATAAGAGCCTCAAGTACATCTTCACTCAACCCAACCTCAACCTCAGGCAGACTCGTTGGGTCGAAATGATTCAAGAATACAATCCGACTATTGAATATACTCCAGGAAAGGCCAATGTCATTGCAGATGCTTTGAGCAGGAAGGCTTACTGCAACAGCTTAATTCTCAAGCCCTTCCAACAGGACCTTTGTGAAGCTTTCCGCAAACTGAATCTCCAAGTTGTTCCTCAAGGCTTTCTTGCCAATATCCAAGTATCCCCTACTTTGGAAGATCAAATTCGTGAGGCACAACTTCTTGATGCCATGGTGAAGAAGGTGAAAAATGGGATTGCCAAGAGCCAACCCAAGTACAAGTGCTATCGCATTGATGACAAAGACACTCTTTTCTTTGAGGATCGAATTGTGGTTCCTAAAGGTGATCTATGGAAAGTCATTGTGAATGAGGCGCACAATTACCTTCTATCCATTCATCCTGGTAATACGAAGATGTACCATGACCTCAAGCAGTCGTATTGGTGGACTCGAATGAAGCGAGAAATTGCTCAATTCGTGAATGAATGTGATGTCTGCAGAAGAGTGAAAGCAGAAGACCAACTGCCAGCTGGTCTCCTCCAACCTCTTGCTATTCCAGAATGGAAGTTTGACCATATTGAGATGGACTTCGTGACTGGATTTCCCAAGTCCAAGCGTGGAAATGATGCTATCTTCGTTGTCATCGACAAGCTTACTAAAGTGGCTCATTTCCTGCCAATCAAAGAATCTATCACAGCAGCTCAGCTGGCAGAGCTATACACCTCCAGGATTGTCTCTTTGCACGGCATTCCGCAATTGATATCTTCAGATCGTGGAAGCATCTTCACTTCTAAGTTCCGGGACTCCTTTCAGAAGGCCATGGGCACCAACATTCGCTTCAGCACAGCCTTCCATCCTCAAACTAGTGGCCAAGTCGAGCGAGTCAATCAAATCCTTAAAGATATGCTCAGGGCTTGTGTCATTTCCTTCGGTATGAAGTGGAAAGGTTGTCTTCCATATGCCGAGTTCTCCTACAACAACAGTTTCCAAGCGAGTTCGGGCAAGGCCCCATTCGAGATTCTCTATGGCAGAAAGTGTCATACTCCTCTTAATTGGTCAGAGACTGGTGAACGCCAACTTCTTGGCAATGACTTAATCATAGAAGTTGGAGAAATGTGTAAAGTCATCCGCGAAAATCCTAAAGCCGCGCAATCGCGCCAGAAGAGTTACTATGATAGCAAGCACCGTGACTTGGCTTTCAAGATCAAAGACCATGTCTACCTCCGCGTCTCTCCAATGAAAGGCACTCGTCGCTTAGGTATCAAAGGGAAGCTTGCCCCTAGATACGTGGGTCCTTTCAAGATCATTGGCAAAAGAGGCGACCTCTCCTATCAACTTGAGCTTTCATCCAACTTCGCAAATGTGCACGATGTGTTTCACATGTCATAGCTTCACAAGTGCTTCAAGACTCCTGAGCGCACCATCAACTTCGAAGATCTTGATCTTCAAGAAGATTTGTCTTATAATTAGCACCCCATTGCTATTCTTGAAGAAACCGAGCGCAAGACTCGCAACAAGTCTATCAAATTCCTGAAAGTAAAGTGGTCACACCATTCCGACCGAGAAGCCACCTAGGAACGCGAGGACCACCTCCGTTCTGAATATTCGGAGTTCTTTCAGTCCTAGATCTCGGAACGAGATCCTTTCGTAGTGGTGGAGTGTTGCAACACCCCGGATGTAACTTGCCATATGTGTAACTCCAACTCTTGCCTTTTTCAGCTTTAAGTTAAGAGATTCCTTTCGTGGTTGGGTTTTGTCTTTGTGTTGCATTTTGTTCATGTCATGCATTTCATATCATGTCATCAATGTGCATCGCATTTGCATACGTGTTCGTCTCATGCATCCGAGCATTTTCCCTGTTGTCTGTTTCGGAATCCGACACTCCCACATGCACCGGCGTACCCCTTTTGTCTCTTTTCGTGAGCGGGTGTTAAACGTTCTAGGAATGGGCCGAGATTTGCCAAGCGGCCTTGGTACACCACCGGTAGACCACCTGTCAAATTTCATTCCATTTGGAGTCCGTTTGATACTCCAACGGGTAATCGGGTAACCGCGAAGGCCTCGTGTGTGTGCAGCCCAAAACCCCTCCAAAACGGCCCAATAACCCAACCAAACCACTTCCATGTCCTCCGTCGTCAGATCACGATCGTGTGGGCGAAAACTACACTCCATTTGGACACTCCAAACTCCCTCTACCTATATAAATGCATCTCCCCCTCCAAATTCGCGGTTGAAACCCTAGAAATCCCCCTCGCGCCGCCGAACGACTTCTCCTCCACCGACGGACATGTCCGCCGCTGCCGCTCGCCCACTCCGACGCTGACATGTGGCGATCCGCGCCCACATCACCGCCGCCGCCCGGGGCCCAAATTCGGCCCGCCCCGGGGCCGAACCGGGCCTCGTCGGGCCCGCACGCCGCCGCCCGCTCCCGCGGCTCGTCCCCACCGCCGACCGTTCCGAGAGCACGCGCCCGCGCGCGCCAGCCGCCGCCCGCCGCCTCACCGTCCTCTGCTCTGCCATCTTCTTCGCCACCTCCGCCGCCACCGCACCTCGCTGCTTCGCCGGACCGCGCGTCGCCGGTCGTCGGAGCTCCGCCGCCTTCCTCCACCGGCCCCGTCGTGAGAAACCCCCGAGGCAACGCCGGAGCACGCCGCCGTCCTTCATCCGGTCGCCGCCACAGCTTCCCCACTGCCGCCTCGCCCTCGGTTCACGTGCATTCGAAGAACCCTAGATCTGAGATTTCGGGAGGTTGCTTTTCGTCTAAGTATTTTCCCCTGCACATATTTTATGCCTATGTTCATCATGCCATATCTCCGTGACTGTAGCTCCGTTTCATGCATATGAGATATCAAAATGTTCATTGTGAGACGCTCTTCATTTCATTCCATTGTGGAATGCTTGTTTGAGTTCATCTTGATGCCCAAATAATTGATGCAAGAGTGCTATAAAATGTTTACTGCTGCTACTTATCAGATTATGATGTTTTGTCATTTTTGTCACATTTGATGTGTGCTTCATATGGGCATGAGCTCTACATATGTTTTGAACTATGCCATGCCATCTATACAGAGGTGCTTGCCATGTATTATTGTGATCTATGTGGTTACTTGTGATGCCCCGAGACCGATGTGCCAGTTGTCCTCTAGTTATTCGTTGTTGTTGCTTTGTCATTGCTTGCGTGTCATGCATTGCATATCATATCATCATGTGCATTTCATTTTGCATACATGTTCGTCTCATGCATCCGAGCATTTTCCCCGTTGTCCGTTTTGCAATCCGGCACTCCTATGTCACCCGGTGTCCCTTTCTACCTCTTTTCGTGTGTGGGCGTTAAACGTTTTCGGATTGGACCGAGACTTGTCATGCGGCCTTGGTTTACTACCGGTAGACCGCCTGTCAAGTTTCGTGCCATTTGGACTTTGTTTGATACTCCAACGGTTAACCGAGGGACCGAAAAGGCCTCGTGTGTGTTGCAGCCCAACACCCTTCCAAAGTGGTCCAAAACCCACCTAAACCTCCTCCATCATCTCGGTCGTTCGATCACGATCGCGTGTGTAACACCCCGGATGTGATTTACCCAATATGTAATCCAACTCTTGCCGTTTCCGACGTTAAGTTATTTTATTTTCTCGGGTTCGGGTTTTTGTCTCCGTGTGTTGTTGTCGTTGTCATGCATCGCATATCATGTCATCACGTGCATTGCATTTGCATACGTGTTCATCTCATGCATTCGAGCATTTTCCCCGTTGTCCGTTTTGCATTCCAGCACTTCGTTCTCCTCCGGTGGTCATTTCTACCTTTCGTTCGTGTGTGGGGATTAAACATTTCCGTATTGGACCAAGACTTGCCAAGCGGCCTTCGTTTACTACCGGTAGACCGCCTATCAAGTTTCGTACCATTTGGACTTCGTTTGATGCTCCAACGGTTAACCGAGGGACCGAAAAGGCCTCGTGTGTGTTGCAGCCCAACACCCCTCCAATTTGGCCCAAAACCCACCAAAACCCTCTCCATCATCTAGAGCGTTCGATCACGATCGCGTGAACGAAAACCGCACCTCATTTGGACTCTCCTAGCTCCTCATATGCCTATATAAAGGCCACTCCCTGAAATTTTCGGGCAAACCCTAGATCACTCCCTCTCCTCGCGCGCCCGACACAATCCGCGCCGACGGACATGTCCGGCTAGCCGCTCGCCGCAACGTGGCGTCCTCTCGTTGGTCGCGCCGCCCTCGCCCCACATCGCCTGTTCCCGCCGCCGCGCGGCCCGGGAGCCCGGAGCCGTCCCCCGCGGCCCGCCCCCTCGCGCCGCCCGCCCGCGCCGGCGAGCCTCAAGCTCTGGCCGCCGCCCGCCATCGCCGCCGTCGACGCCGACCCGCCGGACCGTGCCACCGCGCCTCCTCGTCCCCGGCCGAGCCGCGCCGCTCGCCGCCCGAGCCGGTACCGGTCACCGCCGCCTCGCCCTCGACTCCACCGCCCGGATCCGGCGTCTTCTCCCTCCGGCGACCGCGGCAAGTCCGGCCACTGCGACGTCCATTTCCGGCGAACCTCGAGACTCGTGCTACTACAGTGCCCAAATCTAGATCCGGTTGACTTTTGCCCCGGAACCCTAACTATTTTTGCTATGTTCATCGTGCCGTATCTCCGCATCCGTAGCTCCGTTTTGGGCATATAGCATATCAACATGTTCGTCTCAGAGAGCACATCATTTCATCTCATTGCATCATTTTAATTTGAGTTCATCTTGAGGCCCGAAATGCTGTTGGAAGAATGCTATTTGAGATAATTGTCAGATCTGCTGCTCCAATTAGATATTTGTCATTTTTGCCATGATTATTGTGTGCATGCTATGCCCCTGAGCTCTACATGAGTTTTGTTTATGTTTTTCCATCTATCCAGAGGTGCAACCCATGTATTTTTGTGATGTGTGTGGTGACTAGAACAAGCTTGCAAAGTGGTGCATTCGTTAATACTGATTTCAGGGACTTAGCATTTCCACAAAGTCCTTGATCTGTTTATCTCATTATGCCATATGTTCATGTTGTTTCCTAGTGATCCGTCCCTCTTTTGAGGATGATCAGTAAGGATGTTTTGTTAATCTTGTAGTGCTCCATCCATCCATGTCTTTGTTTGCAATTATGGAGCACCCTAGCTTGAGTCAATCGAGCTCTACTTTTTCTATTTCATGAATCTGGGCAGATTGTCTACTTGTTAGCGATTTTGCCGAGGATGTTGTAGTTGATCTGTGCATGCTATGTTATTGTTCTTGCCATGTCTAGCTTGTATAATGTGCATTCTTGATGGGTGTATGCTTAGATTGTCATGACTTGCTCTGTAGTGAGTGCATCGAGCTCGTAAACATGCCTACTTGATATCTGTTTTGCATGCTCCAGTTTTTCACTAAGTCTGTGATCTGTTTATGTTTTTGCCATGTTCACATGCTTGCAATTGTATTTTCCGAGCCCTTTTGGCTCAAGGTCACTAAGGGACTTTTGTTAACTCTTTTAGTAGCTCTATGCCATGCTTTATTTTGCCATGTTCAGTTCCTGTAGCATATAGTTTTCGTGCTCCAAAGTGTGCTACCTGATCTGAAATTCCAGACAAGTGTTAATTTCACTAAGTCTGAAATCTGTTTACCAAATGCATTTTTGCCATGCTTGTTTGAACCTGTTAATGGATGAATTGGTCGTAGCTCAGTGTTCCTCTTTTGTTAAGAATCGTGAATGGATCCCTGCCATGTATTTTGTTGTCATGTTTGAGTGCTGTAGCATGTTCATCTTGTTGCATTTAGATGGCTACTTGCTGTAAATCGCAGAACGTGGTCATATTTGAATTGCTTGCCATTTCCAAACCGTAACTCCGATTCCGGTGATCTTTATATCGTTTTCAAGTGATTTCATCTCACCTTTCTAGTGGCACACTTGGATTCCCAAGTTGAGTCCAGGTTCATTCATTCCTTGTCTAATCTTGCATATGCATCACATATCGCATCCCGCATAGCATACCCTCTTTGCATCTTTTTGTTTGAGTTTGCACGTGTTTGATTGTGTCCTTGTTGCTTGTTTGTCTTGTTTGGGTAGAGCCGGGAGACGAGTTCGCTGACGAGGAGCCCGTTGAGTTTGCTTTCGAGGATCCAGTCAACTCTGACAACTTTGCAGGCAAGATGATCATACCCTCGAAATCACTACTATCTTTGCTATGCTAGATGCTCGCTCTTTTGCTATGCCTATGCTACGATGCCTACCACTTGCTTATCATGCCTCCAAAATTTCCATGTCAAACCTCTAACCCACCATGTCCTATCAAACCGTTGATTGGCTATGTTACTGCTTTGCTCAGCCCCTCTTATAGCGTTGCTAGTTGCAGGTGAAGATTGGAGACTGTTCCTTGTTGGAACATTATTTACTTGTTGTGATATCATTATTTTGCCTAGTTATCTTAATGCATCTATATACTTGGTAAAGGGTGGAAGGCTCGGCCTCTCGCCTTGTGTTTTGTTCCACTCTTACCGCCCTAGTTTTCTTCATATCGGTGTTATGTTCCCGGATTTTGCGTTCCTTACGCGGTTGGGTGATAATGGGAACCCCTTGATAGTTCGTCTTGATTAAAGCTTTTCCAGCAATGCCCAACCTTGGTTTTTACCATTTGCCACCTAGCCTCTTTTTCCCTTGGGTTTCCGGAGCCCGAGGGTCATCTTATTTTAACCCCCCCCCCCCCCGGGCCAGTGCTCCTCTGAGTGTTGGTCCGAACTAGAGTCCTGTGCAGCGCCCCCTCGGGGAAACTCGAGGTTTGGTTTTAGTTGTATTGAGCGCTCATCTGAGTGTGCCCTAAGAACGAGATATGTGCAGCTCCTATCGGGATTTGTCGGCACATTCGGGCGGTGTTGCTGGATTTGTTTTAACTTGTCGAAGTGTCTTATAGAACCGGGATACCGAGTCTGATCGGAATATCTCGGGAGGAGGTCTATTCCTTCGTTGACCGTGAGAGCTTGTCATGGACTAAGTTGGGACTCCCCTGCAGGGATTTGAACTTTCAAAAGCCATGCCCGCGGTTATGGGCAAATGGGAATTTGTTAATGTCCGGTTGTAGATAACTTGAACCTTAACTTAATTAAAATGAATCAACTGTGTGAGTTACCGTGATGGCCTCTTCTCGGCGGAGTCCGGGAAGTGAACACAGTGTTGGAGTAATGCTTGCCGCAGGATGCCCTCTAGTTACTCGTTCGCACTTTGCCTCCTCTTCTCGCTCTCTTTTGAGAACAGGATAGCCACCATATATGCTAGTCGCTTGCTGCAGCTCCACATATTTTTCCTTGCCCTACCTATAAGCTTGAATAGTCTTGATCGCGAGGGTGCGAGATTGTTGAGTCCCTGTGGCTCACAGATTACTTCCAAACCAGATGCAGGGCCTAATGATTCCGTTCCAGATGACGCGCTTGAGCTCAAGTGGGAGTTCGACGAGGACTCACGCCGATACTACGTGTCTTTCCCTGATGATCAGTAATGGTGCCCAGTTGGGGCGATCGGGACCGTGTCGCATGTTGGGTTGTTCTTTTATTTTGGCGCCGTAGTCGGGCCATGAGTGTTTGAATGTTGTAATGCTATTTATGTATTTTGATTAACGTGGCGAGTGTAAGCCAACTATGTATCTCCCCTTTTATTATCTATATTACATGGGATGTTGTGAAGATTACCTAACTTGCGACATTGCTTTCAATGCGGTTATGCCTCTAAGTCGTGCCTCGACACGTGGGAGCTATAGCCGCATCGAGGGCGTTACAGCGTGGCCAAAAACCGCACCTCATTTGGACTCTCCTAGCTCCCTCTACCTATATATATGTGGCTCTCCCTGAAATTTCGCGGTCAAACCCTAGCGTCTTCCTCCTCGCGCCGCCGGACATGTCCTTCCCGCGCCGGACATGTCCGCCGGACACCTCACTCCAGCCAATCGCATTGTGCCACGTCAGCGCCGCTGCCTCCCTTCTCCAATCCCACTTCGCCACGTCGTCTCCGCCGCCGTCTCCACCGTGCGAGGCCCACGAAGCCCGCAGCCGGCCCGCAGGGCCCATCCGCCGTCGCCGCCCGAGCCCACGGGAACCCGGATCTGCGCTGCCGCTTCGCGCCTCGCCGCCGGCCGCCGCCGCGCGTCTACCCCGCCGCCTTCACTGGATCTTCCGCCACCGTCCGCGCCGGCAAACTGCTCCGCCGCCCTCCGGCCACCGCGCCCCACCGCCTAGCCTGCCCCGTCGCCTCGGGAGACAGCGCAGCCGCCCGCGCCCGCCTGAGCCGCCGCGCCCCGCGCCGGCGACGCACTCAGTGGCTGCCGCCATCATTCGCCGGCGACCGCACCGCCCGGTGCCAGCGCCACCCCGCTGCCGATCCGCCTCCTCACCGGCCGGATCTGGTTCGATCCGATCCGGTCCAGGCCCGCCTCCTCCGTCGTCCTCCCCCACTCCGGCGTCAAACCCGGTGAACTCCGGCCGCCGCTGCGTATTTCCGGTGAACCTCGAACCACGTGCAAGTCAACCCTAGATCTGATTCTGAGAGGGTAAAATTTGTCTAAGTCCTTTTTCCCCCAGTATTTTTCTGGCATTTTCATCGCATCATAACTCATCAACCGTTGCTCCGATTCGTGCGTGTAGCATATCAAAATGTTCGCCTCGACGAGTACATCATTTCATCTCATTGCATCATTTTCATTTGAGCTCATCTTGATGCCCGAAATGTTGTTGGAAGAGGGCTATGTGATGTTTATGTCAGATCTGTTTCAGCAAATAGCTATTTGTCATTTTTGCCATGATTAATGTGTGCATGCTATGATCCTGAGCTCTACATGTGTTTTGTTAAATGACATGCCATCTTTACAGAGGTGCTTGCCATGTATTTTTGTGACCTTTGTGGTGACTAGCACAAGCATGTAAAGTAGCGTAATCGGTAATGCTGATTTCAGGGACTTAGAATTTCACTAAGTCCTTGTTCTGTTTTTGTTGTTATGCCATATGTTATGTTGTTTCCTAGTGATCTGTGCCTCTTTTGAGGATGATCAGTAAGGAAGATTTGTTAATAATGTGGTACTCTATCCATCCATGTCTTTTTTGCATTTATGGAGCACCCTAGCTTGAGTCAATCGAGCTCTACTTTTGCCATAAAATGTTCCTGGCAGATTGTTAACTTGTTTAGCGATTTTGCTGAGCTTGTTGTTGTTGATCCGTGCATGCTATGTTGTTGTTCTTGCCATGTCTAGATTATATGCCATGTCTTCTTGATGGGTGTATGCTTAGTTTGTCATGCCATGCTCTGTAGTGAGTGCATCGAGCTTGTAAACATGCCTACTCGTTAACTGATTTGCATGTTCCAGTTTTTCACTAAGTCTGAATCTGTTTATGTTTTTGCTATGTTCACATGCTTGCAATTGTATTTTCTGATCCCTTTTGGCTCAAGGTCACTAAGGGACTTTTGTTAAGTGCTTTGAGTAGCTTCATTCCATGCCTTGCTTTGCCATGTTAAGTTCCTGTAGCATGTAGTTTGCATGCTCTAAAGTGTGCTTCCTGATAATAAATTCCAGACTTGTGTTAATTTCACTAAGTCTGAAACCTGTTATCATTTGCACTTTTGCCATGCTTGTTTGAGCTTGCTATTGAGTGGATTAGCCGTAGCTCAGTGTTCATCTTTTGTCAAGCATCATGAGTGAATACCTGCCATGTATTTTGTTGTCATGTTTGAGTGTTGTAGCATATTTATCTTGTTGCATTTAGATGGTTACTTGCTGTTTATCGCAGACCGGTGCCATATTTGTTTTGCTTGCCATTTCCAAACCGTGCATCCGATTCCGGTGATCTTTATATCGATTTCGACCGAAATCACCTCACCTTTCTAGTGGCACTCTTGGTTTTCCAAGTTGAGGCCAGGTTCAATCATTCCTTTCCAAATCATGCATATGCATCGCATACCGCATCCCGCATATCATACCATGTTCATGTGTTGGTTGTTTACTATGTTGTGTGCTTCTTTCCGGTGTTGCTTCTTCGGGTTGGTTCCGGTATCGTCGTGATTGTGAAGACCCGTTCGACTACGTCCGTTTATCTTCTTCATGGACTCTTTCTTCTTCCTTGCGGGATCTCAGGCAAGATGACCATACCCTCGAAATCACTTCTATCTTTGCTTGCTAGATGCTCGCTCTTTTGCTATGCCTATGCTGTGATACCTACCACTTGCTTATCATGCCTCCCATATTGTTAAACCAAGCCTCTAACCCACCTTGTCCTAGCAAACCGTTGTTTGGCTATGTTACCGCTTTGCTCAGCCCCTCTTATAGCGTTGTTAGTTGCAGGTGAAGATTGAAGGTTGTTCCTTGTTGAAACATGGAGATGTTGTTCCTTGTTGGAACATGTTTACTTGTTGGGATATCACAATATCTATTATCTAATTAATGCATCTATATACTTGGTAAAGGGTGGAAGACTCGGCCTTATGCCTGGTGTTTTGTTCCACTCTTGCCGCCCTAGTTTCCGTCATATCGGTGTTATGTTCCCAGATTTTGCGTTCCTTACGCGGTTGGGTTATAATGGGAACCCCTTGACAGTTCGCCTTGAATAAAACTCCTCCAGCAAGGCCCAACCTTGGTTTTACCATTCACCACCTACCCTTTTATTTCCCTTGGGTCGGCCAGCCCAAGGGTCATCTTTATTTTAACTCCCCCCAGGCCAGTGCTTCTCTAAGTGTTGGTCCACCCCAGAGCACCGTGCGGGGCCGTCCCTTGGCAACTTGGGTTACGTTGGCTCCCGTACGCTTAGCTTATCCGGTGTGCCCTGAGAACGAGATATGTGCAGCTCCTATCGGGATTTGTCGGCACAGCGGGTGGTCTTGCTGGACTTGTTTTACCATTGTCGAGGATGTCTTGTAACCGGGATTCCGAGTCTGATCGGGTCTTCCCGCTAGAAGGAATATCCTTCATTGACCGTGAGAGCTTGTGATGGGCTAGTTGGGACACCCCTGTAGGGATTTGAACTTTCGAAAGTCATGCCCACGGTTATGGGCAGATGGGAATTTGTTAATGTCCAGTTGTAGAAAACCTGAAGATGACCTTAATTAAAATACATCAACCGCATGTGTAACCGTGATGGTCTCTTCTCGGCGGTGTCCGGGAAGTGAACACGGTGTTGGAGTTATGCTTGACGTACATTGTTCTAGGATCACTTCTGTTGACACACGAACACGTCACGTCTACCCTCAACGCCGGGGGTGATGCACCGCAGCTCACGTCGAAGGAGACCCGACCGACAGCGCGATACGCAAGACAGTCGACGGGCGCTTTTGCAGACCCGAAAACCCCACACCCCCGGGAGGGACCCCGTCAGGGAGTGCGGCGGCTATGGGCTGCCCTAGGTCGATTCGCTCGCCCCTAGAGCCTCGGGATTCGCAGCTCTCAAACACGAAGAACAGCGAAGAACGAGAGAGAAAAACGGTGGAGAGATAAAACATAGATGAAAACGTAGTATATTGATTTGTTCGATTGTGTGTTGTTCAATCGGCCGTCACCCCCAACATATATAAGAGGCGGCTGGACTTCCTGTACAAGTAAAGGATTCATCTAGGCTTTCCTTACAAGAAAAAAATACATCAATTCACGTTCTAGAGTCCTAATTCTATTCCAACCCGGATTCAGTCTGAATCTGGCCCAAACTCTGTCTTCCTTCTTGCACGGGCCGCCGGGTTTGCATATGATCTCCGATCGAGACGACCCAAATATCAAACTTGTGCGCCTCAACGATACGAACAACTCTCATGTTGATCACTTTTTCAAATAAGGCCATCTTAAATATTTTTCGAGGTCTTCTTTATCTTCCAGTCGGACTCGGTCTTGCAGTAGACTGGATTATCCGAGTCTCGTAGTGAGTTTGTAGGCTATATATTATCTCTGATGATGATGACTCCAAAATCAAAGTTTACCGTCTTGATGATACGCACAACTTCTGTATTGAACACTTCTTCATCCAAGTTCATTTTGATAAACTTTCGAGCACATGTTCAATTTCACTCGGATTTGAGCTCATCCACTCGGATATTAGATACTTTCACTCGGATCGTCCGATTGGCCTTTTTCACTCGGAAGACAATCTTTCACTCGGATGACTATATTTCCACTCGGATGACTATATTTCCACTCGGAAGGCACCATCTTATTCAATCGGCAAGTTTTCGTCCCAATGGTAATCTTTTCACTCGGAATATTTTCACCTGGACGACAATTTCACTCGGATGATCATATTTTCACTCGGGTAACTATATTTCCACTTGGATAATAATAAGTTCATCCGGTCAGCAAACTTTCACTCGACCGGGAAATTTTCACTCGACCGTAAACTTTCACTCGGATGGTAAACTTTTCACTCGGATTTCCGACTAAAAACATAGCCCGATCTTGATTTGTCTCTCCAGGCCTCATACGATCTCGAATTGAGATGAATTATATATGAAAATCGATCGGCTCGATGAGATGAAACTTTTCCATGTTGAAGGTTTTTCGATTCAAGGCCGTCTTGATGGCCGAATTACTCGCGCAACCTATCAGACAAGTGTCTGGCACCTCGCGCCATATTTCCGTTGAGGTTCGGTCTGCAGTATATTGCCTCTAACTTTTGCATATGAACTCGGATTGAGATGATTTACATATCAAAATCGATTGCCTCGACGAGGTGAAGACAATTCCTTAAGAGTGCTCCTTCATCCGAGGTCATCTTGAAGATGTGATTGGCCAAAAAACCACTCGGAACATTGAATTATGCCACTCGGAGTATAGTTTCGGTCCGTAAGATAAAGTCGAATGAACATAACCGAAACATCAAAGTGGTTCCACTCGGTGACGTGAATATTTTTATGCTGAAAACTCGTTCACTCGAGACCATCTTCATTGCAATCTGTATCTTGCCAAAATCAGGTGTCAACACATGCCCCCCTGTTTTTCGGCTAAGCTTGCACGCCGAAAAATAATATGCATAGTGTTTGTTCTAAGGACGATATCAACACTCCATCGGACATTTATTTTTCTCAGGGCGATAATTATGTATCGGCCATGTTTGTGCTAAGGGCGATAATCGCATATCGGCCATTGCCTACTTAGGCTTCCTGCCACACACTCGGGTGGTACTTCTTCAAATATTTGCCATTGAGAGCTCGAGGTAAGAATGCCCCTTGTATTGATTCCACCAAATATGAATTTC
Organism: Triticum urartu; assembly: GCF_056163025.1. Classification (NCBI taxonomy): domain Eukaryota; kingdom Viridiplantae; phylum Streptophyta; class Magnoliopsida; order Poales; family Poaceae; genus Triticum; species Triticum urartu. The sequence goes on along the minus strand of NC_141877.1, from coordinate 168,819,265 downwards.
CGGAAACAACTCTTGTAATTCTAAAAGGACTTTCCCAACTTGGAGACCACTTCCCGAATTTTCTATCTTTCGAACCAATCGGCAGAATCACTTTCCAAACGAGATGACCAACTTGAAAATTCTTCAACTTGACTTTCTTATTGTAAGCCTTTGCCACCCTCAATTTATCTCTCTCTATGGCATTCAAAGCAGCCAAACGTTTATCAGCAACCTCATCAATGTTGTCCATCATCAAGTTATAGAAGTCTATTGCCGATAAATCATTTTGTTTGGCTACTCTCAAAGCATTCAAATTTACTTCCACCGGTAAAACAGCCTCCTGACCATATACTAGCTCATATGGAGTCACTTTCGTAGCACCATGCCTTGAGATTCTATGTGCCCATAAAGCTTCAGAGAACAACTAATGCCATTTCCTTGGATTATCCTCAATCTTCTTCTTGATGAGTTTGATTAAAATTTTATTGCTAGACTCGGCTTGTCCATTAGCTTGGGCATAATACGGAGAGGAATTGAGCAACTTTATATTATAAGATTCGGCAAATTCTCTGACTTGGCGTGACATAAAAGATGAACCTTGATCTGTAGTTAACATTTGAGGAATACCGAATCTATGAATAATGTGCTCGGTTATGAATTGAATTACTTCCGTATGTGTCATGTTCTTGAGAGGTACTGCTTCAGACCATTTAGTGAAATAATCAGTTGCCACCAACACGAACCGATGCCCCTTTGAGGAAGATGGATGAATTTGCCCAATAAAGTCTAAACCCCATCCTCTGAAAGGCCACGGCTTGATAATAGGATGCAACATAGCAGCAGGAGCCAATTGAATATCACCGAATTTTTGACAAGCTTCGCACCCTTTATAATATCTGTAGCAATCATTAATCATGGTCGGCCAATAAAACCCAGCACGTCGTAATAACCATTTCATCTTGGGAGCCGACTGGTGAGTACCACAAATGCCCTCATGTACCTCTCCCATAGCAACTCTTGCTTGGTCCTCATCCAAGCACTTTAAAAGAACATCATCAACTGTTCGGCGATAAAGGTCATCATCCCTCATAATATATTTAAAAGCCATACGCCGAACAACCCTGTCCACCCTTTCACTCGGATTGCGCAAGTAAGCAACAATGGGCTTCCTCCAGTCGGAATTGTCATCTGCACTAGATTTTTTGTTAATGACCAAATCAGTGGGTTCTGGTTCGGCCTCTTCTATACTGGTAAGACAAGACATCAGACTTTGAGAAATATGAAACATGCCATGATCAACATGATATCCAGATGCTTGCTGTGCCAACTCATTTGCTTTCCAATTGTCATGTCTAGATATATGTGCAATGCTAAAACAATCCAAAGTAGAAATTATATCTAGACATCTATCAAGATAAACATTAAGTGATTCGTCCAAACACTGAAAGACTTTAGATATTTGCTGCACTACTAGTAACGAGTCACCGTAAGCCTCAATATGTGTCACACCTATAGCAAGTAACATCTCTAGGCCGAATAACAATGCTTCATATTCGGCTTGATTGTTTGTGCAAAAATATTCTAAGCGGCATGAGGCTTCAAAAACAGCACCATGAGGAGATATATAAACAATACCAACACCTTGGCCATTGCTACAAACTGAACCATCAAAGTATAATCTCCATGGTACTAATGAAACAAGGTTCATATCAACATCATTCTTGTCATTAATCCGATATTCAACAATGAAATTAGCAACAATTTGGCCTTTCATGGATTTTAGAGATTCATAAGCCAAATCATATTCAATCAAAGCATAAGCCCACTTGCCAATTCTACCACTAAGAATTGGCCTATGCAACATGTATTTAATGACATCAGTTTGACAAGCTACTACACAAGCACTCGGCACTAAATAATGTCTCAGTTTTGTGCAAGCATAATATAAGCATAGACATAACTTTTCAATAAATGTATACCTTGTCTCGGCGTCCAATAAGCGCCTGCTCAAATATGTAATAGTGTGCTCTTTTCCCTCGGTTTCTTGAGTCAAAACAGAACCAATAACTCCTTCCTCTGCTGCAATGTAAAGCCTGGAGGGTTCTCTATGCTTGGGTGCTTTCATCACCGGAGGAGTGCACAAATAGTTTTTGATCATATCAAATGCTTCTTGCTGTTTTGCCCCCCAAGTGAAATCAGCATCATTCTTCAACCGAAGGATAGGAGTAAATGCATCAACTTTCCCTGATAGATTAGCTATGAACCTTCTCAAATAATTGACCTTGCCAAGGAACTTTTGCATATCTCTCTTGCATGTTGGAGCTTCCACTTTCTGTATGACCTCTATCTTTTTGGGATCAATCTCTATGCCATCTTCATGAATAATGAAACCCAAAAACTTGCCAGCTGACACGCCGAAAGCACACTTCAAAGGATTCATCTTCAATCCATACTTTTTCATTCTTTCAAAAGCTAAACGCAAATCGGCCAAGTGAGATTCAAAAGCATCCGATTTGACAACAATATCATCAATATAAACTTCAAGTATGACACCGAGTAAATCATGAAAAATCAAATTCATAGCCCTTTGATATGTGGTGCCAGCATTTTTTAATCCGAATGTCATCACTGTCCACTCAAATAAACCAAGGAAACCATGGCATCGAAAAGAAGTCTTGTACATGTCCTCTTCGGCCATAAAAATTTGATTGTATCCAGCATTACCATCTAGAAAACTAATAACCTTATGTCCAGAAGCATCATTAATAAGCATATCGGCTATTGTCATGGGATACTCATCTTTGGGTGTAGCCCTATTCAAATCTCTGAAGTCAATGCACACCCTCAACTTGCCGGATCCCTTCTTCTCCACTGGGACAATGTTAGAAATCCACTCGGCATACCTGCAAGGTCGAATGAAATTAGCTTCAAGCAGTCGACCGATCTCTTCCTTGATCCGGTCATATGTTTTCGGATTAAACTTTCTGGCCGACTGTTTATATGGTCTAAAACCGGCCTTTATAGGTAACCGATGCTCCACTAGCTCTCGGCTTAACCCTGGCATCTCATGATATTCCCATGCAAATCAACAAACATATTCTTTCAATAGCTCGATTAACTTAGCTTTACAATCGGCTTTCAAATTTTTGTTTATAAATGTTGGTCGAGTGACTGAACCATCTCCAATATCTACCTCTTCTAATGGATCGGCCGACATAAAACCTTGTCCAAGTTTATCCATGTCATCCAACTCCTCTATAGACTCATACATACCGTTCTCGCTGGACCGATATTTCACAAGACGTTTTTGTAACCACTCGGAGCTAGAATCCATTTAAACATATCATACCTTGGAGCCGATTGCATTCAGTCGGCTTTAAAGAGACGGGCACAAAACCATTCTTGGTCGCGCTGAGAAAATCAAACTTTGATAAGTCACGTCCCGTCAAGCAAGTAGCATTGGGATGTTGCCAATCCACCGATGCATCGGCCAAAGCAACACAGGCCAAGTTATCCGCATGAATGACTTCCACTTCATCATCAACCCACTGAATCAAAAACTGGTGCATAGTGGATGGCACGCACTGGTTTGCATGAACCCAATCACGGCCTAGTATGACGTTGTAGTTACCTTGCACCTCAGCGACAAAGAATGCAGTAGCCAAAGTTTTGCTTCCGACTGTAAGCTCCACATACATCACACCTTTGGCTTCAGTTTTTTCTTTGCCTTCAAATCCGTTGAGCACCATATTGGTCTTGATCAATTCTTCATCAGGCAAACCCAATTTCTTGAAAACCGAATAGGGCATAAGATTTACCACAGCACCACCATCAACAAGCATCCGAGTGAGCGGCGACCCATTGATATGCCCTCTAAGATATAATGGTTTCAGATGCGTTACTGGTTCTTTTGGCTTCTCGAATATCGCGTTTTTAGGGACAAAATCCAGCTGAGCCACCTCCCCTTCTTCATCTACAGCACGAAACTCAGTAGGTAAGTAATACACCATATTGATATCCATACCTTCATGAACCGGCGTAGACTCATAGTCCAACATATCAGCCTCCTCTTCGAGTGCATCCACCGATTCTGAAATTTGTCCAAGTGAAGGAGAAGTAAGAAGTGTCACGGACGATGTGATATTTGTTGCATCGTCCTCCTTTGGTGATGTAGGTGTTGATGTGATAGATGTAGAAGCCATTGTATCTTGCATTTGTTTAGGCCTCCACACTTGTTTTGCTGGAACCATCGGTCGAGTGTCACTGAACAACTTATCCCTTTGTTTCTCGGCCTCCTTTTCTGCCATCTCTTGACTCCTTAATCTCTGTAGTTTCCTCTTTTGTGTCTTTGTTAGCCCTGGAGGACACCACTTTGGCTGAGTGTATTTAGGATCTCTCGTTTTTACCTGGCTGGTGCTTGCCTCATGGTCATTGGCCGAGTGCTTTGGCGCGATAGCAAGTATCGGCTCAGTCGGATTGCTATGCACAATCAGCTGTCGTATGGCGAATGTTTCGGTGCCCAAGATAAGTGAGTCGGCATCCATTTTCTCCTTGCCTTTTGCCGACTCAATTGCTGCAACAGTTGGTGATTTAACACGCCATTCTTTTCGACTTTCCAGATGCATGAAATTTCCACTCGGGCGCCCCTTTTTACTCTGATGGAATCCACTCGGATGAATATCACTCGGATGGAATTCAGTCGGATGGAATCTACTCGGCCACATCTTTTCACTCGGATAGCTTCCACCTGGGTGCATTCTTACACTCGGATAATTTCCATCCGGTCGCATGTTTTGACCAGCCGACCGATAGTTACCGATGTTCAGTCGGCCTCTATATGAATAGTTAAGTCGATCCCAAACAGATTGCGTATGCTCTTCTGGAAACGGCACCCTCGGTCCACTCGGTTTCACATACTAACTGAACATATCAGCTGATGGTGACCTTGGTCGCTTCAGATGAGTCGGCCAATTAAAGCTAGAACCGGCCAACTGGTTGGTGTACTTGGACAGCAACATATCAAAAGTTGGCTTGATCCGCTTGCGTTGTATTTTAACTTCATTCCTTTTCCACTTGCCAATTTCTGGACTCTTGGGCTTGACAAATCTCACACGAGCATTTCTTGCACTTGCAGTTGCCCCCCGAGTGTAGGATTCTTGATAGTGATTTTGATCACTTCCTTGCCATCGGGTTTCTTACCAAGCACAACCTGTCTCCCCAAGACCTTGTTGTCCTCCTTGTCTTTCCTGGGCTCACCAACAATGACATTAGCTTTATTAGCAGATTCGGCTACCTCCGGCCGAATGAGTAGCTTCTTCCCTTCCAAATCCATGGTATTCATTGGAAAAGGCTGTTTATCAACTTGCATCTCAGAAAAGTTCAATCGTCCGTCATTAATGGCCGATTGTATCTGTCGTCGAAAAACATTGCAATCGTTAGTAGCATGAGAAAAAGAATTATGATACTTGCAATAAGCACGCCGTTTTAGCTCTTCAAATGGCGGTAAAGTATGAGATATTCTAATAATCTTAGCCTGCGGCAAAGCATCAAATATTCTATCACACTTAGCAATGTTAAAAGTAAACTTCATCTCTTCATCACGATTCTTATGAATCGGTTTCAGATCATTGCAAGTAAAGGGTTTGGCCTTAGATGGCCAAACAAATTCAGTAGCAAAAACATCACCCTCATGGTCCAAGTGATCACTATCATATTCCACCATATTCATCTTTGGACGATCGGCTTTGTATCTATGCACTTCTTTGAGATCTTTGCTTCGGCTTTCCTGAGCCAAAGCCCTTTGTAAGACTTGGTTGATATTTAAGAACTCATAACCTTCTAGCTTTTCTCTAATGGGAGTTCTCAAACCACTCAGCACTAGGTCTGCCAAGTCTCTCTCGGTTATCACCAAACTAAAACACCGGTTTTTTGTTTCTCTGAATCTCTTGGCGTAATCGGAGACCGATTCATCATGCTTCTGTTTAACCGATGTTAGATGTGATAACTTGAGTTCATTGTCGCCGCTATAAAAGTGATCATGAAATTTCTGCTCTAGCTGTGACCAACCCCGAATGGAACCATGTGGTAAAGAAGAAAACCATGAGAATGCAGTACCAGTTAAAGATAAAGGAAACAAACGCACGTTCAACTCATTTAGTGAGCCTGCTTCACCTAGTTGTGCTAAATATTGACTAACATGCTCCCATGTGGTTTTTGTGCCTTCTCCATTAAATTTAACAAAATCTGGAATTTTATATCCCGGAGGGCACTGGATGGCATCAAAGTACTCGGGGTATGGATTTTGGTAAATCCGATTCCGTGGTAACTCAACTCCAAAATTTTCTCGAAGCATCTTAGCCATCTCCTCTCTAAGATTAGCTAGACCATCATCCATAGTGGACGATGCAGCTTGTGGCAGTGGCATAGAAGGAGTAGGGTTGCTAGTTGTGGGTAGGAATTGTGGCATGTATGTCGACCCATAATTTGGTAGTGGTCGAGTGGTTGTAGCTGTAGGTAGGGTTTGGTTCGGCGTTGCCATCGAACCTGGCATGCTCATAATAGGATTAATGGGTGCAGCCACAATCTGATTTGTTTGGGTAGGATAATAAGCCATCGGCACGGAAGGCGCCGATGAAATAGGTAAAGCCAGATTAGGGTTTTGCACACTAGCAGCTACACCGTCATTACCACTAGCCGATTGAGATATATTCTTCTGAGCATTAGTATTTTCTATGAAAGTTTGATAGACTAGATTGTTACCATCAGCAATACGACTCTCAATCTCAGCCCACTGCTCAGGAGAAAAAGTAGTACTCACAGAGGGTTTAACCTGCTCGGCTTGAAGAGGAGGGAACTTGATTTCTTCAATCGGAGTGATGTTGCCTTGGCGATCTTTCTTGAATTTTGCAAGGAACTCCTGCAGGTCCTTCTCCTCACGCGCCTTCTTGTACTCCTCATAGACTTGACGATGATCGGCCGATATCTCATCAAGACTGGGCTTAATGATGTTATCGGCGTCTACCTCAGATGGCTTGGGAAGATCGGACATGGTGGATAATGATGATTGATCTTCGGTCCCCAGCGGAGTCGCCAAAAAGTGTGTTGACACACGAACACTTCACATGTACCCTCGACGCGGGGGGTGATGCACCGCAGCTCACGTCGAAGGAGACCCGACTGACAGCGCGATACGCAAGACAGTCGACGGGCGCTTTTGCAGACCCGAAAACCCCACACCCCCAGGAGGAACCCCGTCAGGGAGTGCGGCGGCTATGGGCTGCCCTAGGTCGATTCGCTCGCCCCTACAGCCTCGGGATTCGCAGCTCTCAAACACGAAGAACAGCAAAGAACGAGAGAGAAAAACGGTGGAGAGATAAAACGTAGATGAAAAAGTAGTATATTGATTTGTTCGATTGTGTGTTGTTCAATCGGCCGTCACCCCCAACATATATAAGAGGCGGCTGGACTTCCCGTACAAGTAAAGGATTCATCTAGGCTTTCCTTACAAGAAAAAATACATCAATTCACATTCTAGAGTCCTAATTCTATTCCAACCCGGATTCAGTCTGAATCTGGCCCAAACTCTGTCTTCCTTCTTGCACGGGCCGCCGGGTTTGCATATGATCTCCGATCGAGACGACCCAAATATCAAATTTGTGCGCCTCGACGATACGAACAACTCTCATGTTGATCACTTTTTCAAATAAGGCCATCTTGAATACTTTTCGAGGTCATCTTTATCTTCCAGTCGGACTCGGTCTTGCAGTAGACTGGATTATCCGAGTCTCGTAGTGAGTTTGTAGGCTATATATTATCTCTGATGATGATGACTCCAAAATCAAAGTTTACCGTCTTGATGATACGCACAACTTCTGTATTGAACACTTCTTCATCCAAGTTCATTTTGATAAACTTTCAAGCACATGTTCAATTTCACTCGGATTTGAGCTCATCCACTCGGATATTAGATACTTTCACTCGGATCGTCCGATTGGCCTTTTTCACTCGGAAGACAATCTTTCACTCGGATGACTATATTTCCACTCGGATGACTATATTTCCACTCGGATGACTATATTTCCACTCGGAAGGCACCATCTTATTCAATCGGCAAGTTTTCGTCCCGATGGTAATCTTTTCACTCGGAATATTTTCACCTGGACGACAATTTCACTCGGATGATCATATTTTCACTCGGGTAACTATATTTCCACTTGGATAATAATAAGTTCATCCGGTCAGCAAACTTTCACTCGACCGGGAAATTTTCACTCGACCGTAAACTTTCACTCGGATGGTAAACTTTTCACTCGGATTTCCGACTGAAAACATAGCCCGATCTTGATTTGTCTCTCCAGGCCTCATACGATCTTGGATTGAGACGAATTATATATGAAAATCGATCGGCTCGACGAGACGAAACTTTTCCGTGTTGAAGGTTTTTCGATTCAAGGTCGTATTGATGGCCAAATTACTCGCGCAACCTATCAGACAAGTGTCTGGCACCTCGCGCCATATTTCCGTTGAGGTTCGGTCTGCAGTATATTGCCTCTAACTTTTGCATATGAACTCGGATTGAGATGATTTATATATCAAAATCGATTGCCTCGACGAGACGAAGACAACTCCTTAAGAGTGCTCCTTCATCCGAGGTCATCTTGAAGATGTGATTAGCCAAAAAACCACTCGGAACATTGAATTATGCCACTCGGAGTATAGTTTCGGTCCGTAAGATAAAGTCGAATGAACATAACTGAAACATCAAAGTGGTTCCACTCGGTGACGTGAATATTTTTATGCTGAAAACTCGTTCACTCGAGACCATCTTCATTGCAATCTGTATCTTGCCAAAATCAGGTGTCAACAACTTCTTGATCATAGTTGTTCGACCGTGCTTTTGCCTTCTCTTCTCGCTCTCATTTGCGTATGTTAGCCACCATATATGCTAGTCGCTTGCTGCAGCTCCACCTCATACCTTTTACCTTACCTATAAGCTTAAATAGTCTTGATCGCAAGGGTGTGAGATTGCTGAGTCCCCGTGACTCACAGATACTTCCAAAACCAGCTTGCAGGTGCCGTTGAACCGTGCAGATGACGCAACCAAGCTCAAGGAGGAGCTCGTTGAAGATCTTGTCCTTTATGTTATTCCGTTTCCAGTTGATCAGTAGTGGAGCCCAGTTGGGGTCGATCGGGGATCTGTGTAGCTTTTGGGGTAGTCTTCTTTTATTTTGGTTCCGTAGTCGGACCTTGATTGTATCTGGATGATGTAATGCTTTATTCATGTATTGTGTGAAATGGCGATTGTAAGCCAACTATGTATCTCTTTCCCTTATGTATTACATGTGTTGTGTGAAGATTACCTCACTTGCGACATTGCTTTCAATGCGGTTATGCCTCTAAGTCGTGCTTCGACACGTGGGACATATAGCCGCATCGAGGGTGTTACATTACTAGCACAAGCATGCAAAGTAGCCTTCGTGATATTGCTGATTTCAGGGACTTGGGATTTTGCTAAGTCTTGTGCCTGCTGTTATTTTTATTCCATGTAAACATGATGCTACAGTGAGCTCCATGCTTTTTTTGAGTATCTTCAGTAAGGGTGTTTTGGACATGTGGTTATGCTTTATCCATCCATGCCCATGTTTGCATTTATGGAGGGCCCTAGCATATCTTAATCTTGCTCTACTTTTGCTATAAAAATGTTCCTGGCAGATTCCTTACATGTCAATCAATTTCGCCATGGTTGTTGCTATTGATCCATTCATGCTATGAACTTGATCTTGCCTTTGTTAGCTTCATGAACATGTAATATTGCTGATGCTATGCTTATCTTGTCATGCAATGCCTTGTGGTGAGTGATTTGAACTCGCAAAGATGCCTTCATAATTCTGTTTATGCCATGCTCTGTTTTCTGCTAAGTCTGAAACTGTTAATAAAACTTGCTATGTTTACATGGGTGCCATCATATCTTCTGTTCCTTTTTGCCTCATGGTCAGTAAGGGACTTTTGATATATGCATTTAGTAGATTCATGCCATGCCTTGTTTTGCTATAATATGTTCCTGTAGCATGTTTCTTGCTTGCTCTAAACATTGCTTCCTGATGTTATTCCTGGCATGTTAGTATTTTCACTAAGTCTGTGATGCTGATATCTTTTGCACTTTTGCCATGCTTGTTTGAACCTGTTCTAGTGTGTCTGATATCTTTTGCACTTTTGCCATGCTTGTTTGAACCTGTTCTAGTGTGTTTTAGCTGTAGCTCAGTGTTCATGTTTTGTCAATCATCTTGAGTACATCACTGCCATATGCTTTGTTGCTATGTTGGAGTACAGTAGCTTAGTTTCTTGTTGCATTCTAGATGGCATTGTGCTGTTAATCGCATAATTGTGACATTCTTGTTTTGCTTGCCATTTGCAAACCGTGCATCCATTTCCGGTGATCTCTATATCGATTTCGACTGAAATCATCTCATCTTTCCAGCGCACACTTGGTTTGTCAAGTTGATGCCTTGACCATTCTTTCCTTTCCGGAGCACGCATATGCATTGCATATCATGTCTCGCATATCATGCCATGTTTGCGTCATGTTGGTTGTGCATTGCACCATGGTTGATTGTTGTTCCTTTGCTTGTGTTCTCGCTTTGGGTAGAGCCGGGAGACGAGTATGTGATCAAGGAACCTGTTGAGTACGCTAACGAGGATCAAGCTTTCGTCAACTTTGAGAACTTTGCAGGCAAGATGACCATACCCTCGAAATCACTTCTATCTTTGCTTGCTTGTTGTTTGCTCTATTGCCATGCCACGCTACCTACCACTTGCTATATCATGCCTCCCATATTGCCATGTCAAGCCTCTAACCCACCTTTCCTAGCAAACCGTTGTTTGTCTATGTTACCGCTTTGCTCAGCCCCTCTTATAGCATTGCTAGTTACAGGTGAAGATGATGTTTGTTCCTTGTTGGAACATGGTTATTGTTGGGATATCATTATTATATTTTATTTACTTTAATGCACCTATATACTTGGTAAAGGGTGGAAGGCTCGGCCTTATGCCTTGTGTTTTGTTCCACTCTTGCCTCCCTAGTTTCCGTCATACCGGTGTTATGTTCCTTGATTTTGCGTTACTTACGCGGTTGGGTGTTATGGGAACCCCTTGATAGTTCGCCTTGAATAAAACTCCTCCAGCAAGGCCCAACCTTGGTTTTACCATTTGCCACCTAAGCCTTTTCCCTTTGGTTCCGCAGACTCAAGGGTCATCTTTATTTTAAACCCCCGGGTCAGTGCTCCTCTGAGTATTGGTCCAACTTGTCAGCCGCCGATGGCCACCAGGGGAAACTCTGGGTTGGCCTACCGGGAGCTTGGACAATCTGGTGTGCCCTGAGAACGAGATATGTGCAGCTCCTATCGGGATTTGTCGGCACATTCGTGCGGCTTTGCTGGTCTTGTTTTACCTTTGTCGAAATGTCTTGTAACCGGGATTCCGAGTTTGATCGGGTCTTCTTGGGAGAAGGAATATCCTTCGTTGACCGTGAGAGCTTGTGATGGGCTAAGTTGGAACACCCCTGCAAGGTTTTGAACTTTCGCAAGTCGTGCCCGCGGTTATGGGCAGATGGGAATTTGTTAATATCCGGTTGTAGAGAACTTGACACTTAATTAAAAGAATCAACCGCGTGTGTAGCCATGATGGTCTCTTTTCGGCGGAGTCCGGGAAGAGAACACGGTCTTGTGTTATGCTTGAACGTAAGTAGTTTCAGGATCACTTCTTGATCACTTTTAGCTTCTCGACCGTGCTTTGCTTCTCTTCTTGCTCTCTTTTGCGTAAGTTAGCTACCATATATGCTTAGTGCTTTGCTGCAGCTCCACCTCACTACCCTTTTCCTACCCTTAAGCTTAAATAGTCTTGATCTCGCGGGTGTGAGATTGCTGAGTCCACGTGACTCGCAGATACTTTCAAATAGATGCAGGTGTCGATGATGCCAGTGCAGGGGACGCTACCGAACTCAGGTGGGAGTTCGACGAGGATTCGGACCGTTGTTATGTTTCTTTTCTGGATGATCAGTAGAGGAGCCCAATTGGGACGATCGGGGATCTAGCATTTGGGGTTGTCTTTCTTTATTTTGGTTCCGTAGTCGGACCTTTGTTTGTACCTTGGATGATGTATGGATTATTTATGTATTGTGTGAAGTGGCGATTGTAAGCCAACTCTTTATCCCTTTCTTATTCAGTACATGGGATGTGTAAAGATTACCCCTATTGCGACATGTCTACCATGCAGCTATGCCTCTAAGTCATGCCCCGACACATGGGATATATAGCCGCATTGTGGGTGTTACACGAAGCCTCAATCACAGGACCCAATTTAGACGTAAAACGATGTGATGAGTTGCATGCAATAGGGGACCTGGAGCTGATCTCAGGGTTAGGCTGATCCAAATGCCAATAAAGAGGATTATGCAAATGAGAATGCACCCCTGGTTGATAAAGACTAAAATGGCAGACAAAGTCCGGCTAGATTCAATCCTTGAGACAATAGATGGAATGACCAACACGGTTAGAGGCCACCGAGAAACGAAAATGACATCCATCCAAATGCTTAACATGCAAACCCGAAGGGAGACCTCCAATGGAGCATTGCAGAGCCAGTGCAACAGATTCTTCATTAAGGGTAAAAGAGGCCAAAGAAAAACTAACCACTAGAAAGAATTCATTGCTACCACCAGAAGGGGAGAAATGAACCGTAGATCCAAAGCATCGACGCACCTGAGCCGCGACTGCAAGGCCAGGGGAGAAGTCCCAATGCAGAAGACCATCCATGGTGAGCTAGATCCTTAGGTGCCATGGTTGGGTGGTGGTGGTGGTAGGAGGAGGTGGTGGGAGGAGAGAGCCATCCTGTAATTGATGAGGACTATGTTGCTGGTGAGGAAGTAACCTCAAAGAAGAAAGTGCTCAAGAAAGAGCAAGATGCTGCTGCTGCCATGAAGCCTAGTATGCACAAGAAGGGTCCTACCCAGAGGAAGCCCATGTCTAAAGCCAGAGCCTCCACTCTAGAAACTATGAAACCTGGAGAGGAAGAGGCTGCTGGAGGAAAGAAAAGGAAGGAAAGGGTCAAGAAGACTATTGCCAGAGTGATAGGAAAACCTTCCATGATGAGAGAATCTGATGAAGATGATGAGGAGGAGGAAGAACCAGTGCCAAAATCTCATAAGCACATGGGGGATGCTATCAAGTCTGGGGCTGCTCCATTTAAGCCCAAGACAGCCCTCAACTCAAGCTCAAGCTTCAAAGCCAACTGCACCCAAGAGATCCACCAGAAACATTTTAGCTGCAGGGAAGAACAAGGCCCCAGTGCCTGAAGTGCAAGAGGATGAAGAGCATCAAGTGCTCAGAAAGATAAAACTCAAGATTCCAGATCATGACGACAATCATCCAGTGGCTGAGAACATGAAGTTGAGAAAGGATGCATGTCTCAGATTGTGGAGACAGACTGATCCATGTGCTGCAAGGAGAAGGAATGCTGTGGACTACCGCTTTCACACCAAGGAACAACAAGACTGCTATGAGATAGTCTTATTGGACAAGAAGCCCATTTTCAGTGACATGATATGGGTTGATTGGGAATTCATTGATGACAATGAGGATTACTTCCTAGAAGTTCATGAGAGTTTCAGAATGAACGGAGTTGACACTTTTGTTGGTCAAGAGCTGACAAAATGGAACGATGAAATGGTCATGCAATTCTATTCAATTGCCCATTTCTATCCAGATGGCAAGATAGTCTGGATGAATGAAGGCACAAGGTATCAATCATCAATTGCTGAGTGGGCCAAGTTGATCAATGCCCTTGAAGAAGGTGAAGATGACACAGATGTGTATGCCAAGCCAAGGAAGGGACACAACTCCATGGCTCACATGTACAAGGAAATCCATGATGATGCCTTGGAGACTCACAAATTTGTATCCATCTACTATCTGCTGTCAGGTTTGACCACAATAAACACTATATTGAGGTCACTCTGCTGCCCAAGTCAGGAGATCATAGGATGATCTGTGGTCACTCAATCAAACTGCTTCACATGTTTGATGTGCCAGAAAAGTTCAAGGTGATGAGCTTGATCGTTGAAACTGTGAATAGAATTGCTGCTGACGAGAAAAGGTCATGTGGATATGCCCCCCACATTGAGATGCTCATCAACTCCAAGATGGGGCCATGGACATGTCTACTAGACAAAGATCATCTTCCCCTGAGGACAGACTTTGAGGACAATGTGGTTGTCATGGATGCATCACATCCTACTTCAGTAGAGGCTCAGGAGAAGCGAGAGAAAGCAAAGGTTGCAAAGACTTCCACAATGCCAGATGCTTCAGTTGTCAATCTCAAGACCAAGCAAGATCAACTCAGTTATCTGCTTGAGGCAACAGTGAGAATAGAGAAAGGACTAGCCACCCTGACTCGAAATCAAGAGAGCCTTGAAAGGATCTTTGAGACTAAACTTCATGATCAAGATGTGAAGGTCACCGAGATTCAGACCACGGTTGAGAAGCTACAAGAAGAGATTGAGGACAGGAGTGACAGACCAACCACCAACACTTTTCAGCGTGTGCCAAGGGCATAAAGGTCTGTAGCTGTGCTAGTTGTTAGTGATACGAGGACTACCACTTCAGCACCTACAGCAATTGCCCCAGTCATTCCTCCAGTTGTAACTCCTCCAGCTCCTCAGACATGTTCGGAAGCGTTTGCAGATGTTGTCCTCTCCACGCCATCTTCGCACACCGGAGCTCTCGGAGATCGTGCCTAGAGTGTCGCATAGCACTATGCATTTTCAACTTTTTGGTAACTTGTTGCCAAATGGGAGGAAGTGTATAGATCATTAGGCTTCAAGAGAGAGAGCATTTTGCCTTTTGTTGCTTCTCTTGCTACTTGTCGTTTGATCATTTTCTTGCTACTATCTATGCTTGTGTGTGAGATACTCTTATGATCATGTGTTTGATCATATTATGCTTTAATGCGCGCTTGAATGATGATAACTTAATATTTGTGTATGATCAATCATGTTTCCTTTGGTGATGAGTGCATGTTCTTTATATTCTATCATTTTGAGCGCTCCACTAAGATGTATGTGACATCGAAGAGTTGACCCATGATCCTAATCGATTATGCATTTGCATTCAAAAGCAAATTTTAAATAATGCACAATTTAGGGGAAGCTCTTGTTTATCACATACTTCTCAAAGCGACAATTTATTTCACTCGTATTATCATTTGTCGAAGCTTTGTTCTATATGCTGTCATCAATTAGCAAAAAGGGAGAGATTGAAAGTGCAACTAATCCCCGGGTGGTTTTGGTAATTCATAACAACATATAGCTCATTGAACTAATATCCATTCAAGTTAAATATTTTAGAAAGTTCAATGATTGGCATGGCATGGACTAGAGATGTGGACCCTTCAAAATGCTAAGGACAAAGATTGGCAAAAGCTCAAGACTCTTCATTTCTATTTTAATAATCCAAGATCACATTGAGTCCATAGGAAAAGCCAATACTATTAAAAGGGGATGAGGTGTTGCTTAATGGTCTACTTGCTCAATATGCTTAGTGATATGCTCCAAAACCCTCAAACACTTTCTCAAATCCAAATATGTCCAAAACCTAAAGTCAAAATCGGCCCCACCGATTTGATCTATCTGGCGCCACCGAGTTTCTTTGACATAGCCACTGCCAGAAACCCTAATCAATTCGATCTCACCGATAGGTATCTTGGTCTCACCGAGATGGCAATGCAAACTCTCTGTTTCCCTTCGTAACGTTTCGGTCTCACCAGAATGAGTGATCGGTCCCATCGAGTTCGCAATGCAAACTCTCTGTGTCCCTTCATAACATTTCGGTCTTACCAAAATGAGCGATTGGTCCCACCGAGTTTGCCTGACCAACTCTCTGTTTGCTCATTGCTGAAATCGGTCTCACTGAGTTCATGCAAATCGGTCACATCGAGATGAGGTTTTGTCCTAACCCTAGCACATCGGTCCCACCGAGTTGATCATCTCGGTCCCACCGAGATTCCTAACGTTCACATTTGAACTGAATCGGTCGCACCGAGTTCTCCTATTCGGTCTGACCGAGTTGGGTCAAATGTGTGTGGAGGCTATATGTACCCCTCCACCCCCTTCTCTATTCAAGAAGGAGCCATCAGAACGTGCCTACACTTTCACTACTCATTTTCTAAGAGAGAACTACCTACTCATGTGTTTTTTCCAAGACATTCCAATCCAACCACAAGAATCTTGATCTCTAGCCTTTCCCAAGTTGCTTTCCACTCAAATCGTCTTTCCGTCATAGCCAAATCTTTGAGAGAGAGTTGAATGTTGGGGAGACTATCATTTGAAACACAAGAGCAAGGGGTTCATCATCAACACACCATCTAGTACCTTTTGGAGAGTGGTGTCTCCTAGATCGGTTAGGTGTCACTTAGGAGCCTCCGACAAGATTGTGGAGTTGATCCAAGGAATTTGTAAGGGCAAGGAGATCACCTACTTCGTGAAGATCTACCCGAGTGAGGCAAGTCCTTCGTGAGCGATGGCCATGGTGGGATAGACAAGATTGCTTCTTCATGGACCCTTCATGGATGGAGCCCTCCGTGGACTCGCGCAACCGTTACCATTCGTGGGTTGAAGTCTCCATCAACGTGGACGTACGATAGCACCACCTATCGGAACCACGCCAAAAATCTCCGTATCTACATTGTGTTTGCCTTCTCCAAACCCTTCCCTTTACCTTCATATGCAATGTTTTACTTTCCGCTGCTACACTCTTAGAATTGCATGTGTAGGTTGATTGTTTGACTTGTGCTAAGTTGCTAAAATCTGTCAAGACTTAAAAATTAGGAAAAGGCTAGATTTTTATTTGGTCAAGTAATCTAATCACCCCCCCTTAGACCTACTTTCGATCCTACAAGGAGAAATCCCTCTGTCACCCGCGGAAGTGGCACGAAGGACATGAAGCAGTGGAATGGAGTACCACCAGATTTTCTGCAAGTCGGCTGACAAACCTAATCCAGACAAGTGGCGCCCCCGGCTGAGGAGTACTACAAAATTAATACCGATGGCTTCTTTATACCTGGGCAGCAGCATGCAGGATGGGGAGTCGCGGTCAGGACAACAGATGGCAGCCTGGTGCATGCCCGCTAGAAGACAGGAGCATATCTCCGATGCTTTCGCTACTGAAGTGGTAGCCATGTCACATGTCATAAACACCGCAGCAGACCTGGGAATGGTCCGGGTGGAGTTTGAGACCGATTCACAGCTTCTGGTGGATGAGTTGGATATGAGGAAGTCGACTCCTCGGCTTATGCGACTGTTATCGAGGACATGAAATACCAACTGAAACTATGGTTCTTCAAATTTACTATTTCAGTATGTAGGCGTAGTGGTAATTCTGTAGCTCATGAGCTCGCCAAGTCTGGCCGCCACTGTGCACCAAACCACTTTATGGAATGGGAGTCCGATGTACCTGCCCATGTGGGCGAATGTGTTGTGGGCGATTTGCCTCACCACAGTTAAGTAATGAAGGTATGCTTTCTTAAAAAAAAGAGCGACCGGACTGATCCTTGGGCCCGCCCAAAACTTGGCCCGGCCAGTCGCGGCCCACTGATTGCTGACGTCACCGTGTCGGTCAAGACCACCGAAGTGCCGCTTTCCCATCGGCTCGCTCATCGTCCCATCCAACCCCGGAGCACCACCAGCGTAGCGGGAAGGCATCCATCCATGGTCGTCTCCACCTTCAGCGGCCCTGGGATTGGGGTCGGTAAGCGGCTGACCTTTATTCTTCAAATTATTGGATCTTGCATTCTTGCGGCGATTTGGTTCTCGCTTCGTTTTAGGTTTCTTGATCTTGTCTCTGTCTGTTGAAATCGGCGCAGGCTTCGGCGTCGGCTGCGGATTCGGAGTCGGATGGGGGTTCGGAGGTGCGGAATGATTCATTTCTTTCGCCGCAAATTGTCTGTGAGGTTTTTACACCGCTCAAGTTTTAAGGGAGGGGCGAGAACTTGGAATCGCTTCTCGTTCAAGCATATTCGGGAGAATTAGTCCTGATTTTTGCTTATAGATTCCGCTGTTTAGTACTCCTATATATCTGTTTAGCAGTCCCACTCCCTACAAATGGGAATCTGTTTACCCGCTTCATAACCAGTAAGATGCATGCGAATTGGTTACCAAAAGCCTCCATATGGAGTTAATTGTTATATGGAGTCACAAAGAAATAACAGAACAGCTTTGCGTATGATGAAACTGATCCAGCTTGTTAAGACGATGGATCTCCACTGCTCACAGACGTGATAAAATGGATGTTGGATTTCAACCATCGTACCAAAATTGTATGATAATATGTCATACGCACAGAAATGCTTATGCCTCAACATTCAAAATTATATGAAGCCGGTTTCCATGTAAGCATGTTTTTGTACTGTAGAACTTGTTCCTCAACATCTAAGTTGGTCCAATATTATATGAAGCCTGCTTCCGAAGCATCTTATGGAAATGCTTATGACATAACATTCAGTATTATAGAAATGTGAGACATAAGCGAAGTTAGATCCATCGGCCTCCTGAACTAGAGGCGTAGAGTAGACGATTTTTTTTTAATTGTTCTTGAGATGGATTTTATTGTTGGTACATCTATTTTAAACCCCATCACTCCCTAGCCAGGCCTTTCACCCATTGCTAGCTAATCTTTCAAATGTTGATAGTTATTAAACCAAACATCACAGGGATGGTTCCTCAACAGCATTCCTAGTTCTACCTAATATAAGATGAGAAGGAACAAAAATATTCTATTAACCAGGGAGCCAAAAGGTTATATGCAAAAGGTTTGTGCCCACAGATTTAATTCAATCTGTACACTGGTCTAACAAATTAAATCAACAATTACAAAGTTGTATTTAACTAGTTTTTTTCTTCTTCTGATTTCGTGCTAAAAATCCAAGCTTCAGTTCTATAGTAGTATTACACTTTAATATGAATTAAGAATATGATCCATAGCCAATACAGGTAGATAGACTAGTCCCACGCACCCAGCTAATAGAGGGTTTTGTAACTGGCTTATGTCTGGGGATAAATTTACCGGAACAGACTTTCTTTGAAGAGTTATGGTCCTATTGTACGTCAGTAACTATTCCTTATTGACTATGTACATTCATTGTAAGAAAATAACATGCTTTAATTTGCTTTTCTACCACAGGAATGCCTCTGAACGTATTCGGCTTGGGCATCGGTACGAAGCTTGTCAGTTACTATATACATCATCTAGAGTAAATTGGTACTGAATTGAATTTCCTCTTTGTGAATAGGTGGGGGATGCGGAGTTGGTCTTGGTTTAGGATGGGGCTTTGGAAATGCTTATGGTTGTCAATATCGATCTTCAAGGGTCCAGTTTCAGGGCATTGAGTTTCAGAAAAAGTCTGAAGGAGATGAAGCACCAAAGCTTGTTGAAAAGTCTCGTCCTTATGGCTAGTATAGCTGCGATCATACAATTGGCACAGGCAATGTTACCATTGTCCGCTTGATTGTAGTCAATTGTCTACCTGGAAAGTTGTTTCAAAGCATTTTGATGTTTTGATGAACTTGGACGTTTTCATAGCAACATAACGAGGATAATCCATGGTACCTTTTCCGTTTCGGATAATGGTCTTTATATTTGGCTAAAATTGTCCATTAACATTCTCTTGGTTGGGTGCACCCTGCAAGTTTTTATTGTTACTCTTGTTAAGTACCTGCAGTTCACTTAGTGTGTGTAGTGCATTATGTCTGGATATGGTTAATTACAATCTAGCTGAAACAGAAAATGCATACAAACATTGAGCTCTGTTGTGAACTCTTGACTCCCCTGCATAATTTCTTCCCTACAAGGCGAAACAAAACTGAAGGCTGTATTATTTTTTCTGAAGATTATAATTAGTAGGATAATTTTTGCACCAAGGTTGACAGTTAAAACTGTTAGCTCAGAATGTTCCCAATATTACAATCAGTTGTGGCTTTTATTTAAGTAAAATCAGTGAAAATGAGAATGCAATAGCGAAGATTAATGCAGAGTTTAACACTGATCTTTCGGTGGATGCGGTGCCTACATGCTGGAAACCTGAGCAGCTGGTTTATCATATTATGTATCGACCTGGCAACAATGGTGGTGGCTTGTAGAACTGCTGCTATCAGTGATTCTTCCAGTGTGAGGCCTCTTATGCATTCACAGAAATGGATTATCAAAGGCAGCTGTGCCGTCGGTTGACGTGGGAGAGCTTGCTGTGTCTGCGTCGCCGCTCCTGAGCCAGTATGTCTGCTGGAACGTTGCTGCGCTGCTTGGGACATCCTCCATGACCCACTCAAAGCCCCTGGGGTAGTAGATCCCTGTCCTTGGGTGTGGCACCCACAGTGCTGTCTCTGCTGACCTTGCTTTTGTTGGCTGCACCTGGCTCGTAAGGTTAGAGCTTTGCCTGTTCTTAACTTCCCTGCATATGGCAATCCAAGCAGTTACTTTATGGAGCATATCAGCATAATGATGTTGCATTTAGCAATTCAAGTTTCTCTTCACTAGGATATGAACAATCTTTGGACTACAGTAATGCTTGAATGTCATCGTTCTGGAATCTACCAAATTGAAAGCTTCAGTATTGCAGGTTTAGAGGGATGCTAGAGGCTACTTACCGGAGAAGACCAGTCGATTTTGCAATTGCACTGCGGCCCATCAACAAAGGCTGGGGAGGCACTAAAATCTGCTACTGTTTGTTCTTTCCTCCTTGGGGTCAAGCAACCGATGGCAGTTCCCTCTTGGTTGGTACCTCTCTTCTCCCCAACCCTGGTATATATAGCTAGAGTTTTCTAGTTGGAACTCTGCCACCATGGTCAGGGTCACACGGACTGCACATCTGATAGGATATGAATGATTTGACAAGCTCCTGCAGAGGATCATGAACGATTTTATTCATAGTCGTTGGCTTCTACTTGAGCAGAGGTTTGAGCTTGATTGGACACCATTGGACCAAACACCATGAGAACTGATGCTCCTAGAATCTGAAGTCAAATCTGGCCAAGTACTGTCCTATGGCAGTACCGTATCTACTTGGAGAATCATGAGACAGCCCTACTGGTGCTGGTTGTACCAGTAGGGAGAAGAGATGGGAACACAGCTTGAAGAAAAGCAATTACAGAATTTCCGAGCTAAAATCTCTGCTTGTCTGGTTGCAAAGGATTTTGTCTGCCATGAACTTATTTTGAACTCCTTGATACGCATGAGAAGCAACCGACATGTGGACCCCAGTGATAGATGGAGTCAGGCAGATTATACATCTGTTGAGACTTCCTTTGCTGATTTCGAGCCACACACTCTCATGAGATATATGTGTTTGCCTGCCTGCGGGATATTGTGCAGTCTGTGGCATCCTTGCGCGTACGGTGTCTCATGACCTGATCCATCTTCCCCATATAATTTTTGTCTGCATCATTAATGATCCATTAGCAGAATAATGGAGGGCATGGGATCTGATACTTTGAAGCATGCATAGCTGTGGTGCAGAACTAAAGATGAAGCATTTCAGTTGCTTGTCTCTTCGTGCGGCGGAGTGGAGAGTAAGTTCTTCCCATCAGATTTGACATTGGAGTCATAGAGTGATAGAGGGCAAGAAAAAGAGAATAAGATTTTTTTTCTCATAATTTTAGATGTTGCGTGCATCGGTGTCGTAGCAATAGAGCTTTAATAGTGCAAGAATAAAGCTCATGATCTTATTCCCGGCGGTTCCCGTCCTTCTGTTCTCTCTTTTGGTTTCAGTGGAAGGCTACGGTACAGGATGGCGTGTTGGTGTATAACGTAACATCTAATATGCCCTGTGGATTTCAGTTGTCTATGCTACTAGAAACTGTGGATCTTCGAGGCCTTCAGGAGAAAATATGCTACAAGTGAAACTTTGCTCTGCGAAAATACCTGTGCGGTAATGATTAAATAAATTCCAGAAAGTCCCTGCATTCTTGCGTCACTAGGAGCTGCAGTTTAAAGATAAATCATGTAACTGGACGCGGCGTTTTGGAGCTCAGGCTCAGCTGCACCCGATATCTCGCTCATTCAATTCTGTTTCGGGATGCGAACAAATCCAGCTGGCCGAAAATCCAGCTGGCCTGTTGGGCGCGCGCAGCGCTAATTTGGGGGTAGGGTGAAATACCGTAGGAAACAAGGAAGAAGTGGGCCCGAAGCGGTGCGCTAGACGGACGTGAACGATGGAGAACAGTGGGCCGTGACCCAGAATGTGACATGTGCTCGCTGGGCCACAGATCAGGTAATGGGTCCAAAATAGAAAATAACGACTGAGCCGTTTGTTGGAAAGTGGGTCAACATCCAACACGCCCCCCCTCCCCCCCCCCCACCCCCATCTCCCACCCGTGCGGTTGATGAATTAAAAAAAACTTTTTCCCGGTTCTCAGATGGCCTCGGTCATTCTGGAAACCCTCGCCGCCGCATCCGCTTCAGACCAGAGGAGAGAAAACAGCGGACACAAGAGCTGCGCCTACCCGGGCGTGCGACGCCGCCGAAGACCGAAGGGATGGACACCGACGACATGGAGTTCCTGCTGGATGCGGTCCACAGGTTAGTCCCAAATAGATCCATGCATTCTAGTTTCGAGATGTAGTACAGCCCCCGATGTGAGCCTCCGAGCTTACAAGCATTGGTTCTGTCCGCCTCCGCCGACGACGGATTTCACAGGTTCCCCATCAGAGAGGAGTTCGCTGACAATCTCGAGCAGCCAAATCCGGTCGCCCTACGCTTACTGATACAGAATGGGGGTGGGGGGGTGTGGAAGCTTGCGATCCAAGCGATGGGTCTGCCATGGGTGAGTATGTTGTACAAGGTGGAAACCATGGCGCACAAGACGATGGGCGCCATGGACGTCCTCCCTCGCTGACAAGGTCAGCACAGTCAACTGACAGGGTAAATCTAGAGGCGCCCGGCTAGACAAAAAGGTAATACGCAAAATTATTCAGATTTATATGAGTTGTGTGTGCACACTGGCTCATGTAGATATGATTGCAGCACTCTATGGTCTTCATTTCCTGGTAGTGGACAAAACACACATCTGAGAGGGTGAAAATGATAAAAAAAAACTAGTTAGTCTGATAAGGGGTCTTCGGTCAGAATTGGTTTAATAACATGTATGCATTTTTTGAAAAATTGTAGGTTAAGGCTAGGAAGTGCGCCGCCGGACCGAGCCCCATGCCCATCTCGCATGTCCGCATTGGAGCTCTCTATGCGCAAATATGCAGAACAACCTGACAAAAGTGTGATACGCCCAGAACTAGGACTAAGTTTCGACTCCTTGGGCGAGGCATATGATTTCTACAATCTTTATTCGTGGGAGGTTGGTTTTGGGATTAGATACGGGAAGAGCCGTCTGAATGCGGAGAGAACGAAGAGCATGCAGGAAATTGTTTGTGGTTGCTCTGTAAGTCCTGTCACATATACAAGAAGCAAGTATTTTCAACACAGAGGTTGTGCTGGTTTCCTGATCCGATGTACAATGTGTTTGCTACTTGTTCTGCAGGGGAAACCTAGCTGAGAACAACCGTTCTTGCAAATGCGAGTGCCCGGCTCTGATCGGGCTGTTGCGTGCGTCGGACAACAGCTGGTACATCACGAAGCACCGTGAGAACCACAATCACTCAATGTCACTTACCATGGGTGAGA
This sequence comes from Triticum urartu, assembly GCF_056163025.1. Lineage (NCBI taxonomy): Eukaryota > Viridiplantae > Streptophyta > Magnoliopsida > Poales > Poaceae > Triticum > Triticum urartu. The sequence goes on along the minus strand of NC_141877.1, from coordinate 168,795,575 downwards.
AAGTATACTGGCCCTCGCACAAACATATTGATGTGTACACAAAGGATTTGATAAGGCAACTTAGGGAGAACAATGTTAACCTTGGGAAAGTGTACAATATAATTGGGAGCTTCTTTGGGTCAGTGGAGAAGGTACCGTTCACAAAAAGGACTCTCAGGAACATATGCGGCAAGATTAGTCGTGAACAAGCAGACGATGATGTGAGGAAAACATTGGAAGTGTTTGCGGATATCCGTTCCACCGACCTAGGTTTCACCTATGTGGTACTGGCAGGCAATTCCAGGAAGGTGAAGAACGACATGTGGGCTAACGGAAGCAGTCGTATGTAGTATAAATTCTTTGGTGATGTGGTGACCTTCGACACGACGTACAGAACAAACCTCTGTGACATGCCATTTGGATTATTTGTGGGAGTTAACAATCATTACCAAAGTATTATTCTTGCTGGAGTGTTGATGCAGGATGAACAAGAAGAGAGCTTCAAGTGGGTGTTCATAGAATTTCTACGGTTGATGGGTGGGCCTGCTGCAAAGACAATATTGACAGGTATGCTTCAGTTGGAATATCACATGGATAAATGTGTACCAAAGATGACATACTATGGTGATGCTAGTTCATATATTACTAATCATGTGTGGACACTAAAAAAAGTTCATTTCCCATTGCGGATCAATGCAGGGCCATGGAGGTGGCAATAAGGAATACTCATCCTCAGACAGTACACCGATGGTGCAAGTGGCATGTCCGGAAGAAAGCAAAGGATACACTGGGTCCACTGTACACGAAGAAGAGCGACTTTCAGGCAGAGTTTCACAAGGCTGTGAACCACGTGCTTACTGAAGACGAGTTTGAAGCAGGATGGGCCATGTTGCTGGACAAATACAACCTCCGTAGCCACACTTACATGACACAAATTTACGAAATGAGGAGGAAGTGGGCGAAGCCGTACTTCAGAGGTGTGTTCTGCGCAAAAATGACAAGCACTCAAAGAAGTGAGAGCGCAAACCACATGCTGAAAATGTACATGCCCCATGAGCCCTATGCATGTGCTCGTTAGGCAGTATATGAGGTTGCAGTTTGACAGAGAGCGTGAAGAGAGCTATGAGGAAAAGAGGACCATGATTGTAAGTTTGGGTTTTTTTGCCCGTCTGACAAAGACGTACATCCTGTACATCTCCATTATGTTTATTTTAATGGGTAATGAGACCTGAAACCGATATGTGTTTTCTATCTGTAATGTCAATGACAGGGTGGTGTTGTGAGGAGGACCAACCTTGCAATAGAGCGGCATGCAAGCAAAATATACACAAGGAATATGTTTGAGGAATTTGGTTGCCTAATTGTTGAAGGAACAACCTATAATGTAAGTGAAGTGGAGAGGCTGAAGAGATACAAGACAACACACAACAATGCAGCCAAAAGAGAAAAGTGGAGCAAGGTTGAATATGAGGTGACCATAAACGAAGACAAGTCAATATTCAGTTGCGAGTGTGGCCAGTTTGAGTACACTGGGATGTTGTGCTGCCATGTCCTGAGAGTGAGTTACTGTGAAGCTTTAACTATCTGGGTTGAAATGATAATGCAATTCACAAACTAACGGAGGGGGGCGCTGAATGGTCTTGCAGGTTATGTAGATTTTGCCTCTGGAGGAGATCCTGAAGCATCATATTTTGAAACGATGGATAAGAGACGGCAGGGATGTACTGCCAGATCACCTTGTCCAATAAGGACAACTCACTGAGCTTGTCGTTCACATATAGGCATGCAACTTTGTATTTGGAGGCAATGGAAGTCATGCACATGGGGGATGCTAGCGCTGCATGTTATGACCACGTCAATGCTGGTCTCGATGCTTTGATGTTAAGTTCGGCACCACTAGCAGAGGTGAGGGACGGTTTGGCTTTCGAGGACCAACTAGCCGTAACGGCAGATGCAAGGAAGGGTAAGGAAATAGCAACTGCAAGTGCTGACCATGACGCGGGGCATAGCCAGAGTGCTGGCCAGTCTGCTAGCATAAACAAACTTCAAGGGCTTGGTGCACCTAACAAGCATAGAGGCGCTGGCAGGCCGACGAACAGTCAGGACAAAGCCACGTACGAAGGTTTAAGCAAGCGCACCAGATTCTGTAGCATCTGTCGGTGCGAAGGTCATAAGAAGACCACGTGCCCGGAAAGGGGTGATACACCAAAGAAACCACGAAAACCAGCAAAATGCAAGAATTGCAGGATCGAAGGACACTGGCAGAACACTTGCAAGCGGCCGCTTGGTTTGGCTGAGCAATGAGTTTTCTATTTTACTGTATATTGTGAAAAAAATTACCAGGGTATTTTCCAGTGTGTTTCCTATGTGGCACTGTTGCATCCCTAAAATCAATCATGCATCAAACTGCTCTGTTTATTGTTGTACCGTGAGAGTGGACAAAAGGTTTTTATGCCACTGAACTATGATGAGGTTAATGTGGAATCCATGCACCCTGGATGGAATTAGAGTAGCTGCATATGTGATGTTATTGTTAGATCATCAGGGAGGTTGTTAGAACGTGCATTTTCCTAAACAAGAGGATCATTTACATGCTCTATGTTTTACTTTTGTGGGGTTCCTATCTGTTGCGTTTCATCGATGTGTGTATTGCTGACACATGGACCTCACGCATAGTCAGGAACACCCGAAACGGGGTGGTTTTTGTGCGCCATTTTTATTCAAAATTCAAAAGGATCAAGTAGAGAGAGTAAATGCAGACGAAGGCCTGGGGCAAGACAGACGCAGTATAAGATACAACTGGGGTGCCTGCTCGGCTACATTGCTTCAGTTTCCCTCCTTTGCCACAGGTTCAAATTTTTTTGAAAGTCCAGACTGCTTCACAATGGCGATGTCTTGGGAGCAATCAACGGCGAGCGGCACAACCTGCTGCTCTGATCGGCGTGAGAAAATCATCATGAAAGAATATCAGGTGAAGACCACTTGCCCTTAACCATGACTCTATTTCTAATTTGTTATGAGATTTGTAGCTGGCAGTGCTCACTCTATCCAATCTATATGCTCGCAGACAACTTCAGCAAGCCTGGATTCAGCGGCGAGCGCGTGGAGTACAACGGTGCTGCCGGCGAGAAGACATGCTTGTTCGGGACAGGTGAGGAAAAACCCTGTTGTGACTGTTTGTTTGATGCAAGCTTGTTTCCATTGAAAGCAACAAAGTTCAAAATGTGTCGTCTTAAAATCTTCCAGGGTGAGGTGATCCAGCAAGCTGACTGCCATCGTGGAGACCTGAAGCAAGAAGTGGCGGATCAGACAAATGAAGTTGATGAGGAGGAAGGGTTCGGTGAGTACGATCCATATGAATCCGCGCATCCGGCAGGAATCTCTAGTGAGAGCGGCTTGGAAAACAGAGCTGACGAACCCGAGGCGCGCGCAACTGGATTGGGTGGTGATGAAGATGAAGTGACAAGCTTGCCAGCTAAACGTCGACGCTTAGAAGACTAGTGCGCCATGGGCTTCAAGCTCAACCGATCAATTAAGCTGCTATTATAGTTGGATGAACACTTACCATTCGGTCAGCATAAGTTCATGTTGAACTGTTTCCTGGCTAACCATGTGTAGTGTCATCCCTCCGTATGAACTGCTGTCCTCACCAAACATAATAATCTAGTTTTTCTCGAGTCTGATAACTGGGTAATCTGTGTTGTTGCCACTCTGTCATTATTTTATTCTTTATGCCAGCTGTAAGCAAATCTTACATAGATGGTGCAAAAACACTTCATTCCAGATGATGGTTCAAATAATGAACTGACGATTTGCCCGGGCCGGTAAGCACTCAGCTTAAGTGTGCATGTGGTGTCCAAATGACGGGGCGTATGGCGTCAAAGTAGGTAAACACATAATAAATGCAGAGGTCGGTGGGCGCTCTCATGCATGCAGTTGTGGTACGCGCTTGTCGCGGGCCTCTGTCCAATATTCCTTATGGTTGGCATGGACCAGCTTGAACATTAGTACTGTTCTGACCGGACGGATATCTGGCGCGTGTCCTGATATGCGGAAAACATGAGATGCATATGGAAGCCGCATTTGCCTGTTAGTGGTCACTGGCCGACATTTTCTGTACATATGTTAGGATCAGTTAGTTGATGAGGGAGCAGATGGGCCATGTGAAAGCATTGTTCAATAACAAAAAAAAGTGGACAGTTGCTCTCAGTGACATGGTATTTTCCCATGCGAGTGCAGATTTTCGGTATGCTGCATTTTACAAACGTTTACGAAAAATGAATGCAGCCATTGCAAAGCAATGCAAAAATTGTCGCGTCGGTCAACTTAGGGAGACGGGGGGAATTAGCCTGCCCATGGATCGAAACTGGTGTAATGAATGCGAGGAATAAATTTCCTGCACGGCTGGTTCCAGTGAGGAGTAAATAGTGAGAAGACTACACACATAGGCACGCGGGGTGAGACAGCTTGTTGCCTCTTTTAGTAAAAAAGTAGCACACCGTCCGAGCAGGGGCTGGTACTTCTTCTCCCCCTAGTCTAGTGCACTAGCTCATTTCATCCTCTCCAACTATTCTCTTACCCTCAGAAACACTGCTCACGGCCTCCCAGATCTGGTATCAAAGTGTAGATACGTCGGCTATGTCTCTCCGGCCAGCTCAATCAACTGCGACGATGAGTTTCCCTCGATCTGATGACAGAAAAAGATAGCGCACTCGCCGGGCTCGCTTTCTTGTCTGCCTTTTTCCGTCTTGTAAAGCTTCAGTCTGGTTGGTGGCTTTTCCTAAGTCGTTCCAATGGTTGCCGTGTGTAGGTCCTGCGTCAAGGAGCCACCGGATCCACCAAAGAAAACGAATCTCCCATGTGAGGAGATTGACACCCATGGAAACTGCAAAAAAGCAAGGTCTGTCCGACGTCGGTGGGAAGAAGGAGATGAAAACGGGGCTCAGCTAGACCTAGATACTACTGCAGGAGGGGGAACGCAGCTCACTAGATCCAATGCCTCGGTAAGACTACGCTAATCACAAAAAGAACAGAACAGTAGATTCGATTTGGCTCGGTCCTCTTTGATAACGCTCCTCTGTTCTGTGCAAGTAGTGGTCAACATATAAAAATAGTCATCACCGCTAATGTATTGAAAAATGGCGGGTTGGTGATTGGGAGGATGGTGAAGTGCGGCCAAGTACAACTCGAAAGAGAAAACAACACGTGGTGGCCGACAGCAGCTGCGCGGGGACTAGTCACCATAGATCTCGCAAAACACCGATCCTCGTTGACAGATCTCCGCACCCTGGTGTTCATGATCTTCCACTCGTGGCACCGGGGCTTCAATCCGAGACAAACACCCTCCGTGGTAGGGTGATTAAATGTACATGGAGTTGCCATCATATCCTTAGGCTCGGAATCCCGTACTACCCAGTAGTTCATAGGACAGGCATGGCTAGTTTGTTAACCACAGCGTGGTCAGGTGACGCTGATAGGAGGTTCTATGCTTTGCTACTGAGTAGGTTTAGGTGGCAAGACATGAGGTTCACATTCCCTGATGGCCAGTTTAGGTATTTTACTCCCAGATCCATAGTTCGGACCTTAGGTCTGAAAAATTGGGGGAAAACAGGTCAACTTGACTAAGTTATCACCCAAAACCAGGCAGAGTTATGCACGAAGAATCAGGGACACTCTTGGAATAGAGACTAGGACACACGCCAGAGACGAGGGATTAACCATACATGTTGTCAACGAAGCTATAAAAAGGATGGAGTCCTCAATTCTTGACGGCAGTCAAACAAGAGCCTTTGAGATGGCTTTCTCCCTATTGGCTGCCGACACATATGTTGGGCCGAGACAATCGTACACGTCGATACTGGCATGTGTGCTAGAATAAGGTGGTACAGGAGGGTACGACCTAGCTGAGTGGGCTTTCGAAATCATCAGGGCAGCAGCTAAGAAAATGCAAGAAGATTTGGAGGCCGGTGTGAGAACAATTATTGTTGGTGGCAGCCATTTGGCCCTTATTGTAAGTTCCTGTGAAAATAAAATATTTCTTTGTGCAAATTAAAAACATATGCTTCACAACTGAATGTTGTTTCAATCATGCTTAATGTTTGGGGTTATATATTTGCAGCCATGGTTCTTTGACTAGATGGACTATGGTCCACACAATGTCGAGCCGCACACAGTCCCCGCATCAGCGTCTATACAAGGAAAATATGTAGGAGGCTCATATATCTGACAAGAGAGTACCCGGCCATATTCACTGTAAGTAGACTGCCTGCCATTTGAGAAAACCGTCGTTGAATCCGGGCATGTCAACCTTTTATGATTAATTCCCAAGCCAATGAATGAACTGAAATATTGTGCATGTAGTTATTATATTGACCAATGAGCATGTTCATGCAGACGAGGCCATATGATCACTTCGATCCACGGGAGGATAGATGGATTGATGTAGTTGGAGAACCTGGAGGCATCCTGCAAAATACAGGTAATGGTGACCTGTTTACTTCTTGATTGAAGGAATTCAATGAAAAAAGGGTGGGTCATGTCTAGCACAAGAATATGTTGAAAACATCAATATATCTTGAGAGCAATTGTTTTCTGTGCAACAGAAGCGCAACTGGACGCGCTACGAGCAGCTCAGGGGCTAATTGCAGCTAGCCAACAATTTCACACTGCGTCATTATAGAGGTCTGGAGATGAAGCCTATGTCGACGAATCAGAACAAAGCACGCCCGTATACAACGCGGATTCAAAAGGAAAAAAAGGTAGTACAAGAAAATCCAGATTCGTCGAGTAGCGACAGCGATGATGAGCCGGTGGATCCAAGTGTGCGACTGGATAGGACACTAAACAGGGCTGAGATTAGAGGTTTGTGTAATGAAAATTTGTTAGACCTGAGTCATACCCTTTCCATTGTGGCATCAAACCTAAAAATTATATTTCATACATGACGCAGGCGAGCCCATAGCAGCGCCGGCAGCCCCAGGAAGACTGAGGATATATATGAAGGAAATATGCCCTAGAGGCAATAATAAAGTTATTATTTATTTCCTTATTTCATGATAAATGTTTATTATTCATGCTAGAATTGTATTAACCGGAAACATAATACATGTGTGAATACATAGACAAACAGAGTGTCACTAGTATGCCTCTACTTGACTAGCTCGTTAATCAAAGATGGTTATGTTTCCTAACCATGGACAAAGAGTTATTATTTGATTAACGGGATCACATCATTAGGTGAATGATCTGATTGACATGACCCATTCCATTAGCTTAGCACCCGATCGTTTAGTATGTTGCTATTGCTTTCTTCATGACTTATACATGTTCCTATGACTATGAGATTATGCAACTCCCGTTTGCCGGAGGAACACTTTATGTGCTACCAAACGTCACAACGTTACTGGGTGATTATAAAGGTGCTCTACAGGTGTCTCCAAAGGTACATGTTGGGTTGGCGTATTTCGAGATTAGGATTTGTCAATCCGATTGTCGGAGAGGTATCTCTGGGCCCTCTCGGTAATGCACATCACTTAAGCCTTGCAAGCATTGCAACTAATGAGTTAGTTGTGAGATGATGTATTACGGAATGAGTAAAGAGACTTGTCGGTAACGAGATTGAACTAGGTATTGAGATACCGACGATCGAATCTCGGGCAAGTAACATACCGATGACAAAGGGAACAACGTATGTTGTTATGCGGTCTGACCGATAAAGATCTTCATAGAATATGTAGGAGCCAATATGGGCATCCAGGTTCCGCTATTGGTTATTGACCGGAGACGTGTCTCGGTCATGTCTACATTGTTCTCGAACCGTAGGGTCCGCACGCTTAAGGTTTCGATGACAGTTATATTATGAGTTTTGATGTACCGAAGGAGTTCGGAGTCCCGGATGAGATCGGGGACATGACGAGGAGTCTCGAAATGGTCAAGACATAAAGATCGATATATTGGACGACTATATTCGGACTTCGGAAAGGTTCCAAGTGATTCGGGTATTTTTCGGAGTACCGGAGAGTTACGAGAATTCGCCGGGAGAAGTATTGGGCCTTATTGGGCCATATGGGAAAGAGAGAGGGGCTGCCTAGGGCAGGCCGCGCACCCCCCAAGGCCTAGTCCGAATTGGACTAGGGGGAGGGGCTGCACCCCTTCCTTGTTTCCTACTCCTACTACATGGAAGGACTCCTAGTTGGACTAGGAAAAGGGGAATCCTACTCCCGGTGGGAGTAGGACTCCCCTAGGGCGCGCCATAGAGAGGGCCGGCCCTCCCCTCCTCCACTCCTTTATATACGGGGGCAGGGGGCACCCCATAGACACACAAGTTGATCTTCGTGATCGTTCCTTAGCCGTGTGCGGTGCCCCCCTCCACCATATTCCACCTCGGTCATATTGTAGCGGTGCTTAGGCGAAGCCCTGCGACGGTAGAACATCAAAATCGTCACCACGCCGTCGTGCTGACGGAACTCCTCCCCAACGCTTTGCTGGATCGGAGCCCAGGGATCGTCATCGAGCTGAACGTGTGCCAATAACTCGGAGGTGCCGGAGTAACGGTGCTTGGATCGGTCAGATCGTGAAGACGTACGACTACATCAATCGCGTTGTCACAACGCTTCCGCTGTCGGTCTACAAGGGTACGTAGATCACACTCTCCCCTCTCGTTGCTATACATCACCATGATCTTGCGTGAGCATAGGAATTTTTTTGAAATTACTACGAAACCCAACAGTGGTATCAGAGCCTAGGTTTTATGTGTTGATGTTATATGCACGAGTAGAACACAAGTGAGTTGTGGGCGATATAAGTCATACTGCTTACCAGCATGTCATACTTTGGTTCGGCGGTATTGTTGGATGAAGCGGCCTGGACCGACATTACGCGTACGCTTACGCGAGACCGGTTCTCACGACGTGCTTTGCACATAGGTGGCTTGCGGGTGACAGTTTCTCCAATTTTAGTTGAACCAAGTGTGGCTACGCCTAGTCCTTGCGAAGGTTAAAACAGCACCAACTTGACAAACTATCGTTGTGGTTTTGATGCGTAGGTAAGATTGGTTCTTGCTTAAGCCCGTAGCAGCCACGTAAAACTTGCAACAACAAAGTAGAGGACGTCTAACTTGTTTTTGCAGGGCATGTTGTGATGTGATATGGTCAAAACGTGATGAGATATAAGTTGTTGTATGAGATGATCATGTTTTGTTAAAGTTATCGGCAACTGGCAAAAGCCTTATGGTTGTCTCTTTATTGCATAAGATGCAAGCGCCAAATAATTGCTTTACTTTATCGCTATGCGATAGCAATAGTTGCAAGAGCAATAGTTGGCGAGACGACCGTGTGACGACACATTGATATAGATCAAGATGATGGAGATCATGGTGTCATGCCGGTGACGATAGAGATCATAACAGTACTTTGGAGATGGAGATCAAAGGCGCAAGATGATGATGGCCATATCATGTCACATATTTTGATTGCATATGATGTTTATCTTTTATGCATCTTATCTTGCTTTGATTGACGGTAGCATTATAAGATGATCTCTCACTAAATTATCAAGAAGTGTTCTCCCTGAGTATGCACCGTTGTGAAAGTTCTTCGTGCTGAGACACCACGTGATGATCGGGTGTGATAGGCTCTACGTTCAAATACAACGGGTGCAAAACAGTTGCACACGCGGAATACTCAGGTTATACTTGACGAGCCAAGCATATACAGATATGGCCTCGGAACACGGAGACCGAAAGGTCGAGCGTGAATCATATAGTAGATATGATCAACATAGTGATGTTCACCATTGAAACTACTCCATCTCACGTGATGATCGGACATGGTTTAGTTGATTTGGATCACGTGATCACTTAGAGGATTAGAGGGATGTCTGTCTAAGTGGGAGTTCTTAAGTAATATGATTAATTGAACTTAAATTTATCATGAACTTAGTCCTAGTAGTATTTTGCAAATCATGTTGTAGATCAATAGCTCGCGTTGTTGCTTCCCTATGTTTATTTTGATATGTTCCTAGAGAAAATTGTGTTGAAAGATGTTAGTAGCAATGATACGGATTGGGTCCGTGATCTGAGGTTTATCCTCATTGCTGCACAGAAGAATTATGTCCTTGATGCACCGCTAGGTGACAGGCCTATTGCAGGAGCAGATGCAGACGTTATGAACGTTTGGCTAGCTCAATATGATGACTACTTGATAGTTTAGTGCACCATGCTTAATGGCTTAGAATCGGGACTTCAAAGACGTTTTGAACGTCATGGACCATATGAGATGTTCCAGGAGTTGAAGTTAATATTTCAAGCAAATACCCGAGTTGAGAAATATGAAGTCTCCAACAAGTTCTATAGCTAAAAGATGGAGGAGAATCGCTCAACTAGTGAGCATGTGCCCAGATTGTCTGAGTACTACAATCGCTTGAATCAAGTGGGAGTTAATCTTCCAGATAAGATAGTGATTGACAGAATTCTCTAGTCACCATCACCAAGTTAGTAGAACTTCGTGATGAACTATGATATGCAAGGGATAACGGAAACGATTCCCAAGCTCTTCGTAATGCGGAAATTGATGAAGGTAGAAATCGAGAAAAACATCAGGTGTTGATGGTAGACAAGATCACTAGTTTCAAGAAAAGGGCAGAGGGAAGAAGGGGAACTTCAAAAAGAACAGCAAGCAAGTTGCTGCTCAAGTGAAGAAGCCCAAGTCTGATCCTAAGCCTGAGACTAAGTGCTTCTACTGCAAAGGGACTGGTCACTGGAAGCGGAACTACCCCAAGTGATTGGCAGATAAGAAGGATGGCAAAGTGAACATAAGTATATTTGATATACATGTTATTGATGTGTACTTTACTAGTGTTTATAGCAACCCTTCAGTATTTGATACTAGTTCAGTTGCTAAGATTAGTAACTCGAAACGGGAGTTGCAGAATAAACAGAGACTAGTTAAGGGTGAAGTGACGATGTGTGTTGGAAGTGGTTCCAAGATTGATATGATCATCATCGCACACTCGCTATAAATTCGGGATTAGTGTTGAACCTAAATAAGTGTTATTTGGTGTTTACGTTGAGCATGAATATGATTTGATCATGTTTATTGTAATACGGTTATTCATTTAAGTAAGAGAATAAATTGTTGTTCTGTTTACATAAATAAAACCTTATATGGTTACACACCCAATGAAAATAGTTCGTTGGATCTCGATCGTAGTGATACACATAATCATAATATTGAAACCAAAAGATGCAAAGTTAATAATGATAGTGCAACTTATTTGTAGTACTGCCGTTTAGGTCATATTGGTGTAAAGCGCATGAAGAAACTCCATGCTGATGGGCTTTTGGAATCACTTGATTATGAATCAGTTGATGCTTGCGAACCATGCCTCATGGGCAAGATGACTAAAACTCTGTTCTTCGGAACAATGGAGAGAGCAACAGATTTGTTGGAAATCATACATACTGATGTATGTGGTCCGATGAATATTGAGGCTCGCGATAGGTATCATTATTTTCTAATCTTCACAGATGATTTGAGCAGATATGAGTATATCTACTTGATGAAACAAAGGTCTGAAACATTTGAAAAGTTCAAAGAATTTCAGAGTGAAGTGGAGAATCATCGTAACAAAAATGAAAGTTTCTACGATATGATCGCAGAAGTAAAATATTTGAGTTACGAGTTTGGTCTTCAATTAAAACAATGTGGAATAGTTTCACAAACTCATGCCACCTAGAACACCACAGCATAATGGTGTGTCCGAATGTCATAATCGTACTTTATTAGATATGGTGCGATCTATGATGTCTCTTACCGATCTACCACTATCGTTTTGGGGTTATGAATTAGAGACAGCTGCATTCACGTTAAAATAGGGCACCATCTAAGTCCGTTGAGACGACACAATCTGAACTGTGGTTTGGCAAGAAACCAAAGTTGTCGTTTCTTAAAGTTTGGGGTTGTGATGCTTATATGAAAAAGTTTCATCCTAATAAGCTCAAACCCAAATCGGAGAAATATGTCTTCATAGGATACCCAAAGGAGACTGTTGGGTACACCTTCTATCACAAATCCGAAGGCAAGACTTTTGTTGCTAAATTCGGAGTTTTTCTAGAGAAGGAGTTTCTCTCGAAAGAAGTGAGTGGGAGGAAAGTAGAACTTGATGAGGTAACTGTACCTGCTCCCTTATTGGAAAGTAGTTCATCACAGAAATCTGTTCCTGTGACTACTACACCAATTAGTGAGGAAGCTAATGATGATGATCATGTAACTTCAGATCAAGTTACTACCAAATCTCGTAGGTAAACCAGAGTGAGATCCGCACCAGAGTGGTACGGTAATCCTGTTCTGGAAGTCATGTTACTAGACCATGACGAACTTGCGAACTATGAGGAAGCGATGATGAGCCCAGATTCCGCGAAATGGTTTGAGGCCATGAAATCTGAGATATGATCCATGTATGAGAACAAAGTATGGACTTTGATGGATTTGCCCGATGATCGGCAGGCCATAGAAAATAAATGGATCTTCAAGAGGAAGACGGACACTGATAGTAGTGTTACTATCTACAAAGCTAGAATTGTTGCAAAAGGTTTTCGACAAGTTCAAGGTGTTGACTACGATGAGATTTTCTCACTCGTATCTATGCTTAAGTCTGTCCGAATCATGTTAGCAATTGCTGCATTTTATGAAATCTGGCAAATGGATAAACAAAATTGCATTCCTTAATGGATTTACTAAATAAGAGTTGCATATGATGCAACTAGAAGGTTTTGTCGATCCTAAAGGTGTTAACTAAATATGCAAGATCCAGCGATCCATCTATGGACTGGTGCAAGAATCTCGGAGTTGGAATATACGCTTTGATAAGTTGATCAAAGCATATAGTTTTATACAGACTTGCGGTGAAGCCTGTATTTACAAAAAAGTGAGTGGGAGCACTACAACATTTCTGATAAGTATATGTGAATGACATATTGTTGATCGGAAATAATGTAGAATTATTCTGCAAAGCATAAAGGAGTGTTTGAAAGGAGTTTTTCAAAGAAAGACCTCGGTGAAGCTGCTTACATATTGAGTATCAAGATCTATAGAGATAGATCAAGACACTTGATAAGTTTTTTCAATGAGTACATACCTTGACAAGATTTTGAAGTAGTTCAAAATGGAACAGTCAAAGAAAAGGTTTCTTGCCTGTGTTACAAGGTGTGAAGTTGAGTAAGACTCAAAGCCCGACCATGGCAAAAGATAGAAAGAGAATGAAAGTCATTCCCTATGCCTCAGTCATAGGTTCTATAAAGTATGCCATGCTGTATACCAGATCTATTGTATGCCCTACCACTGAGTTTGGCAAGGGAGTACGATAGTGATCTAGGAGTAGATCACTGGACATCGGTCAAAATTATCCTTAGTGGAATAAGGATATGTTTCTCGATCATGGAAGTGAAAAAAGGTTCGTCGTAAAGGGTTACGCCGATGCAAGTTTTGACACTAATCTAGATGACTCTAAGTCTCGGTCTAGATACATATTGAAAGTGGGAGCAATTAGCTAGAGTAGCTCCATGCAGAGCATTGTTGACATAGAAATTTGCAAAATACATGCGGATCTGAATGTGGCAGACCCGTTGACTAAGATTCTCTCACAAGCAAAACATGATCACACCTTAGTACTCTTTGGGTGTTAATCACATAGCGATGTGAACTAGATTACTGAATCTAGTAAACCCTTTGGGTGTTGGTCACATGGCGATGTGAACTATGGGTGTTAATCACATGATGATGTGAACTATCGATGTTAATCACATGGTGATGTGATCTAGATTATTGACTCTAGTGCAAGTGGGAGACTGAAGGAAATATGCCCTAGAGGCAATAATAAAGTTATTATTTATTTCCTTATTTCATGATAAATGTTTATTATTCATGCTAGAATTGTATTAACCGGAAACATAATACATGTGTGAATACATAGACAAACAGAGTGTCACTAGTATGCCTCTACTTGACTAGCTCGTTAATCAAAGATGGTTATGTTTCCTAACCATGGACAAAGAGTTGTTATTTGATTAACGGGATCACATCATTAGGTGAATGATCTGATTGACATGACCCATTCCATTAGCTTAGCACCCGATCGTTTAGTATGTTGCTATTGCTCTCTTCATGACTTATACATTTTCCTATGACTATGAGATTATGCAACTCCCGTTTGCCGGAGGAACACTTTGTGTGCTACCAAACGTCACAACGTTACTGGGTGATTATAAAGGTGCTCTACAGGTGTCTCCAAAGGTACATGTTGGGTTGGCGTATTTCGAGATTAGGATTTGTCACTCCGATTGTCGGAGAGGTATCTCCGGGCCCTCTCGGTAATGCACATCACTTAAGCCTTGCAAGCATTACAACTAATGAGTTAGTTGCGAGATGATGTATTACGGAACGAGTAAAGAGACTTGTCGGTAACGATATTGAACTAGGTATTGAGATACCGACGATCGAATCTCGGGCAAGTAACATACCGATGACAAAGGGAACAACGTATGTTGTTATGCGGTCTGACCGATAAAGATCTTCGTAGAATATGTAGGAGCCAATATGGGCATCCAGGTCCCGCTATTGGTTATTGACCGGAGACGTGTCTCGGTCATGTCTACATTGTTCTCGAACCGTAGGGTCCGCACGCTTAAGGTTTCGATGACAGTTATATTATGAGTTTATGAGTTTTGATGTACCGAAGGAGTTCGGAGTCCCGGATGAGATCGGGGACATGACGAGGAGTCTCGAAATGGTCGAGACGTAAAGATCGATATATTGGACGACTATATTCGGACTTCGGAAAGGTTCCAAGTGATTCGGGTATTTTTCGGAGTACCGGAGAGTTACGGGAATTCGCCGGGAGAAGTATTGGGCCTTATTGGGCCATACAGGAAAGAGAGAGGGGCTGCCTAGGGCAGGCCGCGCACCCCCCAAGGCCTAGTCCGAATTGGACTAGGGGGAGGGGCTGCACCCCTTCCTTGTTTCCTACTCCTACTACATGGAAGGACTCCTAGTTGGACTAGGAAAAGGGGAATCCTACTCCCGGTGGGAGTAGGACTCCCCTAGGGCGCGCCATAGAGAGGGCCGGCCCTCCCCTCCTCCACTCCTTTATATATGGGGGCAGGGGGCACCCCATAGACACACAAGTTGATCTTCGTGATCGTTCCTTAGCCGTGTGCGGTGCCCCCCTCCACCATATTCCACCTCGGTCATATTGTAGCGGTGCTTAGGCGAAGCCCTGCGACGGTAGAACATCAAAATCGTCACCACGCCTGCGTGCTGATGGAACTCCTCCCCGACGCTTTGCTGGATCGGAGCCCGGGGATCGTCATCGAGCTGAACGTGTGCCAAGAACTCAGAGGTGCCGGAGTAACGGTGCTTGGATCAGTCAGATCATGAAGACGTACGACTACATCAACCGCGTTGTCACAACGCTTCCGCTGTCGGTCTACAAGGGTACGTAGATCACACTCTCCCCTCTCGTTGCTATACATCACCATGATCTTGCGTGAGCGTAGGAATTTTTTTGAAATTACTACGAAACCCAACAATATAATGATGTTGTAGGCGCGCGTGTTACAGGTAAGATGCTGAGTGAAAGGGAAGTTGTAACAAAGTGAATCTACGTAGTTGCCCAGAGAAGAAAAAGATGCAGCATGTATTGCTTGATCGCTAACGGATACACCCTTTGCAGGACCATGGAACCTCGGCCGACTTAGGAGGAGGCTCGAGCTAAGAGTGAGCGATGACGGTGAAGCTGGCAGTAGCAACCCTTTTGCGAGGCTTCATAATACAGGGAGGTCAACTTGGCTACGGAGAAGAGGGGAGCATTTGTGAGCGAAACTGTTTGAAATTGAGGCGCAAGGAAGTCTGATCTTGAATGTGAGTCTCGTGAATAATGTGACAAACCTGATTTTGTTTGCAAGAAAATATGTGTTGATTATGGATATCTCACTTTGCATGCAACTTATTTTTCAGACGCGAGGGAACATGGGGTCTTGCGGAACAGGAATGTGCGTGGAAACGATGTTGGAGAGGACACGTCAAATAGCTCAATTTTAGAGGAATGGAGGGAATGTGTGCGGAGCTTATCTGCGGTTGCGCTAGCTGCGGTAGAACAAGCAATGGAAAAACCAGAACTTTTTGAAGGTGCCCCTGTTCGACATGTCGATGCTAGCTGCAACTTTGTTAGACAAAATAGAAGGTAGTTGAGGGAGTCCTGGATTAGGCGGTGTTCGGATAGCCGAACTATATCTTCAGTCGGACTCCTGGACTATGAAGATACAAGATTAAAGACTCCGTCCCGTGTCCGGAAGGGACTTTCCTTGGCGTGGAAGGCAAGCTTGGCGATACGGATGTTCAGATCTCCTACCATTGTAACTGACTCTATGTAACCCTAACCCTCTCCAGTGTCTATATAAACCGGAGGGTTTTAGTCCGTAGGACAACATACACATCAACAATCATACCATAGGCTAGCTTCTAGGGTTTAGCCTCTCTGATCTTGTGGTAGATCTACTCTTGTACTACCCATATCATCAATATTAATCAAGCAGGACGTAGGGTTTTACCTCCATCGAGAGGGCCCGAACCTGGGTAAAACTTCGTGTCCCTTGCCTCCTGTTACCATCCGGCCTAGACGCACAGTTCGGGACCCCCTACCCGAGATCCGCCAGTTTTGACACCGACATTGGTGCTTTCATTGAGAGTTCCTCTGTGCCGTCGCCGTCAGGCCCGATGGCTCCTACGATCATCAATGGCGATGCAGTCCAGGGTGAGACCTTCCTTCCCGGACAGATCTTCGTCTTTGGCGGCTTCGCACTGCGGGCCAATTCACTTGGCCATCTAGAGCAGATCGAAAGCTACGCCCCTGGCCGTCAGGTCAGATTCGGAAGTTTAAATTACACGGCTGACATCCGCAGGGACTTGATCTTCGACGGATTCGAACCACTGCCGAGCGTGCCGCACTTTCATGATGAGCATGATCTAAATCTGCCGCCGAACGGTGCCCTGGAGGCCGCACCCGCACCGGCTCCGACCCTTAGTTCGGAGTCAACTGCGCCGATCGAGGATGGGCGGTTGGACGCCACCTCGGGGGCTGCGATCCAAACGGCGATTGAGCCGAACACCAGCCCCGTACTCTGCGAGGCTCGTGACTCCAAGGAGCCGGACTCCTCTCCGGACTCCGAACCCTCCGCGCCCCTGCCAGTCGAATCCGATTGGGCGGCGATCATGGAGTTCACTACCGCAGACATCTTTCAGCACTCGCCTTTCGGCGATATCCTGAAGTCACTGAAGTCTCTCTCTTTATCAGGAGAGCCCTGGCCGGACTACGGTCAGCAAGGTTGGGGTACGGACGATGAAGAAATTCAAAACCCACCCATCACCCACTTTGTAGCCACTGTCGATGACTTAACCGACATGCTCGACTTCGACTCCGAAGACATCGACGGTATGGACGCCGATGAAGGAGATGATGAAGAACCAGCGCCTACTAGGCCCTGGAAAGCCACCTCGTCATATGACATATACATGGTGTACACCCCAAAAGAGGGAGAGGGCGATGGAACAGCGGAGGATGGCCCCTCCAAGAAACAGCCCAAGCGTCGGCGTCAGCGGCGCCGCTCAAAATCCCACCAACACAAAAACGGTGATTCCAGCACGGGAGATAATAATACTCCAGAGAGTGCCGAAGAAAACCCCCTCCAGCAAGGTTTAGCACAGGAGGATGGAGAAACCAGCCCTCATGAGAGAGCGGCAGACAGAGAGGTCGAGGACGATAATTATATGCCTCCCTTCGAAGACGAGGCAAGCCTCGACGACGACGAATTCGTCGTGCCAAAGGATCCCGTTGAGCAAAAGCGTATCCAACGCAGGCTTATGGCCACGGCAAGAAGCCTCAAGAAAAAAACAGCAACAACTCAGAGCTGATCAAGATTTGCTGGTTGACAGATGGACTGAAGTCCTTGCGGCCGAAGAGCATAAACTCGAACGCCCCTCCAAGAATTACCCAAAGCGCAAGTTGCTACCCCGATTAGAGGAGGAAGCACTTGATGCGGCCGAACGGCCACCTCGTGGCCGCGACAGAGAGGCCTCCCGGCCCTCCACTCAAGCCGCACCCCATACCAAGGCACGGGAATATGCGCCGGACTTACGAGACATGTTGGAGGACAAGGCAAGGCAAACACGATCGATCTACGGATCGCATGGGCACCCCACGGCTCGAGACAGTAACCGTCACGCCGGCCACAAATTCGGCAGGGCCGAACACAGTAGACAAAGCTCATTGGAGCTACGTCATGATATTGCCCAGTACAGAGGCGCCGCACACCCACTGTGCTTTACAGACGAAATAATGGATCATCAAATCCCCGAGGGTTTCAAACCCGTAAACATCGAATCATATGATGGCACAACGGACCCTGCGGTATGGATCGAGGATTATCTCCTTCATATCCACATGGCCCGCGGCGATGATTTTGACGCTATCAAATACCTCCCACTCAAGCTTAAAGGACCAGCTCGGCATTGGCTCAACAGCTTGGCAACAGGATCAATCAGTTGTTGGGAGGACCTGGAAGCCGCATTCCTCGACAATTTCCAGGGCACTTATGTGCGACCCCCAGACGCCGATGACCTAAGTCACGTAATCCAGCAGCCAGAGGAATCGGCCAGTCAATTCTGGACACGGTTCCTAACAAAGAAAACTCAAATAGTCGACTGTCCGGACGCTGAGGCCCTAGCAGCCTTCAAGCACAATATCGGTGACGAGTGGCTGGCCCGGCACCTCGGACAAGAAAAGCCGAAATCTGTGGCAGCACTCACGACACTCATGACCCGCTTTTGCGCGGGAGAAGACAGCTAGCTCGCTCATAGCAACAATATGACCAAGAACCCTGGTAGTTCGGACACTAGGGACATTAGTGGCAGGTCGCGTCGCAACAAGCAGAAGCGCCGCATTAACGGCGACAATGCTGAGGATACGGCAGTTAATGCCGGATTCAGAGGCTCTAAATCCGGTCAGCGGAGGAAGCCATTCAAAAGGAATCCTAGGGGCCCGTCCAGCTTGGACCGAATACTCGACCGCTTGTGCCAAATACATGGCACGCCCGAAAAGCTGGTCAATCACACCAACAGGGATTGTTGGGTGTTCAAGCAGGCAGGCAAGCTAAGCGCCGACAATGAAGACAAGGGGCTGCATAGCAATGACGACGAGGAGCCCCGGCCACCGAACAACAATGGAGAGAAGGGTTTTCCCCCACAAGTGCGGACGGTGAACATGATATACGCCACTCACATCCCCAAAAGGGAGCGGAAGTGCGCGTTAAGGGACGTATACGCGGTAGAGCCAGTCGCCCCAAAGTTCAACCCATGGTCCTCCTGCCCGATCACCTTTGATCGAAGAGACCATCCCACTAGCATCCGTCATGGCGTATTTGCCGCATTGGTTCTAGACCCAATTATTGACGGATTTCATCTCACTAGAGTCCTCATGGACGACGGCAGCAGCCTGAACCTACTTTACCAGGATATAGTGCGAAAAAAGGGCATCGATCCCTCGAGGATTAAGCCCACCAAAACGACCTTTAAAGGCGTAATACCAAGTGTAGAGGCCAACTGTACAGGCTCAGTGACACTTGAAGTGGTCTTCGGATCCCCGGATAATTTCCAAAGCGAGGAATTGATCTTCGACATAGTCCCATTCCGCAGTGGCTATCATGCACTGCTCGGACGAACCGCATTCGCCAAATTCAACGCGGTACCGCACTATGCATACCTTAAGCTCAAGATGCCAGGCCCTCGTGGAGTAATTACGGTCAATGGAAACACCGAACGCTCCCTCCGAACGGAGGAGCACACGGCGGCCCTTGCAGCGGAAGTACAAAGCAGCCTCTCCAGGCAGTTCTCCAGTCCGGCCATTAAACGTCCGGACACCGTCAAGCGCGCCCGGATTAACCTACAACAAGACCGCCTGGCATGTTCCGAGCAGGCGTAGCAATGCGGCCCCAACCCCAACCCTCGCAAAAAGGCGACGCCAGTACTTCACGTCCATAACTACGCTCTGGAAATACCATGGGCATAGGGGGAGGGGCACCATCACGGCACGCCCAAAACACGGCTTAAACCGCACTAGGGGCTGCCGATTTTTTACTTTTCTCTTACTTCCAGGACTCTACTCTTCGAAAGGTCTATTCGGCAGTTCAATTGCCACACAAACGATGCAAGGACCAGGGAAGCAGACAAGCCATGCCGCATTACAGAAATCCCAGGTGGTCTCTATCATGAGCAGTATACCTGTTTCGCATACTATTCCGCAGCTTGCCCCTGGAGCAGACATGTTAAATAGTCCAACTTTTCATTTATCGCATTACTTGTATCGTTCTGCTTTGATCGCAGCTATTTTTAATAAACAATGCATAGCTTTTGTCTATATTTTTTGCATTATCTTTTTAAATAAATGTTCCTTAACGACATGTTGCACCCGTACAACTTGGTACGGCCAAAATACGCCAGGGGCTTTTAGCATCCCTCAATATGGTGTGAGAAGTCCGAACACTTTCACAAGTGCGGCAGCCCGAACTTATAGCACTATATGCATCGGCTCCAAATCATGTCTTGGGTCAATAGTTGGGTTTGCCCGGCTCCTATGTTTTTGTGCCTTACGTTCCGCTATATCGGCTAAGGTAGCACTAGGAGAACCACTGCGATTGTGCCCCAGTTGAGCTGGGCCGAGCACCTCAGTGGAGAAAGCTAAAACTGACCATCATGATGAAGCGAGAGATGGTCGCTGTTCGAGAGGTTTTTTCAAGTCCCTAAAGACTTATGCCGCTTAGGGCGAGGAGTCGGCTCTGTCCGGCCAAGGCGTGGATAGCGCCCCGAACTCGGTCTTCCGAATACTAGGGGCTTCGCCGAAATTTAAAATTATAGAATTCTATGGCTAAGTGAGAGTGTTCATGCATTATAGTCCGATTGCCTCGTTCGTTGGGCTGAGCGCCTCCCTCGAAGGACCCAAATATGGGAAAAAGAGCGCCCAGGTTTATCCCCGAACACCCCAGCACTAGCGGCAAGGGGGCAGAAGCCGACGACTTGCCATCTCTCAGTATTGATAAACAGCCACACAGAAGGTAATATTTTAAATTCAAGCAGCATTGCTCAGCGCATATGAACAAGTTTTTAGCGCACAGGACAAAACAAGCGAGTTTTACTCGAAAATTACATCCATAGTACATTCATCCGCCACAAGGCAGGCACCCTTCAGAACATCCTTATAATAATTCTCAGGCTTGCGATGCTCTTTCCCTGGCGGTGGCCCGTCCTTCACAAGCTTCTCAGCATCCAGCTTGCCCCAGTGCACCTTAGCACGGGCAAGGGCCCTACGGGCACCTTCAATATAGACGGAGCGCTTGATGACTTCGAGCCTTGGACAGGCCTCCACCAGCCGCCGCACCAGCCCGAAATAGCTCCCAGGCTGAGCCTCTCCAGGCCACAACCGAACTATGAGGCCCTTCATGGCCTGTTCGGCTGCCTTGTGGAGCTCGATCAGTTGCTTCAGCTGGTCTCTCAGGGGCACGGGGTGTCCGGCCTCAGCGTACTGAGACCAGAACACCTTCTCTGTCGAGCTCCCCTCCTCGGCTCGATAGAATGCGGCAGCATCAGATACACTCCGGGGAAGATCTATGAATGGGCCTGGAGAACTCCGGATTCAGGTAAGTAACAAGTAACTCATGCTTATGTGTTTTCTTTGCATAAAGAATGCCTTACCCGCCGCTATCTTCTTCACCTCATCCAACTCCTGGAGGGTCTTCTGGGATTCAGCCTTGGCAGACTTGGCACTTTCAATAGCCGCCGCGAGCTCGGACGCTCGCGTCCTTGAGTCACGCTCCAAACTCTCATGTTTTTCCATGGGAGCCTAGAGCTCTTGCCGCACCTTGCCAACCTCGGCCTCATACTTCTCCCGCTCGGTGCGCTCCGTGGCCGCCGTCTTCTCGGCCTCGAGCAGCGCTTGCTTAAGGGTCGCCACCTCAGACGTGGCCCCTACAATAGCCACGATAATCCTGTTATTTTTTGCAATTGCACCTTTATATATATATATTTAATTCCAACAAGGTATTTCTTACCTTCATTATCCTCGAGCTACTTCTTGGCACGCCCGAGCTCTTGCTCGGACTGCTCGAGGTTCTGCTTTAGCACGTCCACTTCCACAGTTAGTGCGGCGGACGCCCGCAGGGAAGCCTGCACACGCATATTGACTCCTTTTTGTTAGACTCCTGCGAATTTTCTTTGATCCTCTATTCGGCCTTTCTTCCCGAACGCCAAATAGAGCATCAGGGGCTACTGTCTATGCGGTAATATTATTTATGCATTCTTTATTTACCTCAAAGCCTGTTAAAAGGCTTGTACAAGCTTCAGTCAGTTCGCTCCTGGCGGACTGAACCTTCTGGATCACCGCACTCATAATAGTGCGGTGCCCCTCGTTGATGGAGGTGCCTTGGAGCGCCTCCAACATATTGTCCGGCGCCTCCGGTTGGACGGAGGTCACCGGCACGGCGGGCTTGCTCCTCTTGGAAGGAGGTCCCCCGCCGGACTCTGGAACCTTTGAAGGTTCCGGAGCGGTGTCCGGCCTAGGGCCGGACTTGGAGCCCTGGGGGGTTTCATCCCCCTTACTCCTGGAGTCCGAGAGGTCGCCTCGCAGCGCCTCCAGGACCACCTCCCCCCGGATTGGAACCTGTTGGGACAACACTTCGGTGTCGTCCGTAGGGCGGGGGGAGGAAGCCGTCGGAAGTGAGTTCACGTCCGACGAGTCCAGTGAGCCGCTCGACGACGCGTCGAGCCGGTCTTTGGGTGGGCTGCATAAACACATTCGACATAAGGGAATGTTATGCAATAAACGAATACTATGAATCACTTTGGTATCCGGATACTTACGATTTCGCCAGGGGCTTGCCCCTGGGCGCCCACTCCTCTCGGTCGTCGTCGGCGTCGGTAGAGTAATCTGGAGAAAGGGTTTTCCCCTTCTTGGACCCTTCGGCCTCCCCAGTTGGGGTGGCCTTCCTTTTCTTCCCTTCCCCCGCTGGAGGGGGAGGGGTCTCTTCTTCCTCCTCCTCGTCTTCTTGGGAGGAGTGCGTCTTGGATTCGTCAGATGGCGAATCCGTCACCTCTAGGCGCCGGGCACTCTTTCGAGTCCCCGCAGCCTTTTTTGCGGCCTTCTTCTCCGGCACCACATAGGGTGCCGGAGCCAGTAGCTTCGCCAATTGAGTGTCCGCTGGGCCTTTGGGCAAAGGCGCCGGACAGTCGATCCGTCCGGACTTCGCCTGCCAATCCTGTCAAAGGTAAGGGAGTTTAGATCCCGCATAGAGTTAAACTATGAAAAACTAGTGCCCTGTAAAAGGTACAAAAAACTTACCGCGCTAGCATGACGCTGCGCGCTGAATCTGCGATCCTCAGTAGTGGATGAGGGAGCCTCGGCGCCTTTGGAAAGCACCTTCCAGGCATCTTCGTACGTCGTGTCGAAGAGCCTGCTCAGAGTTCGGTGCTGTGCCGGATTGAACTCCCACAGATTGAAGGCCCGTTGTTGACACAGGAGGCCCAGGCGGATGAGCATAACCTGGACTACGTTGACAAGCCTGAGCTGCTTGTTCGCCAGGGATTGGATGCATGTTTGCAGTACGGTCACCTCCTTTTGGTTGCCCCACGACAGGCCCATCTCTTTCCAGGACGTGAGCCGCGTAGGGGGGCTGGATCGAAACTCAGGGGGTGCGACCCATTCGGTGTCGCACGGCTCGGTGACGTAAAACCACCATGATTTCCACCCCTTCAGGGTCTCCACAAAGGAGCCCTCGAGCCACCGGATGTTAGCCATCTTGCCAACCATGGCACCATCGCACTCCGCCTGGCTGCCGCGCACCACCTTTGGCTTGACGTTGAAAGTCTTAAGCCATAGGCCGAAATGGGGGCGGATGCGGAGGAACGCCTCGCACACGACGATGAACGCCGAGATGTTGAGGACGAAGTTCGGGGCCAGATCGTGGAAATCCAGGCCGTAGTAGAACATGAGCCCCTGGACAAATGGATGCAGAGGGAAGCCCAGTCCGCGGAGGAAATGGGGGAGGAATACCACCCTCTCATGGGGCCTAGGAGTGGGGATGAGCTGCCCCTTTTCGGGAAGCCGGTGTGCGATGTCGCTAGCCAGATGTCCGGCCTTCCTCAGCTTTCTGATGTGTCCCTCCATGACGGAGGAGACCATCCACTTGCCTCCCGCTCCGGACATGACTGGAGAAGGTTGAGGTGGTAGTGCGGACTTGGGCGCTGGAGCTCGAGTGCGCAAGAATGGATAGGCAAAGGAGGAAGAAGGCGTGGGTGAAAAGGTGGATCCTTATCCCCTTATATGGATGGACGCAACTACGTGTCCCCACCAGCCTGGTAAAACTCGCTTATCTCCAAGCGCCGTAATCAATGGTGCGGTTGGATTACCCACGCCCGTATTGATGAGAATCCCGGAATAAGGGGACACGATCTCTGCTTTAACAAGACGTGCCAAGGAAACTGCCTCGCATAGCGCGCTAAGATGGGACAGTAAAATGGTTCGAATAAAAGCTTGGCCGTGGTGTGATGTCACACTACGGAGTACGTCAGCAGATTAGATTTGTGTAAATATTATTCTCTCTATGGCAATATGTGGAAACTTATTTTGCAGAACCGGACACTATCTTTGTGTTCAAAATCTTCTATGAAGTACTTGGAGGAGGAAGCCGCCTTGCAATGCCGAAGACAATCTGCGCGCCAGACTCGTCATCATTGAAGCCTGGTTCAGGGGCTACTGAGGGAGTCCTGGATTAGGGGGTGTTCGGATAGCCGAACTATATCTTCAGCCGGACTCCTGGACTATGAAGATACAAGATTGAAGACTCCGTCCCATGTCCGGAAGGGACTTTCCTTGGCGTGGAAGGCAAGCTTGGCGATACGGATGTTCAGATCTCCTACCATTGTAACCGACTCTATGTAACCCTAACCCTCTCCGGTGTCTATATAAACCGGAGGGTTTTAGTCCGTAGGACAACATACACATCAACAATCATACCATAGGCTAGCTTCTAGGGTTTAGCCTCTCTGATCTCGTGGTAGATCTACTCTTGTACTACCCATATCATCAATATTAATCAAGCAGGACGTGGGGTTTTACCTCCATCAAGAGGGCCCGAACCTGGGTAAAACTTCGTGTCCCTTGCCTCCTGTTACCATCCGGCCTAGACGCACAGTTCGGGACCCCCTACCCAAGATCCGCCGGTTTTGACACCGACAGTAGTCCTAACACTAATTTTTGCATTCAGACATATTCAATCAGGCGGAAAGTCTTCTATTGAAGATGGGTGTTGAAGGGTACACTAATGGTACGTATTTGGGTAACACATATTTTGCAAATATGCTTCCTTGCTCTAACCCACTTTGCATTGATGAGATAGCTAAATAAAATGCTATCTATCTCATGCGAGTTTCTTTATTTACAGGAACTGAACCTGACGGAGTTCAAACAAACAATTCCATAGATTAAGAAGATGTTGAAGATAGCATAAACTGGGAAAGGCTGGCAAATGAAAGCCAAGAAGGCGCAGCGGTTGAAGATCTCAGCGTGGGGGGATGAAGAACCAGATGCCAGCGAGGATGACAATGAAGGAAACGATGATGATCAGCAGCAGACAGCCCATGCGGGTGTGCTTAATGTTAACCATGGGACAGGAGTGCCAACATCTATTGCTGAAAACAATGATGACCAGACAGATGCAATGAGCCTTGGTGCCATGTACAGAGAAGAAGGTAATTTAAGTATGGGATCATTTTTTAAAGATAGTTTCTGGATAGCTGTGTTTCCCCATTGACAGTGAAGTTATTTGAAAAAAAATAAAAAAAACTGATTATAATTTCAGTTCCTAGACATCATATCGTGGATGTGTCGCAATACTAGCGAAGTTATAGTTGACGAAAATTGCAAGAAAATGCTAACCGTCTCTTTCTTGGTTATTTCTTTCAGGGTTTGTACCACCCCAGAATCCGATAGACAATAGCATAGGCCAAGATGATGGTGATGACGGTGTTAACTTTGCAACGCCAACAAACGAAAACCAAGATAACACAGCGGTAGACCATGATCATGGGGTGGTTGAAATACCAGAGATCAATAAGGGTGGTGATGAAGGAGATGACGATGAACAACTTCAGACGAACCGGGCGGAGTTACTAACTACAACACATGAGGAGGCAGTGATGGAACTTGGGAATGAAAAGGATGCTGACTACACATTCGCAAGGAACTTTGATGCCATGTACCAAGAAGAAGGTAAAAATACTCACTTCGATCCTTTTTTATATTATACATTGGAGCGAGTTTTATTTCTCAATGGCCTGAGCTAATGTCTGAGGAGAACAAAATACCCTCTTTATGTTTTCAGTACTTGGTGATGACTTCCTGGATGTGGCATCTAAAGTGCCAACAGGCTATGCTGGAGATGAGAATGACGGAATAGGTGACCTATCTACTTCCCAACCACGTTATTTTAATGGTAACATAGTGGGATTGAAGATATCGATCCTTCAGCTACACCTTTACTGATGATACCTTTCAGGTCTGGATGAGGAATTCTTGGTGGTGGCATCACAGGTTCCAACAGATTACACTAATGAGCAAAATGCACAACATGTTGAGCCAAGTGTGGTTGACATAGAGAATGTAAATGCCTTGTTGGCTGCAATGAACACAGGTACAATACCATTGCAATCCATTCCAAATATGTAGATTGCTAGAATAACAACTAACAATATCTAACCTGTCGTTATGTGCACACAATGATGATGGTTGTCGGGAGTGGGCGCCCGGGAGACGACATGGACGAGGACCCGTCTTTCAATGGACCCATCTTGTTGAGATGGCAAGACGAAGACCACCCAGAAGCAGGCAGATTGGGCACTCATGCAGCCTATTCAACACAACAAGATAGTAGAGGCCCCCGTGTCCTGGATGTGCAAACAAACTGTCGACCTGGTCCTTCTTACCGATGCGATAATGAAGGTTGTTGTGTAAACCTGGCAACTGATGGCCTGCAAATTAGATTCAAAATGCTAGTAAAATTTAGTACATATTACTTAAACAAGGATTGTGATGCAGATGGCGGGGACGGTCAAGCTCCCACCAAGGTCATGACGCCAGGGGCTAGTCGTTCAGCAACACGGTTCCAGCAAGCAATTATGAATTATCTTCAGAGATGTGGAATTAAGCACACGGTGAACAACAATAGAAAAACAAATGGTGCAAGGACAGATGCTGGAAATGGAAAAACGAGTGTTGCAAACAAGAAGGAATGGGGTGACAAGTACCCTCCATCAATAGGGCTAAACCATTCAGAGCCATTTGATGATGTAATTTCCAAATTCAGTCTGAACCTAAATGCATGCGTAGGTGGGATCTTGAAAAGGTAAGAAAACAAATAGGCATCTTGTTGGCAGACATGCAAGTAAATCAGACAGCAGGGCAGGGCCGTGTTTACCTTACGAGGTTGCATCACTAACTAGTTACCTTACAGGAAATGGGTCAAGCATTTCCACCCAATATTGGCGGTCACATCTGGTCAGGACATTAAAGATGAACTGACTCCTAGAGGTGACTTATCTTTAGATGTGGTGAGGTGCATTCAGCGAATGATGTGCCTGAAGGAGGATGATATGTACGGTGGGTGGTTGGATAGGTTCCGGGGGCTTTTCGATCCGAAATTTGTGGTGAGCGCGATGATTAAGTGATGATGAAAAAATGACAATATGTTGTTCTAGTATTTATGTCAGTCCCAACTAAGTGTGCTTCTTACGTTTTCCTTTGCGGGAAAAAGTTTGCCAGGACGATGGTCATACTAACTAGGATTATATCGACAATATGATGAACTCTAATGTAATCGGCTATAGGATAGACTGGCTGAAGAAGGTATAACCATGTCGTCATAATCTTCGTGTATTTGGTTTATCTTTAAGACTAAATGCATGGAACTGACTCTCCTTCTGTGTTTGCATTTGGGAAAATGAAAAATCAAGTTCTTTTTCCCTCTGGATTTCATGGACTGCTGGTCGATGTACCTTATGGATAAGGACACAAAGGTTATGATGGTGCTAGACCTGACCGAGACAGATGAACTAGACGAGATGAAGATAAAGCATGAAGCACTAGCTAAGAAATTCCAGAAGAGGTTTTGTTCTTTGTTAAACAACTACTTCGGTAACGGGTTGGTGGATGCCGATGGATGGAAATTTGTGTATCCATTGGTGGCACATCATGAACCATGCAGCAGGTATGAACATGCCTACTAGGCAAACACCCAGCTACGCATACAATTCAGGTTCAGCCATGGCTAGTGTTGATATATATGTACTAGGGTACAATATTTTTGCCAACTAATATGACGAGGACAAATAATGTGTGCATGGAAGACAGTGGGATCTACATCTTTCACTACTTCAAGAATTTCACCGGGCTATACCTTCGTTCAACACTGACGCAGGTTTCGCGTCTGCTAATTCTATGAACCATATACACACCAACAACTATAAAATGTTGCCCGCATGTTCGTGAACTAATTGTTTGCATCTTTGCCTGACCAACAGGAACAGATTGACTGTGAGCGGATGAAGCTAGCATACGAAATAGTCACCATGAAGAGCAACAAGGGGCATCTTCGAGAGTTCATGTACGATGTGATCATTGACTGAAGAAAGTTTAAAAGGAGTAGTGCGAGAGGACCTCGTATAACACCCTCGATGTGGTTATATCTCCCACGTGTCGAAGCACGACTTAGAGGCATAATCACATTGAAAGCAATGTCGCAAGTGAGGTAATCTTCACACAACCCATGTAATACATAAGGGAAAGAGATAGATAGTTGGCTTACAATCGCCACTTCACGCAATACATGAATAAAGCATTACATCATCCAGATACACACAAGGTCCGACTACGGAACCCAAAATAAAAGAAGACTACCCCAAAAGCTACACAGATCCCCGATCATCCCAACTGGGCTCCACTACTGATCAACTGAAATGAAACAATACAATGAACGGGATCTTCATCGAGCTCCTCCTTGAGCTCGGTTGTGTCATCTGCACGGTATCATCGACACCTGCAAACTGGTTTTGGAAGTAACTGTGAGTCACGGGGACTTAGCAATCTCACACCCTCGCGATCAAGACTATTTAAGCTTATGGTTAGGTAAAAGGTATGAGGTGGAGCTGCAGCAAGCGACTAGCATATTTGGTGGCTAACATACGCAACTGAGAGCGAGAAGAGAGGGCAAAGCACGTTCGAGAAATCTATGATCAAGAAGTGATCCTAGAACAACCTACGTCAAGCATAACTCCAACACCATGTTCACTTCCCGGACACTGCCGGAAAGAGACCATCACGGCTACACACGCGGTTGATGCATTTTAATTAAGTTAAGGTTTCAGGTTTTCTACAACCGGACATTAACAAATTCCCATCTGCCCATAACCACGGGCATGGCTTTTGAAAGTTCAAATCCCTACAGGGGTGTCCCAACTTAGCCCATCACAAGCTCTCACAGTCAACGAAGGATATTCCTTCTCCCAGGAAGACCCGATCAGGCTCGGAATCCCGGTTACAAGACATTTCGACACTGGTAAAACAAGACCAGCAAAGCCAACCGAATGTGCCAACAAATCCCGATAGGAGCTGCACATATCTTGTTCTCAGGGCACACCGGATTGTCCAAGGTTCCGGTAGGCCAGCCCAGAGTTGCCCCTGGTGGCCACCGGCAGCTGACAGGTTGGACCAACACTCAGAGGAGCACTGGCCCGGGGGTTTCAATAAAGATGACCCTTGGGCAGGCCTACCCAAGGGAAAGAAAAGGCTAGGTGGCAAATGGTAAAACCAATGTTGGGCCTTGCTGGAGGAGTTTTATTCAAGGCGAACTATGAAGGGGTTCCCATTATAACCCAACCGTGTAAGGAACGCAAAATCAAGGAACATAACACCGGTATGACGGAAACTAGGGCGGCAAGAGTGGAACAAAACACCAGGCATAAGGCCGAGCCTTCCACCCTTTACCAAGTGTATAGATGCATTAATATAATAAGAGATATTGTGATATCCCACCAAAATAACCATGTCCCAAACATGGAACAAGCTCCAATCTTCACCTGCAACTAACAACGCTATAAGAGGGGCTGAGCAAAGCGGTAACATAGCCAAACAACGGTTTGCTAGGACAAGGTGGGTTAGAGGCTTGGCTTAGCAAAATGGGAGGCATGATAAGCAAGTGGTGGGTATCGCAGCATAGGCATACCAAAAGAGCGAGCAACTAGCAAGCAAAGATAGAAGTGATTTCGAGGGTATGGTCATCTTGCCTGCAAAGTTCTCTGAGAAGACGAAAACTTGATCCTCGTAAGCATACTCAACGGGCTCCTCGATCACATACTCGTCTCCCGGCTCTACCCAAAGCAAGAACACAAGCAAAGGGAGACACAATCAACCACGTGCCATGCACAAGCACCATGATGCAAGACATGGCATGATATGCGGGATGCGATATGCGATGCATATGCATGCTTCAGAAAGGAATGATTGAACCTGGCCTCAAATTGGAAAAACCAAGAGTGCCACTGGAAAGATGAGTTGATTTCGGTCGAAATTGATATAAAGATCACCGGAATCGGATGCACGGTTTGGAAATGGCAAGCAAAACAGATATGGCACCGGTCTGCGATTAACAGCAAGTAGCCTTCTAAATGCATCAAGATAATTAAGCTACTGCACTCAAACATAGCAACAAAAAACATGGCAGGGATCCACTCAAGATGCTTTACAAAATATGAACACTGAGCTACGGCTAATTCAGTCAATTACAGGTTCAAACAAGCATGGCAAAAGTGCAAATGATAACAGGTTTCAGACTTAGTGAAATTATCAACAAGTCAGGAATTTAACATCAGGAAGCAATGTTTAGATCACGAAAACTACATGCTACAGGAACATATCATGGCAAAGCAAAGCATGGCATGAAGCTACTCTAAGCATACAACAAAAGTCCCTTAGTTACCATAAGCCAAAAGGGATCAGAAAATACAATTGCAAGCATGTGAACATAGCAATTAACGAAAACAGATTCAGACTTAGTGAAAAACCGGAGCATGCAAAACAGATATCAAGTAGGCATGTTTACGAGCTCGATGCACTCACTAAAAAGCATGGCATGATAAACTAAGCATACACCCAGAAAGTAGACATGGCATAGAAGCTAGACATGGCAAGAACAACAACATAGCATGCACGGATCAACAACAACAAGCTTGGCAAAATTGCTAAACATGTCAACAATCTGCCAGGAACATTTTATAGCAAAAGTAGAAGAGATGACACAACACTCCGGTTAGATGGATAAGCACAGGAAAGAACATGATCTTGATAAAACGGGATGATGGTTGAAGAAAGCAATATCACAATGCCTCCGGAATGAAAGAATAGAAGTTGGATCGTCGGAACAAAAGAACGGAGAAGAATACAACATCTTCTACCCTAAATGAGCTTGCAAAAGCATATTTAGGAGAAGGTTCGAACGGAGTTGTTGGGAAAACCAGCAACGAAAAGAACAAAGTTGTAGAGGACTTATGGAAAACATCTCGAAATTATGAGGTGAAATTCCGCCACTACTGGAAACAATAGATTGGATTGATATAAACAAAGAGACGAGACTATTTTGCCGGGAGGATAAATGAAGAACTTGGGTCATTTATGAGCACCATAAATAGCAACAATCCTTAGGGAAGGCTTTTGGTGAAACATGACACAAGATAACTCCAACGAAGAGGTTGATGGATTTAAAATACCTCATTCTTAACAACATGTGGATCATGAAACATGAACTCAAATTATTAAGAATAACATAACACCACCTCAAAAGATAAAAGGGAAAGAATTGCGCTTCGGACTACAAGATGAAGAAAACTTGAGCTACTCTGAAAAGAATCTTGATGAACGCTTCGAGAAGGAATTAAATCCTTTATGAGCCAACATGTAGAGTCTCCATGAAGAACTCCGGTAATGAAAGAATGATCAAACGAAAAGTAAGAGAAGTTGAAAGAACAAGGTGAATCCTTGTAATGATCTAGATGAATCTGCGTGGTGATATAATTGAAATAGATTGGAACTCCGGGCAAAAGAGAAGATGAACAATTGAAACCGAGAGTTTGATGAACCTCCGGAATAAAGAATTGAGTTTACTCGCAGAAACAAGAATAAGAATTACATTATGCTTATCCTTCACCAATTAAATTGATGACAATCAATGGAATTGGCATGCTACTTATTCTCGTAGAAAGGATTTAAGATAGATATAGCGCAAACTTGAGAAGGTCTTCAATGAACCACCGGTATGATTGGAACAACGAATGAATTGATATGATAACAGCGGAAGAGAAATCTTGAACGAACCACCGTAAGAATTCAAAATGAACGAAGTAAAGGGATGAATCACCGGTAAGAATTAGCAAAAGAACGAAGATACGTGAGAGAATTTAGATACAAGAGAACGAAGAGATCAAGAACTGAATAGATATTATATGAGCGATGCACCGGTAAGATTTAGAGAAAGAGAGCTGAAAGCTGAGAATGAATAAGTCTTCTGAAAACATGTGCTCCGGATAATCAAACTGAGAAGACTCTTGAATTGCTCCGAATGGGTGAAAAGAATATCTCACAATCGAAAATAATTATGAGAGGATGGAAAAAAGGCTAGAGCCATGAAACTTGAAGAGAATGGAGCAAGATTGAGAGAAAAATCTTCTTCAGTCTTGAAATGTCGAGCGTGATGACGAGAAAACACCACCATGAATTGTTGAGATACTCTGGGATGAAAATTAGAAAGGTTGAACCAACGATGAAAAGAAATTGCAAGCTCTTGGAGAAAGGCATTTGACTGATGATAATTCATACTTGCATCAAACTTCGAAAAGAAATTTGAGGATAGCTCTGGGAAAATAAGAAGAGTCAGGTAAGATCCTGGGAAAAGACCTATGGATTAGGGCCCACTCAAAAGAAACACCGTAGAACAATTAATTGAAAAAAAGGAGATAGCACCGGTTGAATTAAATGGCTTGAATGAGATAATACCTCGAAAGAGCTTGAACGAATGTAGAGTGAAAACACGAATCTCCGAGATATCTTGAGCACTCTAGAACAAATGAATGGCGAGAAGTGGATGATTAAGAGTTGCACCGGCATGAGAAAGCATTTGAAACGAGTAAAAGGGATATGATCAACACCAAAATCTTGAATTGAATCCACCGGAGAAGAGAACGAGTGAAGATTGACGAACTTGAAGCTCCATTAGTATCTTCTTGAGAATCACCGGATAAGAACATTGATGGAAAAGAATGGAGAGGCTTCTCATCACTAAAATTGATACTTGATTAAGAACTCCGAGTCTTTGAAGAAAAAGGGTGGGAGGGCGGGAAAAACAAAGACAACTTGGGGACGGATGAAACAAACAACATTGGGAAAACCGAGAGGTGATCTTGTGGATGTTAAAATGATCGGATCCACTTGAAGAGAAACACGCCGGTTGAAAAGGATTGACATGACAATATTGATGATCAATAAGGATTAGTATTCACATAGAAATATGAGAACACCGCTTAGGAAAGGTATGGAATGAACACTGACTTCGAAGCAACTCGAATACCACAACTGAAAACAAAACAAAGGATTGGCTTGCAGAATAAGCCGGAACAAACATATGATAGAGATTTCGTCCGAAGTTTTCGTGGTGGGGCCTACACGGGCTCGATCGTACAACACCATCATGTACAAGGCAGTGCACATGACATACGAAGCGTCCCCGAGTCAGCATAGCCAAGGAATCTTCAAGACACAACGAGACCACTGTAAAACCAACCGTGGATAGGCGGACCACTAGACGTCGAACCCGAATTTCATGTCATACATCTGTCGGAAAGATATCCTAAGAGCTACTTGAATTCCCACTTATAAACTCCCGAAATTCTCCCGGTTATGCAATCAGGTGTTGGGGATACAGGGGAAGCATAATATCTCACCCAAAGCTAGCAAATCCTACATACAGCTGTATCCATCCTTCAACACATAACCAAGAAATCCTCAGAAATCATTTACCTCAACCTTCGAAAAGCATCCGTTATACGAGTTATGGCAATACTCCCAAACTCCCGCCCCAGTACTGGGTGGCGTTGAGGTTATCTCACCAACAACTGCATAAAAGAGATTTTCGATGTCGGCAAAAAACTCAGGTATTCCAGAATTGCAACGATAAAATTGTGACGACAACACCTCAGAGCTCAACTCCCCAGGACACTGCCACAACCCCTAAATGTCAGGAGGCACCAAGAACAATGTTCTCGTCACAAAACCATCGGAACGATTCCAAGATACCTGCGTGATCCTAAATTTTTTTTACTGAAATTTGAGAAGAGAAGAGTCAAAACTCTACATCAGGATGCCTCACCAAAGCGACGAATGGATTGCGGAGTACAAATAATCCTACTCTCTGATATATATATAATCCTATAAGACTCAAAATATTTTTTCTAGACTCAACAACGCCAGCGATTCGATCAAGCAGGGGGCTCCTAAGGTCGGGGAAGGCTCTGATTACCAACTTATAATGCCCTCGATGCGGCTATATCTCCCACATGTCGAAGCACGACTTAGAGGCATAACCGCATTGAAAGCAATGTCGCAAGTGAGGTAATCTTCACACAACCCATGTAATACATAAGGGAAAGAGATACAGAGTTGGCTTACAATCGCCACTTCACGCAATACATGAATAAATCATTACATCATCCAGATACACACAAGGTCCGACTACGGAACACAAAATGAAAGAAGACTACCCCAAAAGCTACACAGATCCCCGATCGTCCCAACTGGGCTCCACTACTAATCAACTGAAACGAAACAACACAATGAACGAGATCTTCATTGAGCTCCTCCTTGAGCTCGGTTGCGTCATCTGCATGGTATCATCGGCACCTACAAACTGGTTTTGGAAGTAACTGTGAGCCACGGGGACTCAGCAATCTCACACCCTTGCGATCAAGACTATTTAAGCCTATGGTTAGGTAAAAGGTATGAGGTGGAGCTGCAGCAAGCGACTAGCATATTTGGTGGCTAACATACTGTAACGCCCTCAATGCGGCTATATCTCCCACGTGTCGAAGCACGACTTAGAGGCATAACCGCATTGAAAGCAATGTCGCAAGTGAGGTAATCTTCACACAACCCATGTAATACATAAGGGAAAGGGATACATAGTTGGCTTACAATCGCCACTTCACACAAATACATGAATAAAGCATTACATCATCCAAATACAATCAGGGCCCGACTACGGAGGCAAAATAAAAGAAGACTACCCCAAAAGCTACACAGATCCCCGATCGATCCCAACTGGGCTCCACTACTGATCAACTAGAGCGAAACAACACAAAGGGCAAGATCTTCATCGAGCTCCTCCTTGAGCTTGGTTGCGTCATCTGCACGGACTCATCGGCACCTGCAAGCTGGTTTTGGAAGTATCTGTGAGTCACGGGGACTCAGCAATCTCAACCCTCACGATCAAGACTATTTAAGCTTATGGGTAAGGCAAAA
Organism: Triticum urartu; assembly: GCF_056163025.1. NCBI lineage: Eukaryota > Viridiplantae > Streptophyta > Magnoliopsida > Poales > Poaceae > Triticum > Triticum urartu. The sequence continues at coordinate 168,759,887 of NC_141877.1, read as the reverse complement.
GTATGACGTGGAGCTGCGGCAAGCGACTAGCATGTATGGTGTCTAACATACGCAAATGGGAGCGAGAAGAGAAGGCAAAGCACGATCGAGAAACTATGATCAAGAAGTGATCCTAGAACAACCTATGTCAAGCATAACTCCAACACCGTGTTCACTTCCTGGACTCCGCCGAGAAGAGACCATCACGGTTACACACGCGGTTGATGTATTTTAATTAAGGTCAACTTCAGGTTTTCTACAACCGGACGTTAACAAATTCCCATATGCCCATAACCGCGGGCACGGCTTTCGAAAGTTCAAATCCCTGCAGGGGTGTCCCAACTTAGCCCATCACAAGCTCTCACGGTCAACGAAGGATATTCCTTCTAGCGGGAAGACCCGATCAGACTCGGAATCCCGGTTACAAGACATTTCGACAATGATAAAACAAATCCAGCAACACCGCCCGAATGTGCCGACAAATCCCGATAGGAGCTGCACATATCTCGTTCTCAGGGCACACTCAGATTGTCTAAACTTCCGGTAGGCCAGCCCAGAGTTGCCCCTGGTGGTCACCGGCGGCTGACGAGGTGGACCAACACTCAGAGGATCACTGGCCCAGGGGGGTTTAAATAAGATGACCCTTGAGTCTGCGGAACACAAGGGAAAAAGAGGCTAGGTGGCAAATGGTAAAACAAATGTTGGGCATTGCTGGAAGAGTTTTATTCAAGGCGAACTATCAAGGGGTTCCCATTATAGCCCAACCGCGTAAGGAACGCAAAATCCGGGAACATAACACCGATATGACGGAAACTAGGGCGGCAAGAGTGGAACAAAACACCAGGCATAAGGCCGAGCCTTCCGCCCTTTACCAAGTATATAGATGCATTAATTAAATAAGATATATTGTGATATCCCAACAAGTAAACATGTTCCAACAAGGAACAACATCTCCATGTTCCAACAAGGAACAAACTTCAATCTTCACCTTCAACTAACAACGCTATAAGAGGGGCTGAGCAAAGCGGTAACATAGCCAAACAACGGTTTGCTAGGACAAGGTGGGTTAGAGGCTTGGTTCAACAACATGGGAGGCATGATAAGCAGGTGATAGGTATCGCAGCATAGGCATAGCAAAAGAGCGAGCAGCTAGCAAGCAAAGATAGAAGTGATTTCGAGGGTATGATCATCTTGCCTGAAATCCCGCAACAAAGAAGAACGAGTCCACAAAGAAGACAAACGGACGTAGTCGAACGGGTCCTCACAAACGCGACGTTATCGGAACCAACCCGAAGAAGCAACACCGGAAAGAAGCACACAACATAGTAAACAACCACCACATAATCATGGCATGATGCACAATCAAGTATGATGCATGTCCGGTTTAATGAAGCATGGTATGGCAAAATGCACAAACAATCCTACAAATTAAGTGGAGCTCATTATGCAACGGAGTTGCATATTGAAGAAAACACCACATGACTTATTTAGTTCTCTCTCGTTTAGGTAACCAACAAGATTAAATGTTGTTAACATGGCAAGAGGTGAAGCACAACAAAACTACCTATCTAGGCAAGTTTAAATGAGGCTGGAAACAACAAAACAACAAGTCCGGAAACTCCTCATGTGCACATTTTAGGTTTGGTACTGTTCTGCCCTAAACACAATTTTAGAGTTGATAAACATGCAAAGTGATGCCACCATGTTAAACTAGGCATTTTTCCACCCCATTTACATATAAAGTTTATTCGAAACCGAGCTACGGTTATTTAGTTATGATTTAAAACATTTTAGCATGTCATAGGAGCAAATCTAACCAAACAACATTTTAAACATCTTAAACATAGATGAAAGTGACATAATATGCCCCCTCAAAAAAAAGTGACATAATATGAAACTACACACAATTCTAAGAAACTTTCATGTTAAGTTTGTTTTAATCCGATGCACGGTTTGTGAGATATGATATGCATGATCTATGAGTGCTTTTCTGCAAAACGGGCGTTCTCTGGAATAAGCTAAAACATACTGCAGAAAAAAAACACAACTCGGGCCGAAACTGGCCCGAACTGGGCTGCACAGGAGCAAACAAAGGATGGGCTTCCTCACATCGGGCTCCAGGAAGCCGAGCCTTGGCGCTGGGCCACGCACGCCCTGCTGGAACTGGGCTTCGCATGAGGCAGAGGAGGGGGTCAACGCAGACGGGCGACTTGTCGCTGTTCGTCGTCGTTTCCAAACGCAGAAGCAGAGGCCGGCGACAAGGATTGGGGAGGACCGACCGCGGCGATGAGCTGGAGGGTGCGGCCTGCGGGGTCCAGCTGGAGGCTCTCGTCGTCGACGAGGAGCTCGAGGAGGAGAGGAGCGGTCGAGGTGGCGACGAGGGCGGGTTGCAGGCGGCTCCGACGCGGGACTTGGGGCGCAGGGGCGAGGCGAACATCGAGCGGATCCGGCGGGTGGCGCTGCTCGAAGGACACTAGACGAAGCAGGACGGTGCCGGTGGCGCCATGGAGCTTGGGCGAACTCCTTTTCATTCCTGGGAAGGAGAGAGAGAGAACCACCGTGAGAGAGCGAGAGGGAAAAACAGGAGGAGAGGATCGGGATGAGGTCAGTCCTGGTCATGGCCGCCGGCGGCGGGGTCGCCGGAGTGCGCGGCCTGCAGGGTCGGCGAGGCTCGGGCGTGAGGGCTCCTCCCCCGATCCTGCGGCTGGTTGGATCGGAGGAAGGAGGAGGCTGGTGGGGAGAGATGGAGAGGAATGGCTGCGGGTGGATCTGGAGGCTGGCTCACGATTGGGGGTGCGTGGAAAAAGAGGAGGAGACCAGGTGGCTGGCGGCAACGGCTGGACAGGGAACGATCACTAGGAAATAGGGTTTTGTCCAGATTTAGACTAGGGACTATATATAAGGAAAGAGGGAGAGTTTAGGGGCTAATCCGTCCCTCCAATTAAAATCGAGCGGTCGAGAAAAATACACAAGGAAGTCCAATTAACAAAACGGAGACGTTTTGTAGATGTTTGGGGATGATCCGGACACAACGGTGACGACTGACCGGGTCGAGTCCGGGACAGCTTTCGGACGCGCGCGCGAGGAGGTCCGGTGCACTGTGCAAAGAGGGGTAGGCATGGGCCTAGGTGGACTGTGGAGAGCGGGTTGGTCTGAGATGAGAGGGGAGAGATGCAGCCCGGCACGATTTCCGGAGACCGAAAACGTCCGACGATAAGACCGGGTATACTGCCGCTATAGTTATCCGTTGGGGCATCAAACGGACTCCGAACGCGATGAAACTTGGCAGGCAGCCGACTGACAACAAAACAACACCACACGCCAACTTTCATCCCATTCCGAGAACATTTTCCGGTCACTTATAAAATAATATTTTGGACATGCCGCGGGCGCGTGCAAGTGTGTCTGGGCTCAGAACGGACAAAGGAAGGAACTGGGAGACTGGGACAGATGCAAGTTTCGAAAACATGATGATAAAATGCACATGATGACGTGAAAAGATGCAACACGCAAGCAAATGACATGGCAACGACGGCGAATAACTGGAGGACACCTGGCTCAACGGTCTCGGGGTGTTACAACACTCCACCACTACGAGAGGATCTCGTCCCGAGATCTAGAATGGCACCGGAGGGAAAACGGAAGGGAAAGAGAAGAGGTAAAGCTAAGTTGCTTCTTTGACAAACGGGTGAGACCCAAAGAACCTTGCAACGGTTAAGACATTTCGAGAAAAGAATACAACAGAGATGAACGAAGTTGAAAACACTCCGTTCGGAAAGAGGAACGAGGAAGAACAAGGTTGAAAGCACTCCGGTAGGGAAGAGTAATAAGAAAGAACAAATTTTGACAGCACCCCGGTAGAAAAGAAATGCAATGGTTGATAAGGCGAAAATAACTTGAGCAAAAGGGGACAAGACTCCGATAAAAAGGATAAGCAAAGAAAAGATCATGATCTTCATAAATCAAGATGATGACTGAAAAGAGCAACATCACAAAGCCTCCGGAAGAAAGAATAGAAGATAGATAATTGAGATAAACGAATGTAGAAGAGAATGCCAACTTCTGCGACAAAAGAGCTTGAAAAGGTATCCTTAGGAGAAGGGTCGAACGGAGTTGTTGGAAAACCAACAACGAAAAGAGTAAGCTTGATGTGGACTTACGAAAGACATCCCCAAAACTATGAGGAGAAATTCCACCACTAACGAAACTAAAAGATTTGGGTTGATATGAACACGGAGACGAGAAACTATTTCACCAGGAGGATAGATGAAGAACTTGGGTCATTTATAAGCACCATAAAGCAACAAACCTCAGGGAAGGCTTTAGGTGAAACATGACACAAGATAACTCCAACGAAGAGGTTGATGGATTTAAAATACCTCATTCTTAACAACATGTGTATCATGAAACATGAACTCAAATTATCAAAAATGACATAATACCACCTCCAATAATATGGTAGAAATAATTGCACTCCGGATTACAAGAAGAAGAAAGCTTGAAGTATATCTTGGCGGATCATCGCTGCGAGAGATATCTTGAAAAACAATTGAAGAATGAAAAGAATCCTTGACGAACCATCACGAGGAACTCCGATAATAAAAGAATGATCAAACGAAAGGAAAGAGAAGTTGGAAACACAAGGTGAATCCTTGCGATGATTAGATGGATCTTCGCGATGAAATAACCAAGAAAAACTTGGCACTCTCCGGAATAAGGAATTAATCACTATGAAGAAACAAGAATAAGAATTATGTCATGCTTATCCTTCATCAATTTAAATTGATGACGAGCAAACGGATTTGGCATACTACTTATTCTCGTTGAAAAGGATTAAGAGAGATACCGATAACTTGATAAGGTCTTCAACGAAACACCAGTAGGATTGAAAAGAACGAAAGAATTGATATGATAACCATGGAAGAGAAACTTGAGCAAACCACCGTAAGAATTGAAAAAGAACAAAGAAAAGATAAATAAACCCCGGGAAGAATTAGAGAACGAATCAGGATACTTGAGGGAATTTGATACATGAGAACGAAAGGATCACGACTGATTAGAGAATATTTGAATGATGCACCGGTAAGATTGGAGGAAAAGAACTGAGAGCTGCAATGAATAATATTTGAAAAGATGGCCTCCGGAAAATCAAACTGAAAAGACTCCTGAATTGCACCGGATGGGTGAAAAGAAATCTCACAATCAAAACCAATTATGAGAGGATGGCAGCAAACTAAAACCATGAATCTTGAAGAGAATGGAGCAAGATTAAGAGGACAAATCTTCTTCGGTCTTCAAATGTAGAGAATGACAATGAGAAACACCACCAAGAATTATCGAGATACTCCGGAATAAAGAAGAATGGAAAATTTGAACCAACGATGAAAATATTTTTAAAGATCTTGGAGAAGACATTTGACTAATGATAAATCATTCTTACGTCAAACTTCGAAAAGAAATTTGAGAATAGCTCCGGGAAAATAAGAAGAGTCAGGTAAGATCCTGGAAAAAGACCTGTGGGTTAGGGCCCACTCAAAAGAAACACCGTAGAACGATTTAAAAGATAGATTGCGCCCGTAGAATTAAATGGTTTGAATGAGATAACATCCTCGAAATAGGTTGAACAGATCTTGAATGACAAGACGAGCCTTTTGAGATATCTTGAGCACTCCAGAACAAATGAATAGCGAGAAATGAATTATTATGAGGTGCACCAGTATGAGAAGGTATTTGAAACAAGGAAAAGGCATGTGATCAACACAGGAAGCTTGAATTGAATCCACCGGAGAAGAAAAGAATGAAGAATGACGAACGAGTAGAGCATCTTCAAGAGAACCACCGTGTAAGAACGTTGATTGAAAAGAACGAAGAGACTTCACATCCCTAAAATGGATACTTGAATAAGAAATATGAGTCGTGAAGAAAAAGGGTGGGAGGGTGGAAAAAAACGAAGTTATCTTGGGACGGATGAACGAACACCATTGAGAAAGCTGAGATTGGATCTTGCGGATGTTGAAATGTTCGGATCCACTTGAAGAGAAACACAGCGGTGAAAAGGATTGACATGACAAACTCGATAATCGAGAAGGGTTGGTATTCACATAGAAATATGAGAACAGCGCTTGGAAAAGGTATGCAATCAACATTTGACTTCGAAGCAACTCGAATACCACAACTCAAAACAAAACAAGGATTGGCTTGCAGAATAAGCCGGAACAAACATATGATAGAGATTTCGTCCAAAGTTTTCGTGGTGGGGCCTACACGGGCTCAATCGTACAACACCATCATGTACAAGGCAGTGCACATGACATACGAAGCGTCCCCGAGTCAGCATAGCCAAGGACTCTTTAAGACACAATGAGACCACTGTAAAACCAACCGTGAATAGGCGGACCACTAGACGTCGAACCCCAATTTCATATCATACATCTGTCGGAAAGGTATCCTAAGAGCTACTTGAATTGCCACTTATGAAACTCCCGAACCTTTCTGGTTATGCAATTAGGTGTTGGGGATACAGGGGAAGCATAATATCTCACCCAAAACTAGCAAATCCTACATCCAGCTGTATCCATCCTTCAACACATAACCAAGAAACCTTCGGAAATCGTCTACCTCAACCATCGAAAAGCATCCGTTATATGAGTTATGGAAATACTCCCGAACTCCCGCCCCAGTACTGGGTGGCGTCGAGGTTATCTCACCAACAACTGCATAAAAGAGATTTTCGATGTCGGCGAACTAAACTCAGGTATTCCAGAACTGCAATGATAAAATTGTGACGACAACACCTCGGAGCTCAACTCTCCGGGACACTGCCACAACCCCTAAATGACAGGAGGCACCAAGAACAATGTTCTCGTCACAAATCGATCAGAACGATTCCAAGATACCCGCGTGATCCTAAATTTTTTTTAGTGAAATTTGAGAAGAGAAGAGTCAAAACTCTACATCAAGATGCCTTACCAGAGCGATGAAGGGACTGGGGAGTAAAAAGAATTCCTAAACTCTCCGATATATAATTCCTAAATGACTCAAAACATTTTTCTAGACTCAACTCGTCCACTAATTCGATCAAGCAGTGGCGGCTCCTAAGGTCGGGGAAGGCTCTGATTACCAACTTGTAACACCCTCGATGCGGCTATATCTCCCACATGTCGAAGCACGACTTAGAGGCATAACCGCATTGAAAGCAATGTCGCAAGTGAGGTAATCTTCACACAACCCATGTAATACATAAGGGAAAGGGATACATAGTTGGCTTACAATCGCCACTTCACACAAATACATGAATAAATCATTACATCATCCAAATACAATCAGGGCCCGACTACGGAGCCAAAATAAAAGAAGACTACCCCAAAAGCTACACAGATCCCCGATCGACCCCAACTGGGCTCCACTACTGATCAACTAGAGCGAAACAACACAAAGGGCAAGATTTTCATCGAGCTCCTCCTTGAGCTTGGTTGCATCATCTGCACGGACTCATCGGCACCTGCAAGCTGGTTTTGGAAGTATCTGTGAGTCACGGGGACTCAGCAATCTCAACCCTCACGATCAAGACTATTTAAGCTTATGGGTAAGGCAAAAGTATGAGGTGGAGCTGCGGCAAGCGACTAGCATATATGGTGTCTAACATACGCAAATGGGAGCGAGAAGAGAAGGCAAAGCACGATCGAGAAACTATGATCAAGAAGTGATCCTAGAACAACCTATGTCAAGCATAACTCCAACACCGTGTTCACTTCCTGGACTCCGCCGAGAAGAGACCATCACGGTTACACACGCGGTTGATGTATTTTAATTAAGGTCAACTTCAGGTTTTCTACAACCGGGCGTTAACAAATTCCCATATGCCCATAACCGCGGGCACGGCTTTCGAAAGTTCAAATCCCTGCAGGGGTGTCCCAACTTAGCCCATCACAAGCTCTCACGGTCAACGAAGGATATTCCTTCTAGCAGGAAGACCCGATCAGACTCGGAATCCCGGTTACAAGACATTTCAACAATGATAAAACAAATCCAGCAACACCGCCCGAATGTGCCGACAAATCCCGATAGGAGCTGCACATATCTCGTTCTCAGGGCACACTCAGATTGTCTAAACTTCTGGTAGGCCAGCCCAGAGTTGCCCCTGGTGGTCACCGGCGGCTGACGAGGTGGACCAACACTCAGAGGATCATTGGCCCAGGGGGGTTTAAATAAGATGACCCTTGAGTCTGCGGAACACAAGGGAAAAAGAGGCTAGGTGGCAAATGGTAAAACAAATGTTGGGCATTGCTGGAAGAGTTTTATTCAAGGCGAACTGTCAAGGGGTTCCTATTATAGCCCAACCGCGTAAGGAACGCAAAATCCGGGAACATAACACCGATATGACGGAAACTAGGGCGGCAAGAGTGGAACAAAACACCAGGCATAAGGCCGAGCCTTCCACCCTTTACCAAGTATATAGATGCATTAATTAAATAAGATATATTGTGATATCCCAACAAGTAAACATGTTCCAACAAGGAACAACATCTCCATGTTCCAACAAGGAACAAACTTCAATCTTCACCTTCAACTAACAACGCTATAAGAGGGGCTGAGCAAAGCGGTAACATAGCCAAACAACGGTTTGCTAGGACAAGGTGGGTTAGAGGCTTGGTTCAACAATATGGGAGGCATGATAAGCAGGTGATAGGTATCGCAGCATAGGCATAGCAAAAGAGCGAGCAACTAGCAAGCAAAGATAGAAGTGATTTTGAGGGTATGGTCATCTTGCCTGCAAAGTTCTCCGAGAAGACGAAAACTTGATCCTGGTAAGCGTACTCAACGGGCTCCTCGATCACGTACTAATCTCCCGGCTCTACCCAAAGCAAGAACACAAGCAAAGGTAGACACAATCAACCACGTGCAATGCATAAGCACCATGATGCAAGACATGACATGATATGCGGGATGCGATATGCGATGCATATGCATGCTTCGGAAAGGAATGATTGAACCTGGCCTCAACTTGGAAAACCAAGAGTGCCACTGGAAAGATGAGTTGATTTTGGTCGAAATCGATATAAAGATCACCGGAATCGGATGCACGGTTTGGAAATGGCAAGCAAAACAGATATGGCACCGGTCTGCGATTAACAGCAAGTAGCCTTCTAAATGCATCAAGATAATTAAGCTACTGCACTCAAACATAGCAACAAAAAACATGGCAGGGATCCACTCAAGATGCTTGACAAAAGATGAACACTGAGCTACGGCTAATTCACTCAATAACAGGTTCAAACAAGCATGGCAAAAGTGCAAATGATAACAGGTTTCAGACTTAGTGAAATTATCAACAAGTCAGGAATTTAACATCAGGAAGCAATGTTTAGATCACGAAAACTACATGCTACAGGAAGATATCATGGTAAAGCAAAGCATGGCATGAAGCTACTCTAAGCATACAACAAAAGTCCCTTAGTGACCATAAGCCAAAAGGGGTCATAAAATACAATTGCAAGCATGTGAACATAGCAATTAACGAAAATAGATTCAGACTTGGTGAAAAATTGGAGCATGGAAAACAGATATCAAGTAGGCATGTTTACGATCTCGATGCACTCACTACAAAGCATGGCATGATAAACTAAGCATACACCCAGAAAGTAGACATGGCATAGAAGCTAGACATGTCAAGAACAACAACATAGCATGCATGGATCAACAACAACAAGCTTGGCAAAATTGCTAAACATGTCAACAATCTGCCAGGAACATTTTATAGAAAAAGTAGAGCTCGATTGACTCAAGCTAGGGTGCTCCATAAATGCAAACAAAGTCATGGATGGGTAGAGCACCACAATATCTACAAAACATCCTTACTGATCATGCTCAAAAGAGGCACGGATCACTAGGAAACAACATGAACATATGGCATAAAAATAATGACAGGGCAGAGACTTAGAATATTTCTAAGTCCCTGAAATCAGCAACATTAAGTGACCCACTTTGCATGCTTGTGCTAGTCACCACAAAGATCACAAAAATACATGGCATACACCCCTGTAAGGATAACATGGCATACTTCAAAACACATGTAGAGCTCAGGATCATAACATGCACACATTAATCATGGCAAAAATGACAAAAGTGCATTTGCTGAAAATAAACTGAAACTAACATCACATAGCCCTCCTCCAACAGCATTTCGGGCATCAAGATGAGCTCAAATGAAAATGATGGAATGAGATGAAATGGAGTACTCATCGAGACGAACATTTTGATATGCTACACGCACGAATTGGAGCCACAGTGAGGAAGTTATGATGCGTCAAAGTATGCATAAAATTACTGGGACTTAGACGAAATTATAGCCTCCGAGAAGTCAACTCAGGACGGGACGGTGCGGGACGGAGGGATCCGGAGACGCGGGGCCTCGTTTGGATGGAGGGACCGGTGGATCTGGTCCAATCTCCAGATCTGATCGGGGAGGAACTCCAACGAGACGAACTCCGGCAAGCTCGAAGATGAGGCGGCGCACGCCGGCGCGGGGCTACCGGAGCACGCAGCGGCGAGGAGAGGCGGCAGGGAGGCTCAGTTGCCGGGGCGCGGTGAAGGAGGCCCGCGGCGCGGCGGCGGAAGCGAGATCGAGCGGCGAGCCTCGCCGGCGGGAGGACTTGGCGGCGGGGTGACAGGGAGCTTGGGATCCGGCGACATCGAGCCTGGGCGGCGGCGCGCTCGGGCGCACGGGAGGCGAGGGCTCGGGCAGCTCGGGCCCGGAGGGCCAGATCCGGGTCCGGCGGGCCTGGCGCGGCGGGAGGGGAGCCGGCGGGACAGGTGGCGCGCCATGAGTGGCTTGGGGCGGTGGCGCAGGTGACGTGGCGTGCTCCGATTGGTGGAGGTGAGGTGGCTGCGGGGCGGCGGACATGTTTGGCACGGTGGGGAGTTTTGTCCGGCGGCGCGAGGAGCGGGGCTAGGGTTTGATCTGCGCGGATTTTTCGGGGGAGGCCACATATTTATATGTAGAGGGAGCTAGGAGAGTCCAAATGAGGTGCGGTTTTTGGCCACGCGATCGTGATCGAACGGCCTAGGTGATGGAGGAGGTTTAGGTGGGTTTTGGCCCACTTTGGAGGGGTGTTGGGCTGCAACACACACGAGGCCTTTTCGGTCCCTCGGTTAACCGTTGGAGTATCAAACGAAGTCCAAATGGCACAAAACTTGGTAGGCGGCCTACCGGTAGTGAACCAAGGCCGCATGACAAGTCTCGGTCCAATCCGAAAACGTTTAACACCTGCACACGAAAAGAGGTAGAAAGGGACACCGGAGGACATAGGAGCGCCGGAATGCAAAACGGACAAGGGGAAAATGCTCGGATGCATCAGACGAACACGTATGCAAATGAAATGCACCTGATGACATGATATGGAATGCATGACACGCAAGCAATGACAAGGCAACAACAGCGAATAACTGGAGGACACCCGGCACATCGGTTATGGGGCGTTACACCTCGGCAAGACCTTTTGGGATTCGTGTCGTGTTACTAGCGTCTTTGCGAAAGTAGTCTAGCGTGTCGTTGTGCTTCCCAAAAGACACGTGTTTAAAGGACCTATCTAAAAAGGGAACTATTCCCTTATGTGTGGTCCACATCGATGGGCATGTTATAACCTACGTTAGACCTGCGGTAGTGGTTAATACCACCTTAAGTGGTATTAACACCACATGAACTACTTGTATTCGGAAGTACCTAACCTTTATGCTTATGGCGGGTACGCCACAGACCAACTTTTCTAATGTGGTGGTTTGTTCTGATGCCTGCATGCTTAAGTGTAGAAAAATCTAAACAGGGGGGAAACAAATGAAATAAAATCTCGGTATGAGCGCGCGGGAATTCTCATTACGGGATGCTTGTTTGTGATTTCAAATAAATTCTATTAGAATGATTTGCTCCGTATCCTAAATATTAGAACCTGATTCCGAATTGCCATCGACCAAAAGAGTAATGGGGAACCAGTGAATTTTTAAAAAATGGCCTAACTGGATAACGAAGTGAACCTACACGATAAAGCCCGACTTGAGTGAAAATATCCTTAAGAGTGCCTTAATTAATGCTTCGGAGTAAGAGTGGTGGCTGTCACTTAAAATCGGGTGGATAAAAATGTAAAAAAAACTAAGAGTGTGGATGGTTAGGTTACTCTTTGGAATATTCGCAACCATCTGGTTTGCAATTCATTTAAAAACTTACGAAAGTGTGGACTTAAAATGATATTCCATAATGGTTTCAAGTTTAATATGTTTGACCCAATACGAACAGTAGAGAGGTGTCTGCCATCAAAATGGCATCTGAATAGAAAATATGTCCAACTTGAATGCAAGTTCAAATCTTCCATGCATAATTATGTTTCTGCAACTAGATGATTGATACGATTCGATATGTTAAAAATGGATTTGCTTGTTTGTGATTTTAAATAAATTGTATTAGTTAGATTTGCTCTATAGCCTATTTATTGGAACCTGATTTGAATTGGACGAAAAGAGAAAGTAGGAAGAACGAATTTAACCAAAATTGGACTAATTGGAAAACAAAATGAACCTATTCAATAAATCACGATTTGAATGAAAATATCCTTAAAGGTACCCTAATTAATACTTCGGACAAACAGTAGTGGCTCTTAACTTTAAAAACTAGGTTATAAATAAGGAAAAAAACAAAGGTGTGGGTGGTTAGATTATTTTTGGAAATATTAGGAACCAGCTGGGTTGTAATACCTTAAAAACATTATACCTATGGACTTAAAAACATATTCCATTAAGGTTTCAAGTTCTATATGGCTGACCTAATACGAACCGTAGATAGATATGTACTATCATAATGGCATCTGCATAGAACATGGTAGGACTTGAATATAGACTTACATACATAATTATGTATCTGCGTCTACATGATAGATATGATCCGATAGATTAAAGCAGCCAGCTACGCAAACTGAAATACTAGTTGGAAACATTCTTCGGTACATGGTGCGGGAAGGTACGGTAGGATGGGAGCGCGTGGGTGGTTAGCTAACACGGAGAAGAAAATAAGAAAAAGTTGCCGCATTGCAAGCATTCCATTACGGCCGGTTGTCTATCCAATTAAGTTCTAGCTGGAATCGAGCCATGAGTCGCTGGGTGCGAGTACGGTCCAGAGTGCATTGTGCGCCAACTTCGAGGAGTTCCCCTTTAACTTAAGGCACTCATGCAGAGCTTGTATTTTTGTTTTGCCTGCATTGTACTGTACAGATGGTGGGAAGAAGGGAAATGTTTTCGTTTGATGTTGTCAGAGACTTGAATAGGCATAAATCATATGTTTGCCGAGGAAAAAGATTTAATACTAGGGAATGGTAGAAATGTGGTAACCGTTATTGTTCGGGGGGTTACCTTGGTTAGTGGGACCTTCTACTTTGTGCCATCATAGTGCCTTGCGATATGCAGGACGCATCCGCCAGTTTCATCACTGTTGTTTCGTTTGTCGTTGCCACAGAAAACGTATAATAAGTTAGTTGTGTTGGTTGCTATCCATGTGAAAACATGTTATGGTTGTGGTGGACATACGGGTACAAAAACAAAACATGGTACCTAGTAAAGTTTTCTTCAGCTAAAACTGGGTAGTTAGTCGGCCACTAACCACCTTGCGTAGGCCACCCACCATAATACTCGTTTAAGCACTGAAAGAGTGCGTGGTGCAGTTTCCATGCAATCATTTCGTACTTATCTTTTGTTGCTTCACTTGGACCATCACCTCTGATTCTTGGGTCCATGACATGGAGCTTCCTCGCGAACATGTCCCACATCAGAATGATCCATCCATCTTCCAGAGGGACTGGGAGGAAAAACTGTGGAACAAAATGAAACGTGGCACCATGATAAGTTCAGCAAAGGGGGGAACCCCCTTTTTGGCATTCAGAAAAAAACTCATGATACGTAGGTAGCACAAACCATCTGGGATGAGGTTATGTCGTACGGTATGTCCTTTCCAACAAGTTGTTCCTGGATTGAAATGTTTTTGACGTACTCGTGGTCCGCAAGGAAAAGTGTCTTCGTTGCGATACAAAGTGAACATGACATAAATTTAGAAAGGATTTTTGCAAAGCGAACATGACAAAAAAGAAGAAAAAATGGGGTGCAGTGATTACTGCGAATTCAGGTTCCATATTATGCCTCCATTGCATGTATGGGCATTCTAAATTGGCCTCCTGGTCTGACTAAGAGTACCTTCTGAGGATTATTAATGCGAGCTCATGGTCAAGTCCTCGCGTCTCAAGTAGCTGCTGGCGCAAAGCTGCCACAGAAATGCGTATCATCCTAGGGCTCGCGTGTACAATGTAGTGCATGAAGAACATAACGAGTTTACAATGATGAATACCTTAAAACAAGCTTGGTTGGCGAATGCGAGAAAAGCAGAATAAGTGACCATTGCAGAACTGCGTGACTAGGTGATAGGTAAGAACCAGTAAAGGGGTAGCAAAAAAATACCTATGAAGATCATGGTCTGGGATCTGTGTGAAGTGCGTGGTGATAAGGTCAGTCGTGGGTGCATGAGGGGGCTGGGGCACAACTCCCTTCACCCATGGATCCATTGCAAAACCATGTCGGAATATGTACTTCCTCTTCTCAAGATTGTTGTGACATTGACCAAAAACATTGCCACCAGGGTTATTTGGAAGATCAGCATACATTTCAGCGATTGACATTAGAGTGGACTTGAAATGATTGAGCAGAGTGCACGATGCCCTCGATGTCGATTTCTTTGAACTTGATGTACAGTCTTCAGCAGTGGCAACAATAGAGGCACGCTTCCGGAGAGGGCTGCTTGGAGCTGCAGGTGATGTACCTGGCAAAAAGGGAAGATAAGCGGATGAGTTGAGGACATGATGCGTCCAGAAATCAAGAAATAGGAGGCACTGACGGGGTGACTCTCAAAACTGACCTTCACAGTCAGAAAGATGTAGTCTTTGACCTTGAATTCTCTGTGTAGCAGGGGTGGTAAATCGAACAGACTTTGAATTTGCTAAGACTACAAAATTTGTACAAAGGACACGAATAGGGGTCAGTGTGTACATTGCAACAATTTAATAATATCCGAATAAGACCAAGGGCATTTGTCATACATGTTGCAGGGAAGTCAGTGAAACCCCGTGCAGTGCAGCACACACATCGACAGCTAACTGAGTTGATGAGTTGTTCAGAAAATTTGAACATATCCATTTGTAAATCATTCCTTGCTTGTGTCACAGCATGTTGGATAGAGTTGCTGGCCTGTGTGATGTGCATGAGCACCCTGTCATTCTGCTGTTTGAGCATCATCCTCAACTCGTCAGCTACCTATGTGACAAGATGAAGTAAAAGACATTAGTCCAGAATGTATAACTACATCCTGAAACGGATCAAAAATAAAGCTGCACATACCAGGGTTGGGTACTTCTGGCGTAGGTACTGTGCAAACTCTAGTGGTCCGGGGCAGTAGCGAAGGTGATGCACCCATATTGTTGGCTGGGCGATGGGCTGGTGTTTCTGTATGAACACTTTGAGCTACTGTAGGCTGGTTACTGACATTGCGCTTCCTATTGCTTGTGTTTGATGGCGGAGAATACGTATGGAACTTCTGTCGTGTGTAGCAGACAGTGGACGCATCTCTTAACTGAAAATCGAGTGAGGTAACATCAGACAAAAATGAGGGAAGAATTTGTTTGTGTACAATACAATATTTTTCTGGTAAAGTGTATTACATTGGCATGAGAGTATGATGTGGATCCCTTGACGGGATCCTGATCCATGATTTGCATTTTGCGAAGGGTGTCTTGGTCGAAATCTCCAACCCTATGGAGCACGTTATGTGTTTTATTCAACACACCGAGGTCAAGGTTATCGAATAGAAAAATCTACAAATGTAACAACATATCAACCTGATGTAGAATATATTAAATTCAGAACCAACAATGTCCGGACAAATATAATGTTGATGCATGCATATAATTGAAATTAGGCTTGTTTACCTGTAAGAACAAGTGACACCCAGTCAGGTTGGTGGAATGGTTATTAGCCATGATATCCATCTTCACCTTTTTTACAGCTTCGAGAAGGTGTTGGAGAACATATTCACACCAATTGAACTGGTCTATAGATTCAGTGTTTGTGATTGCTCCCCAGAAATCAATTGTATTGTAGTTGTGTTTTGTGGTTGGCACAAGGAAATGTCCCATTACAAAAATAACAAAGGCTATCTGGAAACAATCCTTCTCAAGCTTACTAGAATCCTCGTTGATGTCACGAAGGAGGAAATCTTCTACTTCTCGGAGACTATGAACACCAGTCTTGTTCATCTGAAGTGTTGCCTTTATGAATTGGATAGCTTTTGGGTTGATGGTCGCATCCCTCCCTTTGACATTACGGTGTCCACACGGGATGCCTAACACCTTGTAAATGTCCTCTGGCCAGAACTGAAGGACCTTGCCGTCTCTGAGCTTGATCTCCCTGTGGCTGACACTCACTGAAAGGATCGATAGGGTTGACTAGAGGGGGGGTGAATAGGCAACCAACAACTTTTAGCTTTTCTTTACCAAATTAAACTTTGCATCAAAGTAGGTTGTCTAGATGTGCAACTAGGTGAGCAACCTATATGATGCAACAACAACGAACATACAAGCAAGCAAGAGAAGTAACACTAATAAGCTTGCACAAGTAAAGGTAAGAGATAACCAAGAGTGGACCCGGTGAATACGAGGATGTGTTACCGAAGTTCCTTCCTTTTGAGGGGAACTACGTCTCCGTTAGAGCGGTGTGGAGGCACAATGCTCCCCAAGAAGCCACTAGGGCCACCATATTCTCTTCACGCCCTCACACAATGCAAGATGCCGTGATTTCACTATTGGTGCCCTTGGAGGCGGCGACCAGACCTTTACAAACAAGGTTGGGGAAATCTCCACAACTTAATCGGAGGCTCCCAACAACACCACGAAGCTTCACCACAATGGATTATGGCTCTGTGGTGACCTGTAACGCCCTCGATGCGGCTATAGCTCCCACGTGTCGAGGCACGACTTAGAGACATAACCGCATGGAAAGCAATGTCGCAAGTTAGGCAATCTTCACAACATCCCATGTGATATAGATAATAAAAGGGGAGATACATAGTTGGCTTACACTCGCCATGTCAATCAAAGTACATAAATAGCATTACAACATTCAAACACTCATGGACCGACTACGGCGCCAAAATAAAAGAACAACCCAACATGCGACACAGTCCTGATCACCCCAACTGGGCACCACTACTGATCATCAGGGAAAGACACGTAGTATCGGCGTGAGTCCTCGTCGAACTCCCACTTGAGCTCAAGCGCGTCATCGGAAACGGAATCATCAGGCCCTGCATCTGGTTTGGAAGTAATCTGTGAGCCACAGGGACTCAGCAATCTCGCACCCTCGCGATCAAGACTATCTAAACTTAAAAGGTAAGGCCAGGAGAATATGTGGAGCTGCAGCAAGCGACTAGCATATATGGTGGCTATCCTGTTCGCAAAAGAGAGCGAGAAGAGGAGGCAAAGCGCGAACGAGTAACTAGAGGGCATCCTGCGGCAAGCATTACTCCAACACCGTGTTCACTTCCCGGACTCCGCCGAGAATAGACCATCACGGTAACTCACACTGTTGATTCATTTTAATTAAGTTAAGGTTCAAGTTATCTACAACCGGACCCCATCCGCCCATAACCGCGGGCACGGCTTTCGAAAGTTCAAATCCCTGCAGGGGAGTCCCAACTTAGCCCATGACAAGCTCTCACGGTCAACGAAGGAATAGACCTCCTCCCGAGACGTTCCGATCAGACTCGGTATCTCGGTTCTTCAAGACACTTTGACAAGTTAAAACAAATCCAGCAACACCGCCCGAATGTGCCGACAAATCCCGATAGGAGCTGCACATATCTCGTTCTCAGGGCACACTCAGATGAACACTATGTACAACTAAAACCAACCCTCGAGTTGCCCCGAGGTGGCGCTGCAAGTGGCTCTGTTTGGACCAACACTCAGAGGAGCACTGGCCCCGGGGGGTTTAAATAAGATGACCCTCGGTTTCCGGAAACCCAAGGAAAAAAGAGGCTAGGTGGAAAATGCTAAAACCAAGGTTGGGCATTGCTGGAAAAGCTTTAATCAAGGCGAACTATCAAGGGGTTCCCATTATAACCCAACCGTGTAAGGAACGCAAAATCCGGGAACATAACACCGATATGACGGAAACTAGGGCGGCAAGAGTGGAACAAAACACTAGGCGAGAGGCCGAGCCTTCCACCCTTTACCAAGTATATAGATGCATTAAGATAACATGGCAATATAATGATATCCCAACAAGTAAATAGTGTTCCAACAAGGAACGGTCTCCAATCTTCACCTGCAACTAGCAACGCTATAAGAGGGGCTGAGCAAAGCGGTAACATAGCCAATCAATGGTTTGCTAGGACATGGGGGGTTAGAGGTTTAACATGGCAATTTGGGAGGCATGATAAGCAAGTGGTAGGCATCGTAGCATAGGCATAGCAAAAGAGCGAGCATCTAGCAAAGCAAAGATAGTAGTGATTTCGAGGGTATGATCATCTTGCCTGCAAAGTTGTCAGAGTTGACTGGATCCTCGAAAGCAAACTCAACGGGCTCGTCGTTAGCGAACTCGTCTCCCGGCTCTACCCAAACAAGACAAACAAACAACAAGGACACAATCAACCATGTGCAAACTCAAACAACATGATGCAAAGATGGTATGCTATGCGGGATGCAATATGTGATGCATATGCAAGATTTGACAAGGAATGAATGAACCTGGCCTCAACATGGAAATCCAAGTGTGCCACTGGAAAGATGAGATGAAATCGCTTGAAAACGATATAAAGACCGGAATCGGAGTTACGGTTTTGAAATGGCAAGCGATTCAAATATGACCACGTTCTGCGATTTACAGCAAGTAGCCATCTAAATGCAACAAGATGAACATGCTACAGCACCCAAACATGGCATCAAAATACATGGCAGGGATCCACTCATGATGCTTAACAAAATACTAGCACTGAGCCACGGCCAAATCATCCATTAACAGGTTCAAACAAGAATGGCAAAAATGCATTTGGTAAACAGATTTCAGACTTAGTGAAATTAACACTTGTCTGGAATTTCAGATCAGATAGTACTCTTTAGAGCATGAAAACTATATGTTACAGGACCTGATCATGGCAAAGTAAAGCATGGCATGGAGCTACTCAAAGAGCTTAACAAAAGTCCCTTAGTGACCTTGAGCCAAAAGGGATCAGAAAATACATTTGCAAGCATGTGAACATGGCAAAAACATAATCAGTTCTCACACTTAGTGAAAACTGGAACATGCTGAAAACAGATATCAAGTAGGCATGTTTACGAGCTCGATGCACTCACTACAGAGCAAGTCATGACAATCTAAGCTTACAGCCATCAAGAATACACAAAATTCAAGCTAGACATGGCAAGAACAATAACATAGCATGCACGGATCAACTACAACATCCTCGGCAAAATCGCTAACAAGTAGACAATCTGCCCAGATTCACGAAATAGCAAAAGTAGAGCTCGATTGACTCAAGCTAGGGTGCTCCATAATTGCAAACAAAGACATGGATGGATAGAGCACTACAAGATTAACAAAACATCCTTACTGATTATCCTCAAAAGAGGCACGGATCACTAGGAAACAACATGAACATATGGCATATTGAAAAAAAACAGATCAAGGACTTGGTGGAAATGCTAAGTCCCTGAAATCAGCATTAACGAATGCCCCACTTTGCAAGCTTGTGCTAGTCACCACACACATCACAAAAATACATGGGTTACACCTCTGGATAGATGGGCAAACATATAACAAAACTCATGAAGAGCTCAGGGGCATATCATGCACACATTAATCATGGCAAAAATGACAAATATCTAATTGGAGCAGCAGATCTGACAATTAACCCAAATAGCACTCTTCCAACAACATTTCGGGCATCAAGATGAACTCAAATGAAAATTGTGCAATGAGATGGAATGATGTGCTCTCCGATATGAACATTTTGATATGCTATATGCCCAAAACGGAGCTACGGATGCAACGTTACGGCACGAAGAACAAGGACAAAATATCTTGGGTTTGAGGCAAAAAGTCAACCGAGACAATCTTCCAGATCCAGATCCGGCCGGGTGGTACTGTAGCGGTGTGCTTCCCGAGGCTCGCTGGAATCTCGAGGTCGCCGGAGAGGAGCTGTTCCGGCAAGGGGAAGGTGAGCCGGTGGCCGGAGGAGGCGGATCTGGCCGGCGGAGGGAGTGGACGACGGCGGGGCGGCGCCCACGGCGCGGGGCGACGCGCAGGACGCCGGGCGGCGACAGCGCCGGCTGGTCGGCGGCAAGGCACCGCGGCGGCGCGGCGGAGACGGGTTGAATCGGCAGCGCGCTCCGGCCGGGGCGAAGGAGGCGCGGGCGCGGCGGATCGGCGGCGGAGGGAGTGGGCTCGGGGGCCCGCGGCGGGCCGTGGCGGGCCGGCGGCGATGTGGGGCGGTCTCCGCCACGTGGCAGCGTGAGATTGGCGGCGGCGGATCGGGTGGACGTGTCCGGCCGGACCGGACGTGTCCGGCGCGGCGCGAGGGGTGGATCTAGGGTTAGGGATGGAGGGGATCCGGGATTTTCGAGGAGGGGTCTTTAAATAGAGGTAGAGGGAGCTAGGAGTGTCCAAATGAGGTGCGGTTTTGGGCCACGCGATCGTGATCGAACGCTCTAGATGATGGACAGAGTTTTGGTGGGTTTTGGGCCAAAATGGAGGGGTGTTGGGCTGCAACACACACGAGGCCTTTTCGGTCCGTCGGTTAACTGTTGGAGCATCAAAGGAAGTCCAAATGGTACGAAACTTGACAGTCGGTCTACCGGTAGTAAACCAAGGCCGCTTGGCAAGTCTCGGTCCAATTCGGAAATGTTTAATCCCCACACATGAAAGAAAGGTAGAAATGACCACCGGAGGAGAACGGAGCGCCGGAATGCAAAACGGACAACGGGGAAAATGCTCGAATGCATGAGATGAACACGTATGCAAATGCAATGCACATGATGACATGATATGAGATGCATGACAACGATAACAACACACAGAGAGAAAAACCCGAACCCGAGAAAATAAAATAACTTAACGCCGGAAACGGCAAGAGTTGGATTACATATTGGGCAAATCATATCCGGGGTGTTACAACACTCCACCACTACGAAAGGATCTCGTCCTGAGATCTAGGACTGAAAGAACACCGGGTATTCAGAACGGAGGTGATCCTCGCGTTCCCAGGTAACTTCACGGTCGGAATGGTGTGACCACTTGACTTTGAGGAATTTGATCGACTTGTTGCGAGTCTTGCGTTCAGTCTCTTCAAGAATAGCAATAGGGTGCTCACGATAAGAGAGATCTTCTTGGAGCTCAATGTCCTCGAAGTTGACAGTGCGGTCAGGAGTCTTGTAGCACTTTCGGAGCTGAGAGACATGGAACACGTCATGCACATTTGCAAAGTTTGAAGGAAGCTCGAGTTGATAGGCGAGATCGCCTCTCTTGCTGACAATCTTGAAAGGTCCCACGTATCTAGGGGCAAGCTTCCCTTTGATACCGAAGCGACGAGTACCTTTCATTGGAGAGACGCGGAGGTAAACATGATCTCCGATCTCGAAAGCCAAATCACGGTGCTTACTATCATAGTAGCTCTTCTGGCGGGATTGGGCTGCTTTGAGGTTATCCCGAATGACTTTGCACATTTTCTCTGCCTCTGTGATTAAGTCATTTTCGAGAAGCTGACGTTCACCGGTTTCAGACCAGTTGAGAGGGTTACGGCACTTCCTGCCATACAGAATTTTTAAATGGGGCCTTGCCCGAACTTGCTTGAAAACTGTTGTTGTAGGAGAATTCAGCATAAGGGAGACAATCCTCCCACTTCATGCCGAAGGAGATCACACAAGCCCTGAGCATATCTTCAAGAATCTGGTTGACACGCTCGACTTGACCGCTAGTTTGAGGATGGAAAGCTGTGCTGAAGCGGATGTTGGTGCCCATGGCCTTCTGAAAGGAATCCCAAAACTTGGAGGTAAAGATGCTGCAACGGTCTGAAGAGATCACTTGTGGAATACCGTGCAGAGAGACAATTCGATAGGTATAGATCTCTGCCAATTGAGCTGCAGTGATTGACTCTTTGATAGGGAGAAAGTGAGCCACTTTAGTGAGTTTGTCGATGACAACAAATATAGCATCATTGCCACGTTTGGACTTTGGAAACCCAGTCACGAAGTCCATCTCAATGTGGTCAAACTTCCATTCTGGAATGGCAAGAGGTTGGAGGAGACCAGCTAGTCTTTGGTGTTCTGTCTTCACTCTTCTGCAGACATCACACTCATTCACGAACTGAGCGATCTCACGCTTCATTCGAGTCCACCAATAAGCCTGCTTGAGGTCCTGATACATCTTCGTGCTCTCAGGGTGGATGGAGAGGAGAGAATTGTGAGCCTCGTTCATGATCACTTTATGAAGGTCGCCTTTGGGCACAACAATACGATCCTCGAAGAAGAGAGTGTCCTTGTCATCAAGGTGGTAGCACTTGTACTTGGGTTGACTCTTGGCAATCCCAATCTTCACCTTTTTCACCATAGCATCAAGAAGCTGGGCTTGGCGAATCTGGTCTTCCAAGGTAGGAGAGAGTTGAAGGTTGGCGAGGAAACCTTGAGGAACAACTTGCAGATTAAGTTTGCAGAAAGCTTCACAAAGCTCGGGTTGATAAGGCTTGAGAATTAGACTGTTGCAGTAAGCCTTCCTGCTCAATGCGTCAGCAATCACATTGGCCTTGCCTGGAGTATACTCGATACTCGGATTATACTCTTGAATCATTTCGACCCATCGAGTTTGCCTGAGGTTGAGATTAGGCTGAGTGAAGATGTACTTGAGACTCTTGTGGTCAGTGAAAATGTCCACTTTTCTTCCCAATAAGAGATGTCTCCAAGTCAAAAGAGCATGCACAATTGCCGCCAACTCGAGGTCATGAGTGGGGTAGTTCTTCTCATTGGGCTTCAACTAGCGAGAGGTATAAGCCACAACTTTCTTCTCTTGCATCAACACTGCGCCGAGACCTTGGAGAGAGGCATCGCAAAAGACCTCGTACGGCTTGGATTCATCAGGCGGAGTCAGAACTGGAGAAGATTTGAGAGAGGCTTCGCGATCTTAGAAAAGTTCTCAACGAATCTTCGATAGTAGCTTGCGAGACCGAGGAAGCTACGGAGTTGCTTCACGTTCTGAGGTGGTTCCCAATTCACAATTGTAGACACCTTCTCAGGATTCACCGCAATGCTCTTGGCAGAGACGATATGACCAAGATAAAGAACCTCATCAAGCCAAAATTCGCACTTGGAGAACTTGGCGTAGAACTTGTGTTCGCTGAGTTTATCGAGCACCAAATGCAAGTGCTTGGCATGATCTTCCTTATTCTTCGAGAAAACCAGAATGTCGTCGAGATAGACCAAAACGAAGTCACTGGTGTAGGCGTTGAAGATGAAGTTCATCATGCGAGAGAACATCGGAGGAGCGTTGACGAGGCCAAAAGACATGACAGTGTATTCATATGAACCATAGCTTGTCCTGAAAGCCGTCTTGGGAATATCTTGCTCACAGATTCGTATCTGATGATAACCCATACGGAGATCAAGCTTGGAGAATACTTGGGCACCTTTGAGTTGTTCGAACAGCTCGTTGATGTTGGGAAGTGGGTATTTGTTCTTGATGGTCTTCTTGTTCAATGGACGGTAATCAACACAAAGTCGGTCCGTTCCATCCTTCTTCTTCACAAAAAGAACACCACAACCCCACGGAGAAGAACTAGGTCGGATGAGACCCATTCTCTCTTGAACATCGAGTTGCTTCTTCAGCTACTTCAACTCTTCAGGTCCGAGCTTGTAAGGACGCTTGCACACAGGTTCCGTGCCAGGCTCAAGATCGATGACGAATTCAACTGGCCGGTGCGGAGGCATTCCTGGAAGCTCTTCTGGAAAAACGTCTTGATATTCGCAAATGACTGGGATTTGCGAGATAGCATCCAGTTCACCCTTCTCATTGAGAGAAAACAGACGGATGGTATTATCACGAGCGGCAAAAACAATTACATCCTCAGACGAATGAGTCAATTGAATCTGCCTGGCTGCACAATCAAGATGCGCCTTGTGCTTAGAAAGCCAATCCATTCCGAGAATAAGATCAATATCCGAGTTACCAAGAACCACCGGAGAAGAAAGGAACTTCTAATCGCCCAACGTGATAGAGACATCCGGGACGCAATTGTTAGAAGTCATTTGCTTGCCCGGAGACACAATCTTCAACGGGACAGGAATCCTCTCGGTCACAAAATCATGCTTGGCAACAAATGGTGTTGAAATAAAAGAAAATGATGCACCAGTGTCAAAAAGAACTTTTGCAGGAACATCGTTAACAGGAAGGTTACCCATGATGACATCTGGCGAGTCCTCTGCCTGAGCTGCATTCAGCAAGTTGACCTTGGCGTGCTTGGGGTTATGCTTGACCACAGTTGTACTTGCAGATCTCACAGGAGGAGGAGGAAGACGCCTCTGATTGAAGAATTTGTTGGCATAGTGACCCTTCTATTGGCACTTGTTGCACGTAACCTCTGAAAGCGGACGGTGATACAGAGCACTTGATCTTGGAGCTTGAGACGAAGTCTTGTTCTAAAAGCCAGGGTTGGGTGGGTGGGAAGATCCACTGCCACCTTTGTTCTTCTGATACGGCTGACGGAACGGAGGAGGAGGAAGCCAATACTTCTGCTGCTTGGCCACTTGAGTAGAGGAAGAAGGAGTAGCATCTCTGACTCGCTTCTTGGAAGCATCACACCTCAGTTGAGCAGCCTCTTGCTTCAATGCCATGTTGTAGAAACTCATCGTACCTCAAGGGCTCAAAGAGAACAAGAGCTAGCTGGATTTCTTCTCTGAGACCACCCCTGAACTGGTATATCATGCTCTTCTCATCAGGGACGTCCTGCTTAGCAAAACGGGTGAGCTTCTGAAACAACTTGTTGTAGTCATAGACAGACAAAGAGCCTTGCTTCAGGTTGCGGAATTCCTCACGCTTGCTTTCAACCATGCTCTGAGGGATATGATGAGCTTTGAAATCTTGGCGGAATTCATCCCAGGTAATCACACGGCCTCCTCTAGAATCCTTGTACTGCTGGAACCATTCTGCAGCTTGGTCTTTGAGTTGGAAGGAAGCGAACTTGACGAAGTCCTCAGGCCTGACGTTACTGCACTCGAAATGCTTGCACAGATCCACGAGCCAATCGTCAGCATTAGTTGCCTCAACACAATTTCTGAAAGTCTTTGGCCCATTAGCAAGGAACTGGTTGAGTGTAGCAAAGTGATTCTGATTGTTGCCTTGGTTGCCTTGGTTCGCTTGATTGCGCTCTTGAAGAATTTGCATGATCAACTGTGTGTTTGCATTGGTTGCGGCCATCACAACTTGCCATGCCTCCGGAGGAGGAGGAGGTGGTGGCGGATCTTGATTCTGATTCTGATTGGTGCTCTTAGCGGGAGCCATCCTGAAGAGGGTGACAACCGTTAGCACATTGACAGATAAAATGAAGCTGAATCCAACGGAATGAAAATTTGCAACATAAAGTCTTCACATCCGAACATAAGAACGAATGCATTCCTCTTGAAATGGTCACATATCCATAAATTGAGAAGCCACTTAGAATTTAGGTAGAGAAATAAATCAACAAGGTACGGATCAAGAATGAATACTTGGTAAGAAATCCCAATCTCAAACCAAATATCCGTGGAAGAAGAACTAGAGCTACAAGAATTCCCACCTATGAAACTCCCGAACCTTTCCGGTTATGCAATCAGGTGTTGGGGATACAGGGGAAGCATAATATCTCACCCAAATCTAGCAAAACCTACATCTAGTTGTATCCATCCTTTAACACATAACCGAGAAAACTTCGGAAACCATCTACCTCAACCTTCGAAAAGCATCCGTGATACAAGTTATGGCGATACTCCCGAACTCCCACCCCAGTACTGGGTGGCGTCGAGGTTATCTCACCAACGAACTGCATAAAAGAGATTTTCGATGTCGGCGTACTAAACTCAGGTATTCCAGTACTGCAACGATAAAATTGTAACGATAACACCTCGGAGCTCAACTCCCCGGGACACTGCCACAACCCCTAAAGACAGGAGGCACCAAGAACAATGTTCTCGTCACAAAACCATCGGAACGATTCCAAGATACCCGCGTGATCCTAAATTTTTTTTTGTGAAATTTGAGAAGAGAAGAGTCAAAACTCTACGTCAGGATGCCTTACCAGAGCGATGAGGAGACTGGGAAGTAAAAAGAATTCCTAAACTCTCCGCTATATAATTCCTAAATGACTCAAAACATTTTTTCTAGACTCAACAACGGCTGCTAAAAACGATCAAGCAATGGGGGCTCCTCAGGTCGGGGAAGGCTCTGATTACCAACTTGTAACGCCCTCAATGTGGCTATAGCTCACACGTGTCGAGGCATGACTTAGAGACATAACCGCATGGAAAGCAATGTCGCAAGTTAGGAAATCTTCACAACATCCCATGTAATATAGATAATAAAAGGGGAGATACATAGTTGGCTTACACTCACCACGTCAATCAAAGTACATAAATAGCATTACAACATTCAAACACTCATGGCCTGACTACGTCGCCAAAATAAAAGAACAACCCAACATGCGACACGGTCCCGATCACCCCAACTGGGCACCACTACTGATCATCAGGGAAAGACACGTAGTATCGGTGTGAGTCCTCGTCGAACTCCCACTTGAGCTCAAGCGCGTCATCTGGAACGGAATCATCAGGCCCTGCATCTCGTTTGGAAGTAATCTGTGAGCCACAGGGACTCAGCAATCTCGCACCCTCGCGATCAAGACTATTTAAGCTTAAAAGGTAAGGCCAGGAGAATATGTGGAGCTGCAGCAAGCGACTAGCATATATGGTGGCTATCCTGTTCGCAAAAGAGAGCGAGAAGAGGAGGCAAAGCGCGGATGAGTAACTAGAGGGCATCCTGCGGCAAGCATTACTCCAACACCGTGTTCACTTCCCGGACTCCGCCGAGAAGAGACCATCACGGTAACTCACACTGTTGGTTCATTTTAATTAAGTTAAGGTTCAAGTTATCTACAACCGGACATTAACAAATTCCCATCTGCGCATAACCGCGGGCACGGCTTTCGAAAGTTCAAATCCCTGCAGGGGAGTCCCAACTTAGCCCATGACAAGCTCTCACGGTCAACGAAGGAATAGACCTCCTCCCGAGACGTTCCGATCAGACTCGGTATCTCGGTTCTTCAAGACACTTCGACAAGTTAAAACAAATCCAGCAACACCGCCCGAATGTGCCGACAAATCCCGATAGGAGCTGCACATATCTCGTTCATAGGGCACACTCAGATGAACACTACATACAACTAAAACCAACCCTCGAGTTGCCCCGAGGTGGCGCTGCAAGTGGCTCTGTTTGGACCAACACTCAGAGGAGCACTGTCCCGAGGGGGTTTAAATAAGATGACCCTCGGGCTCCAGAAACCCAAGGGAAAAAGAGGCTAGGTGGCAAATGGTAAAACCAAGGTTGGGCATTGCTGGAAAAGCTTTAATCAAGGCGAACTATCAAGGGGTTCCCATTATAACCCAACCGCGTAAGGAACGCAAAATCCGGGAACATAACACCGATATGACGGAAACTAGGGCGGCAAGAGTGGAACAAAACACTAGGCGAGAGGCCGAGCCTTCCACCCTTTACCAAGTATATAGATGCATTAAGATAACATGGCAATATAATGATATCCCAACAAGTAAATAGTGTTCCAACAAGGAAGGTCTCCAATCTTCACCTGCAACTAGCAACGCTATAAGAGGGGTTGAGCAAAGCGGTAACATAGCCAATCAACGGTTTGCTAGGACATGGTGGGTTAGAGGTTTGACATGGCAATTTGGGAGGCATGATAAGCAAGTGGTAGGCATCGTAGCATAGGCATAGCAAAAGAGTGAGCATCTAACAAAGCAAAGATAGTAGTGATTTCGAGGGTATGATCATCTTGCCTGCAAAGTTGTCAGAGTTGACTGGATCCTCGAAAGCAAACTCAACGGGCTCCTCGTTAGCGAACTCATCTCCCGGCTCTACCCAAACAAGACAAACAAACAACAAGGACACAATCAACCACGTGCAAACTCAAACAACATGATGCAAAGATGGTATGCTATGCGGGATGCAATATGTGATGCATATGCAAGATTTGACAAGGAATGAATGAACCTGGCCTCAAATTGGAAATCCAAGTGTGCCACTAGAAAGATGAGATAAAATCGCTTGAAACGATATAAAGATCACCGGAATCAGAGTTACGGTTTTGAAATGGCAATCGATTCAAATATGACCACGTTCTGCGATTTACAGCAAGTAGCCATCTAAATGCAACAAGATGAACATGCTACAGCACCCAAACATGGCATCAAAATACATGGCAGGGATCCACTCATGATGCTTAACAAAATACTAGCACTGAGCCACGGCCAAATCATCCATTAACAGGTTCAAACAAGCATGGCAAAAATGCATTTGGTAAACAGATTTCAGACTTGGTGAAATTAACACTTGTCTGGAATTTCAGATCAGATAGTACTCTTTAGAGCATGAAAACTATATGTTACAGGACCTGATCATGGCAAAGTAAAGCATGGCATGGAGCTACTTAAATAGCTTAACAAAAGTTCCTTAGTGACCTAGAGCCAAAAGGGATCAGAAAATACATTTGCAAGAATGTGAACATGGCAAAAACATAATCAGTTCTCAGACTTAATGAAAACTGGAACATGCTGAAAACAGATATCAAGTAGGCATGTTTACGAGCTCGATGCACTCACTACAGAGCAAGTCATGACAATCTAAGCATACACCCATCAAGAATACACAAAATCCAAGCTAGACATGGCAAGAACAATAACATAGCATGCACGGATCAACTACAACATCCTCGGCAAAATCGCTAACAAGTAGACAATCTGCCCAGATTCACGAAATAGCAAAAGTAGAGCTCGATTGACTCAAGCTAGGGTGCTCCATAATTGCAAACAAAGACATGGATGGATAGAGCACTACAAGATTAACAAAACATCCTTACTGATCATCCTCAAAAGAGGCACGGATCACTAGGAAACAACATGAACATATGGCATATTGAAAAAGAAACAGATCAAGGACTTGGTGGAAATGCTAAGTCCCAGAAATCGGCATTAACGGATGCCCCACTTTGCAAGCTTGTGCTAGTCACCACACACATCACAAAAATACATGGGTTGCACCTCTGGATAGATGGCAAAACATATAACAAAACTCATGAATAGCTCAGGGGCATATCATGCACACATTAATCATGGCAAAAATGACAAATATCTAATTGGAGCAGCAGATCTGACAATTAACCCAAATAGCACTCTTCCAACAGCATTTCGGGCATCAAGATGAACTCAAATGAAAATGATGCACTGAGATGAAATGATGTGCTCTATGAGACAAACATTTTGATATGCTATATGCCCAAAACGGAGCTACGGATGCAAAGTTACGGCACGATGAACAAGGACAAAATATCTAGGGTTTGAGGCAAAAAGTCAACCGAGACAATCTTCCAGATCCAGATCCGGCCGGGTGGTACTGTAGCGGCGCGCTTCCTGAGGCTCGCCGGAATCTCGAGGTCGCCGGAGAGGAGCTGTTCCGGCGAGGGGAAGGTGAGCCGGTGGCCGGAGGAGGCGGATCTGGCCGGCGGAGGGAGTGGACGACGGCGGGGCGGCGCCCACGGCGCGGGGCGGCGCGCAGGATGCCGAGCGGCGACGGCGCCGGCTGGTCGGTGGCGAAGGCACCGTGGCGGCGCGGCGGAGACGGGTTGAGGCGGCGGCGCGCTCCGGCCGAGGCGAAGGAGGCGCGGGCGCGGCGGATCGGCGGCGGAGGGAGTGGGGTCGGGGGCCCGCGGCGGGCCGTGGCGGGCCGGCGGCGATGTGGGGCGGTCTCCGCCACGTGGCAGCGCGGGATTGGCGGCGGCGGATCGGGCGGACGTGTCCAGCCGGACCGGACGTGTCCGGCGCGGCACGAGGGGTGGATCTAGGGTTAGGGATGGAGGGAATCTGGGATTTTCGAGGAGGGGTCTTTAAATAGAGGTAGAGGGAGCTAGGAGTGTCCAAATGAGGTGCGGTTTTCGGCCACGTGATCGTGATCGAACGCTCTAGATGATGGACAGGGTTTTGGTGGGTTTTGGGCCAAAATGGAGGGGTGTTGGGCTGCAACACACACGAGGCCTTTTCGGTCCCTCGGTTAACCGTTGGAGTATCAAACGTAGTCCAAATGGTACGAAACTTGACAGTCGGTCTACCGGTAGTAAACCAAGGCCGCTTGGCAAGTCTTGGTCCAATACGGAAATGTTTAATCCCCACACACGAAAGAAAGGTAGAAATGACCACCGGAGGAGAACGGAGCGCCGGAATGCAAAACGGACAACGGGGAAAATGCTCGAATGCATGAGATGAACACGTATGCAAATGCAATGCACATGATGACATGATATGAGATGCATGACAACGATAACAACACATGGAGACAAAAACCCGAACCCGAGAAAATAAAATAACTTAACGCCGGAAACGGCAAGAGTTGGATTACATATTGGGCAAATCATATCCGGGGTGTTACATGACCTCAACCGTCTATTGTGCTCAAACACCCGAGAGTAACAAGATCCGCTAGGTATTGGTGGTGGAATCAAATTTCTCTTGGTGGAAGTGTAGATCGGGACCTTCTCAACCACTCCCGAGCAAATCAACAAGTATGATTGGCTAGAGAGAGAGATCAGGCGAAAATGGAGCTTGGAGCATTAATGGAGCTTATGGGGGAAGAGATAAGTCAACGAGGAAGAAGGGGACCCCCTTTTATACTAAAGGGCCCCATCCAACCGTTACCCCCAAAACAGCCCCGCAGAGGACGGTACTACCGCAAGGGGTAGCGGTACTACCGCTGGACCCGACGGTACTACCGCTCCCCCTTGCGGTACTACCGCCCAGCCAGGGAGGGCTTGAAGATAGAGGAGGGACCATGCCCAGCGCGGTACTGCCGTGGTGGTAGGGCGGTACTACCGCTCTCGAGCGGTACTACCGCACCTACTACTGCTGCAAGTGCCGCTCAACCCGACACGAGATGCGCCTCCCTCGAGTCGAGGCGGTAGTGGCCCGGTACCGCAGCGGTACTGCCGCTGAGGACCCTCAAGCGGTACTACCGCTGGGCACCGTGGTACTACCGCTGGGGCCAAAGACTGCCCATCCAGCAGGGAAACGAACCTCCAACGACGCGAGAAGGCCCAGAGGGTGTGAAACAGAAGTGTACATGATGATTCCACCCTAGCCTTACCAAAGCGGACCCCCTCTTGATAGTACGGTGACTCCTACGAAACTAGTCCACCAAACAAGAAATGAAAGAGCTACACCGTCTTGAAAAACACTCCGAGGGGAAAGAAATCGTCTCGTGCCAAGGATGAATCTCTGAAATGCTCAAAGCACACGGTTAGTCCGCAAACATGTTGTCATCAATCACCAAAACTACATTGAGAGAGATATGCCTTAACAATCTCCCCTTTTTTGGTGGATTGATGACAACCAGGGATTTGCACAGGGATAAGACATGAAAGTAGAGATACTTAGAACTACAAAATATAGACGGGCTCCCCCTGAATGTGTGCACCTAGTTAGTAGTGCCTTTGGAATGCAAGACACACACATTAGGATCAACACTCCCCCTATATTTTATAGTCCAACAATTCTATGTATAGGATAAATGAGAGCAGGGTAAAAAACAGGATAAGCATGCAACTCATAAGATACCACAGTACTAGATAGACATAGATAATAAAGGTAAAGATAAGGTAGCATATGTCTCACACCATATGTCTAGAACTTAGGTCTCACTGGCACCAAACCAAACCAAGCAAACCGACGAGAAAACACAAGACACCACAAACCACAAAGACACACTCGCAACACGGCACAAACACAAATCCCTAAACTCTCTCCCCCTTTGGCAGCGAGACACCAAAAGGGCAAAGAGCGTTGCTACGGCTCCAGGTGATAGCAAGCTGAGGATCTCGAACATCACATCTAAGCGGGATCGTCTGCACCGCCGTCGTCGGTCGGAAATTTCTCGGCGTCTAAATCGGTTCATGGGCAATGCTGCTGAACCCACTCCTCCTCGTCAGTGATCCTCTCCTCAGATCCGCTGTTAACAGAGGCACCCAACTGGCGCATGAGCTCCTTGTGACATCTGTGGGCCTTCTTCTCAGAGACATGAGACATGTACTGGCCATGAGACTCCATGCAGAAAAGTTTCTTCTTCTTGTGCTTAATCCTCTTAGCCCATGAGGGCTCCACGCCGGAGGGCTCATAGTCCTCATCCTTGTCCTCGGACTCCATGTCAGCCTCAGAAGGTGGAGCATCAGATAGAGAGGCCTGGGTGCCCCTGTTGTCCTTCTTCCTCAGACGCTTGATATCATGAGAAATCAACTCTCCAGTTTCCAGCGCAACCCTGGGATAGTGATGTGCCCAGGCCTTCTCAATGAGCAGCATGATGAAAGGACCATAGATCGGGCACTTGCACTCAGAAATGGCAGACAGAAGTTCAGACCACATAACATGAGAAATGTCCAGGGACTCTCCAGTAGTTTCTTCCTTCTCATGCTAGCAGAAGAGAAGCATGTCCACAAGATAGGAGTGGACCATATCCAGATTCCCAATGCGCGGGAAAAGAGTCTCGCGGAAGACACGGTGAAGGATGTCCAGATAGGTAGACAGCTCATAGGTTACCTTCTTTGTCTTGGGGTTAACCTTCTGAGAACAGTAAGGCCAGAGTGCTTGCTTGTGAGTGGAGGTGACATTGCGGTGAGAACGGAAGCCGACTGGATTCTCAAGCCCGTGATCTTCCACCCTAAGTAACTCCATGAAGGCCTTCCACGTGACAGAGAGCAACTTCCCATTTGTCATCCAAGTCAAATTCCTTTCTACATCAGTTCCAAGATGGACAGTGGCATAGAATTGGCATATGGTGTCGGCATCAAAGTCCTTGTGAACTGCATGATTCTGAGAATGTTCAACTGAGTGCACATCTGAAGGGTTTCGCAAAAATACTCAGGGTCCTTTTCCATAGGATCAGTGTCGATGGAACGGACATCAACAAACTGATTCTTCTTAGCCTTGATCACATCAAAAAAGATGGCGAACTGAAAGTGGTTCCAGAACGGGCGGTTGACCAAAGTGGGATCTTGGTCTTCCTCATAGGGGTTTCGGCGACGCTTTGCCCAAAATTCCTTGGCAGTCATCTTAGTCACAGTCTTTCCCTTTGGCTTGCTTGCAGATCTCTTCATGTGCTAAGGTGGCGGTGTAGCACTTGAGGTTGCGCCTGCTGGCAGCGGTTGAGCACTAGATGAACCACCGGCTGACTCAGAAGTGTGGTAGCGCTTTGACGTGGCACGACCGGGGTTGACACGGCGGGCCTGCTGCTCAGGATGATCACCACCTGGAACCAAACACATGAGCAGAAGAAACAACACGAAAGAGAAGAACATAAGCTACCAAAAAAAACAACAAGGATCAAAACTTGGTAGGAAAAGATGGAACTGGGCATCCAGTAGTAGTACCGCGACCCAACAGCGGTAGTACCGCTCGAGGAGGGCGGTAGTACCACGCCAGGTGGGGAACGGTGGTTCCCTAATGTCGTGGACAGATCCGGCACTACCGGAGATGCCAAATTCAAAAACAAACCTACCAAACTTCAATCCACAGGGCCTAGAAGCCATCTCCATCCTACTCAAGCCTCGCCTTAGCCAAAAGACAAGAATAACAATGCCTATTGCCCCTAAAAACTAGATGCAAGATCTAGACAAAGAGAGAACGGGAACGGGGGCAATACCGGCATCCATGGCTAGAGCACGTGGTGGGGATCGACTCCATCGGAGGAAATGGAGAGGGATGGCACGGAAACGGTGGCCGGTTAGGCCCCTCCTGCGGCAAGAGGTCGCTGGAGCAACGAGGAAGACGAGCGAGTGGGGGCGAATGGGTATGGGGGATAAACAACTCCCCCTGCCCCGACATAACCCCCCCCATCGCCCGCCCCGCAGCGGTAGTACCGCTGGGGTGGGCGGTAGTACCGCTTGACGCTTGTCAGCGGTAGTACCGCGCACGCAACAGTAGTACCGCTCTGCCGCAAAAAGGACCGACCAAAAGGGGCTTAGCTCAAGAGAAGAAACCGAGACAAAAACGAGAACACACACACACACACACAAAACCGACAAAAAGAACGAAGACACACACCTCTCCAAGAGAGGGCGGTGGCCGAGGCCACCTATGTTTGAGTTCAGAGGTATTGCACCGCGAAGATTTTAACCATGGGCCCATGACCAACACTCACCTTTGAAGCACAAGTACCATCAAAAATGGCTAATGTGAAAGAGTTTGGTTAGTTTATGCACTATGGGGGGAGGGAAAGTTCATTGAGAGAACAACACTCTGCCTATGTCCATGTCTACACCTAAAGTAGACAACAGGTTGAGTGTGGTGGGGTGTGCAAGGGTTCAAGTCACATTGATTGAATCAATGATATTTAGCTCATGCCTTAACTCGTGAAATCTTGCTTCATCCAAAGGCTTCGTGAAAATATATGTAAGGTTGTCATGAGTGTTGACATAGTTGAGCTCGATCTCCCCTCGCCTAATGTGATCCCGGATGAAGTGATACCTAATCTCAATATGCTTTTTCTTTAAGTGTTGCACCGGGTTGAGAGAAATCTTGATGGCACTTTCATTGTCACACCAAAGAGGCACTTTTTCACAAATGAAACCGTAATCCTTTAAAGTTTGCCTCATCCATAAAAGTTGTGCACAACAGCTACCGGTAGCCACATACTCCGCTTCCGTGGACGAGAGAGACACACAACTTTGCTTCTTGGAAGACCAACTCACCAAAGAGCAACCAAGAAATTGGCACCCTCCGGAAGTGGACTTCCTATCCACTTTGCCTCCCGCCCAATCCGAGTCCGAATAACCTACAAGCTTGAAGTTTGCTCCTCTTGGGTACCATAAGCCAAAGTTTGGGGTATGATCCAAATATCGAAAGATTCACTTGTCCGCCACAAAGTGACTTTCCTTATGTGCGGCTTGAAACCATGCACAAATTCCCACACTCAACATGATATCGGTCTAGATGCACAAAGGAAAAGCAAGGAGCCAATCATGGAGCGATATACCTTTTGATCCACCGCTTTACCATTGGGATCAATGTCAAGTTGGCACTTGGTGGGCATGGGAGTGGAAGCCGGCTTGACATCACTTAGCTTGAATCTCTTTAGCATGTCTTGCGTGTATTTGGCTTGTTTGATGAAGGTTCCTTCTCTCCTCTGCTTCACAACGAACCCGAGAAAGAACTTCAACTCTCCCATGGAAGACATCTCGAACTTTGAGGTCATGAGAGCGGCAAATTCCTCATTGAAAGCTTTGTTAGGGGAACCAAACATAATATCATCAACATATAATTGGCACACAAACAACTCCCCTTTGACCTTCTTAGTAAAAAGAGTGGGGTCGATTAGCCCAACTTCAAAACCACGGTCTTGTAACAACTCAGTAAGGTGGTCATACCACGCACGTGGGGCTTGCTTAAGGCCATAGAGTGCCTTATCGAGTTGATACACATGATCGGGAAAGTAGGGATCCTCGAACCCGGGGGGTTGCTTAACATATACCAATTCATTAATCAGACCATTAAGGAAAGCACTCTTCACATCCATTTGTTGTAACTTAAAGTTATGATGAGAAGCATATGCAATCAACATGTGAATGGATTCAAGACAAGCAACTAGGGAAAATGTTTCACCGTAGTCGATACCCTCGACTTGGGAGTAGCCTTATGCTACCAAACGAGCCTTGTTGCGAATGATAATCCCATGAGCATCTTGCTTGTTCTTGAATATACACTTGGTTCCAATGACATTGTGGTTCTCCATTGGCCTTGTCACCAATCTCCACACTTTGTTGCGCTCGAAGTTGTTGAGTTCTTCATGCATGGCATTGAGCCAATCCGGATCTTCGAGCGCCTCATAGACCTTTTGGGGTTCAACACAAGAGACAAATGTGTGATGTTCACAATAGTTTGCTAATTGTCTACGAGTGCTTACCCCCTTTCTTAAGCTTCCAAGCACATTTGTCATGAGATGATCCTTGGTGGAGAGCTTGTAAGCAACCTTGGCGGCACGACGCTCCAATTCCTCCTCGGGGGTGAGACGAGGAGTGTTCACTTGATCATCTTGAGCGTCGTCTTGAGCTTGTTCTTGATCTCGTGGAAGCTCTTGATCTTGAACTTGTTCGGAGGAGGGAACTTGACCTTGGGCATCACTTGATGTTACAACACCATATTGATATTGACCTTTCCCTTGGTCTTGTTCTTGAGGTTGAGGGCCCTCACTTTGTTCTTCGGAAGCGTGTGGGTCTTGGGTTGGTGAAGATTCCACTTGAGTAGAACATTGTCCTTCTCCTTCGGCCACAAGGGGTTCCTCAATGGGTAGGATATGACCAACACCCATTCTTCTTATGGCTTGGGGAGGAATTTCATCACCTACATCACAAGTACCACTTTGCTCCACTTGGGAGCCGTTATTCTCATCAAACTCCACGTTACACGTTTCCTCAATAAGTCCTGTGGACTTATTGAGAACATGGTAAGCATTAGAGTTTGTAGCATAACCAACAAATATGCCCTCCTAAGCTCTAGCCTCAAATTTAGACAAACGGGCACCTTTCTTGAGAATGAAACACTTACACCCGAAGACCCCGAAAGTACTTGGGGTTGGGCTTGTTACCGGTGAGTATCTCATATGGAGTCTTGTTCAAGCCTTTGCGGAGGTAGAGTCTATTAGATGCATGACACGCGGTGTTGATGGCTTCGGCCCAAAAGTTGTAGGGAGACTTGAACTCCGCCATCGTGGTCCTTGCCGCATCCATCAACGTCCAGTTCTTCCTCTTCGCTACACCATTTTGTTGAGGGGTATAAGGTGTGGAATATTGATGCTTGATTCCCTCATCACTCAAAAACTCATCCAAGGTGTAGTTCTTGAACTCGGAGCCTTTGTCACTTCTTATAGTCAAGATCTTTGCATTGTGTTGTTGTTGAGCTTCATTTGCAAAGTCGATGACGGTTTGTTGGGTCTCGCTCTTCCTCTTGAAGAAATATACCCAAGTGTATCTTGAATAGTCATCCACAATCACCAAGCAATACTGTCTACTGATACGTCTCCAACGTATCTATAATTTTTGATTGCTCCATGCTATATTATCTACTGTTTTGGACTATATTGGGCTTTATTTTCCACTTTTATATTATTTTTGGGACTAACCTATTAACAGGAGGCCCAGCCCAGAATTGCTGTTTTTTGCATATTTCAGTGTTTCGAAGAAACGGAATATCAAACGGAGTCCAAACGGAATGAAACCTTCGGGAACGTGATTTTCTCACCGAACGTGATCCAGGAGACTTGGACCCTACGCAAAGGCATCAGAGAGGCGGTCACGAGGGTGGGGGCGCCCCCTAGGGCGCGCCCCCTACCTCGTGGGCCCCTCGGAGCTCCACCGACATACTTCTTCCTCCTATATATACCTACGTACCCCCAAACGATCAGAACAGGAGCCAAAAACATAATTCCATCGCCGCAACTTTCTGTATCCACGAGATCCCATCTTGGGGCCTGTTCCGGAGCTCCGTCGGAAGAGGGCCGTCATCACGGAGGGCTTCTACATCATCATAGCCTCTCCAATGAAGTGTGAGTAGTTTACCTCAGACCTTCGGGTCCATAGTTAGTAGCTAGATGGCTTCTTCTCCCTTTTTGGATCTCAATACAATGTTCTCCCCCTCTCTCGTGGAGATCTATTTGATGTAATCTTCTTTTTGTGGTGTGTTTGTTGAGACCGATGAATTGTGGGTTTATGATCAAGTCTATCTATGAATAATATTTGAATCTTCTCTGAATTCTTTTATGCATGATTGGTTATCTTTGCAAGTCTCTTAGAATTATCCGTTTGGTTTGGCCAACTGGATTGGTAGTTCTTGCCATGGGAGAAGTGCTTAGCTTTGGGTTCGATCTTGCGGTGTCCTTTCCCAGTGACAGAAGGGGCAGCAAGGCACGTATTGCATCGTTGCCATCGAGGATAACAAGATGGGGTTTATTTCATATTGCATGAATTTATCTCTCTACATCATGTCATCTTGCTTAAGGCGTTACTCTGTTTTTAACTTAATACTCTAGATGCATGTTGGATAGCGGTCGATGAGTGGAGTAATAGTAGTAGATGCAGAATCGTTTCGGTCTACTTGTCACGGACGTGATGCCTATATACATGATCATGCCTAGATATTCTCATAACTATGCTCAATTCTGTCAATTGCTCAACAGTAATTTGTTCACCCACCGTAGAATACTTATGCTCTTGAGAGAAGCCACTAGTGAAACCTATGGCCCCCAGGTCTATTCTCATCATATCAATCTCCATCACTTTAATCTTGCTTTGCTTACTTTGCCTTTTACTTTTCACTTGCATCTTTATACCAAAAATACCAAAAATATTATATCTATCAGATCTCACTCTCGTAAGTGACCGTGAAGGGATTGACAACCCCTAATCGTGTTGGTTGCGAGTAGCTATCGTTTTCTGCAGGTACGAGGGACTTGAGCGTGGCCTCCTACTGGATTGATACCTTGGTTCTCAAAAACTGAGGGAAATACATACGCTACTCTGTTGCATCATCCCTTCCTCTTCGGGGAAATCCAACGCAAGCTCAAGAGGTAGCATCTACCCCCAAGACTATCAAAGGATGGAGGTCCAAAGAGATCCAAATGAAGGAGCTCCAAAGGCCTCTTCGAGTAGATGATAGTCGTGGGAGGGTGAGCCTTCTCATGTAGCTTTCCTTCCATGCAAGCACTACAAGCACGATCTTTGGCAAAACTAACATTTGTTAGTCCACGGACATGGTCCCCCTTGAGAAGACTTTGCAAAGATCTCATATTGATGTGGGCTAGACGGCGATGCCAAAGCCAACCCACGTCAACTTTAGCCATTAGGCATGTCGCGGTCTTAGTGGGTCGCTCCGAAAAGTTAATCACATAGAAACCATTCTTGACATGCCCAACAAAGGCTACTTTAAGAGTCTTGCTCCACAAGAGGGCCACGGTATCAATATCAAATAAAGTGGCAAAGCCCATGAGTGCTAGTTGATGAACGGAAAGTAAATTATATGTAAGGGACTCAACAAGCATGACCTTCTCGATCGTAAGATCATGAGAAATGACAACTTTGCCGAGTCCCAATACCTTAGAGGATGAGGCGTCACCCCACTCAACATTGGTGGGCATGGATGGAATCTTTTGCACGTCCACCACCAAGTCCTTGCTTCCGGTCATATGATTAGTAGCTCCACTATCGAGCAACCATGATCCCCCACCGGAAGCAAACACCTACAAGAGATCAATGCTTGGTTTTAGGTACCCATTTTGTAATGGGTCCTTTGATGTTAGTAACAAGGGTCTTAGGAACCCAAATAGACCATTCAATGTACTCATAAGGAGAACCAACAAATTTGGCATAAACATGCCCATCTCTAGCACAGCATAATACATAAGAAGGGTTAAAGTCGCCGGCTTTGTTGGAAATGGAAGCATTTCCCTTCTTGGCATCACTACCCCTCACAGAGTTCTTCTCCTTCTCCTTAGTAGCACGCTCTCCCTCCTTCACAAAAGTTTGCTTGAGAGGAGGAGGTCATTTGGCCTTGTCATTCTTCTTCTTGTTCTTGGACTTGGGCACGTACCCAATTCCTTCCTTGGCCACAACTCCCTTTTGGTTCGTCAAAAGGTCGCTGAGATTCTTCTCGCCTTATATGCAAGACACAAGACCTTTCTCAAGTTGAACCTTTAGCTTAGTGTTCTCCTCAACAAGATGCACATGCTCACAACATGGGTTAGTAGCATTTGCATTATCAATTAACATCATACGAGGAAAAGTGGCTTTCTCCTTGGTTAGCTTTACTTGAAGTTGATCATGAGACTCTTTGAGGCTAGCATGAGCACCCTTTAATACCTTGTGAGCCTTGTCAAGTAGGTCAAACTCCTCTTTGAGTCTAGCAAGATCAACCCCAAGCTTGGCCTTCTCGGAGTTTAGCACACGAGAGACAACAAGAGCATGATCAAAATCTTTCTTTAACTTAGCGTGATCAACGTTGTGTGCCTCCTCAAGAGCCAAACGAAGACCACGCTCTTCCTCAAGAGCATTGGAAAGATCTGAAATCTCATCGACATAGTCGCCCCTCCATCTTGGAGATAGTATCTTCGTGAGCCTCGATCATGTCATTGGCTTCACCAAGTTGTTCCAACAGAGCAACAAAATGCTTCTTGGATTTACCCTTGAGTTTACCCATAAAGGACTCAAACTCATTTTCCTCCACATTGGATCCCTCATATTCATCAATTCAATCCGTCAAGGAAGGATTATTAATGATGGTAGTTTTGATGTTGGGCTTTAGCCATGAGGCACTTGGCGGTGATGTTCTCATTGTGTGAGTCAAAGAGAGACACTCATGGAGCTTTTGCAATGGCAACAGAGGCCATGGAAACCGACTCACCATCTTCATCATCATCATCATCCTCACGGTACTCTTCTTGAACCACCAACGCCTTGTGAGGGGTCTTCTTGGTGAAGTTGCTCTTGTTAGGGAAAGACTTGGCTTTGTCCTTTCGGATGAGATTGCCACCATTGTCTTCCCTCTTCTCATACGGACATTCCGCAACAAAATGGATCACATTGCCACAATTGTAGCAAGTCCTCACACGTTGCTTGCTCTTCGTGCCACTTGAGTTGTTCTTGTTGAAGTTTGGCCTTGAGTTCTTCTTTCTCCAAAATTGCCTTGAAGCAAGTGCCATGTGTTCATGATAGGCATACTTTGTATCTTCGGGGCTGCTTTCCTCTTCTTCCTCTTCTTCTTCTTCTTCAACACAAACCTTGGCCTTCAATGCAAGGTTGGGCTTCTTTGCCCTTTGAGAGCGAAGCACCGCATTGTCGGCGGTCTTGTCCAAGATGTTCATAGCCACAAACTCATCCAACACTTCACTTGAGGTCAAGGTGTGGAAGTCGGGCCTTTGACGAATGACGGAGGACATGGCCTTGTGGTAAGGCATCGTTGCCTTGAGGAATTTGCGCTTGATCCAATTGTCATCCGTGTCCTTGCTCCCATGATCTCGGAGTGAGACCGCGAATTTGTTTACTCTCCGATAAGGTTCACGAGGTTATTCATCTTCTTTCATAGCAAACTCATCGGCTTCATCTTGCACTACTTCATAGTTGGAGCGTTGAATGCTTGTGCTTCCCCGGCAGAGAGAGATAACACAAAGCCATGCATCTTTGGCCAAGGCGAATGGTCGAAGATGAGGTAGATCTTCGGGTGGAATTGCATCTTGGATGATGAAGAGAGCATTCTCATTTAATTGATTATCCGCGGCTTCTCGGGAGTGAAGTTGCTTGGGTCATGCAGATAGAAACCTTCTTCAATGATTCTCCAAAGATTAGTATTCACATGATTTAAATGACGCTTAAAGCGATAAACCAAAGAATAAAAGTCCTCATTTTTCACAATCTTAGGGGGAGGACCGGCATGATTAAAATGAGTGGAAGGAATCGGTCCGCCGTAAACAAGTGGTGGTTCCACATGGTCAAAGATGTCGGTGCTATTTTTACCACTAGAAGAAGGAGCCTTTTCACTAGTAGCTTCCCCCTTGTCGGAGTTAGCATCCGTCACCTTGTCAGTGGAATCACCCACTTTCAACGGTGCGGTGGATAGTTTAAGCCCTTCAATGAATTTAGTAAACATGCTTTCAACCTCGATCGTCATTGAGGTTTTCAATGTCTCCAAGGCTACATTGAATTCCTCACAGGAGACCGAGGTTCCCCCATCACCCGTAGACGATATCGGATTCACACCGGAGTGCTCCTCCACACCGTCTACGGTGTCAACCATACTCTTCGGACGACAAAGTCCTTAGTAAAGAGACGAGGCTCTGATACCAATTGAAAGGATCGATAGGGTTGACTAGAGGGGGGTGAATAGGCAACCACCAATTTTTAGCTTTTCTTTACCAAATTAAATTTTGCATCAAAGTAGGATGTCTAGATGTGCAACTAGGTGAGCAA
Organism: Triticum urartu; assembly: GCF_056163025.1. Lineage (NCBI taxonomy): Eukaryota > Viridiplantae > Streptophyta > Magnoliopsida > Poales > Poaceae > Triticum > Triticum urartu. The sequence continues at coordinate 168,717,538 of NC_141877.1, read as the reverse complement.
CCTATATGGTGCCACAATAATGAACATATAAGCAAGCAAGAGAAGTAACACTAATAAGCTTGCACAAGTAAAGGTAAGAGATAACCAAGAGTGGACCCGGTGAAGACGAGGATGTGTTACCGAAGTTCCTTCCTTTTGAGGGGAAGTACGTCTCCGTTAGAGCGGTGTGGAGGCACAATGCTCCCAAGAAGCCACTAGGGCCACTGTATTCTCCTCGCGCCCTCACACAATGCAAGATGCCGTGATTCCGCTATTGGTGCCCTTGGAGGTGGCGACCGGACCTTTACAAACAAGGTTGGGGCAATCTCCACAACTTAATCGGAGGCTCCCAACAACACCACAAAGCTTCACCACAATGGACTATGGCTCCGTGGTGACCTCAACCGTCTAGGGTGCTCAAACACCCAAGAGTAACACGATCCGCTAGGGATTGGTGGTGGAATCAAATTTCTCTTGGTGGAAGTGTAGATCGGGACCTTATCAACCACTCTCGAGCAAATCAACAATTATGATTGGCTAGGGAGAGAGATCGGGCGAAAATGGAGCTTGGAGCATTAATGGAGCTTATGGGGGAAGAGATAAGTCAACAAGGAAGAAGGGGACCCCCTTTTATACTAAAGGGCCCCATCCAACCGTTACCCCCAAAACAGCCCCGCAGAGGACGGTACTACCGCAGGGGGCAGCGGTACTACCGCTGGACCCGGTGGTACTACCGCTCCCCCTTGCAGTACTACCGCACAACCAGGGAGGGCTTGAAGATAGAGGAGGGACCGTGCCCAGCGCGGTACTGCCGCGGTGGTAGGGCGGTACTACCGCTCTCGAGCGGTACTACCGCACCTACTACCGCTGCAAGTGCCGCTCAACCCGACACGAGATGCGCCTCCCTCGAGTCGAGGCGGTAGTGGCCTGGTACCGCAGCAGTACTGCCGCTGAGGACCCTCAAGCGGTACTACCGCTGGGGCCAAAGACTGCCCATCCAGCAAGGAAACAAACCTCCAACGACGTGGGAAGGCCCAGAGGGTGTGAAACGGAAGTGTACGTGATGATTCCACCCTAGCCTTACCAAAGCGGACCCCCTCTTGATAGTACGGTGACTCCTACGAAACTAGTCCACCAAACAAGAAATGAAAGAGCTACACCGTCTTGAAAAACACTCCGAGGGGAAAGAAATCGTCTCGTGCCAAGGATGAATCTCTGAAATGCTCAAAGCACACGGTTAGTCCTCCATGTTGTCATCAATCACCAAAACTACATCGAGAGAGATATGCCTTAACACTCACCCTGCTCATTATTGATACGTCTCCAACGTATCTATAATTTTTGATTGTTCCATGCTATTATATTATCCATCTAGGATGTTCTATATGCATTTATATGCTATTTTATATGATTTTTGGGACTAACCTATTAACCTAGAGCCCAGTGCCAGTTTCTGTTTTTCCTTGTTTTTGAGTTTTACAGAAAAGGAATACCAAACAGAGTCCAATTGACGTGCCAATTTTTTATGATCTTTTATGGACCAAAAGAAGCCCTCGGAGTAAAATAGTTGGGCCAGAAGAGTCCCGAGTCGTCCATGAGATAGGAGGGCGAGCCTAGTGGGTAGGGCGCGCCCTCCACCCTCGTGGACGACTCGGGGACCCCCCTAACTTGTTCCCGATGCCAAAAATTCCTATAAATACAGAAACCTCCAGAAAATAACCTTGATCTGGATTTCCGCCGCCGCAAGCCTCTGTAGCCACCGAAAACCAATCTAGACCCGTTCTGGCACCCTTCCGGAGGGGGGAATCCCTCTCCGGTGGCCATCTTCATCATCCCGGCGCTCTCCATGACGAGGAGGGAGTAGTTCACCCTCGGGGCTGAGGGTATGTACCAGTAGCTATGTGTTTGATCTCTCTCTCTCTCTCGTGTTCTTGATTTGGCATGATCTTGATGTATCGCGAGCTTTGCTATTATAGTTGGATCTTATGATGTTTCTCCCCCTCTACCCTCTTGTGATGAATTGAGTTTTTCCTTTGAAGTTATCTTATCGGATTGAGTCTTTAAGGATTTGAGAACACTTGATGTATGTCTTGCATGTGCTTATCTGTGGTGACAATGGGATATCACGTGATCCACTTGATGTATGTTTTGGTGATCAACTTGCAAGTTCCGTGACCTCGTGAACTTATGCATAGGGTTGGCACACGTTTTCGTCTTGACTCTCTGGTAGAAAATTTGGGGCACTCTTTGAAGTTCTTTGTGTTGGTTGAATAGATGAATCTGAGAATGTGTGGTGCATATCATACAATCATACTTGCGGATACTTATGGTGACATTGGAGTATCTAGGTGACATTAGGGTTTTAGTTGATTTGTGTCTTAAGGTGTTATTTTACTATGAACTCTAGGGCTGTTTGTGACACTTATAGGAACTAGTCATCATCCCGTGCTGACTGCACGGGCTAGTTTCCTATATATGTACTATATAAAACATTGACACAGGCTAAAAATATGCAAAATAGAAATAATATTTCTTTTATAAGTTCCTGGTCGATGTGACAGTTTGTGTATCTTTAGCAAATTTTGATTTTTTTTGTCATATTGTCTGATATTTATTGTTTGTGCCAGGACAGAGACATAAGCGGGAGAACATTATGCTGGTGACTATTGACTACAAATCAGGAGAGAAATTGATTCGTGCTTTACACTTGATGATAATCCAAAGAACATATTTATGTGGCATTTGAAAACTTCACATGAAATGTTTTCCACTACTTCGGGTTTAACTTCTGCATGAACCAAGTTTCATTTATAATTCCCTCAAAATAGTTGCAATATGATGATCTGCCTCGTCTATCATGAGTGTGCACAAAAGTTTAGCACATATTCCAATTCAAGAAGATTAGGGTTATATGTTGTAAACCTGCAAACAGTTTGAAGTCACTAATATAAGCTCATTGTAACCCTTACTATTTCAGTACTACATACAAAACCATAAAAAAAATTATGTTAGACATTTAGCATGCGCCGTGTAGATGATTTGTTGGCATGGTTGAACCCTTCTGTTATTAGGAAATTAGTCAACATTTTATATTGTACCTCTGTAATATAATAATATATATGAATATATATCTATACATAAGTATTCGTTTTCATAGTGGCTTCAATATGGATAGTATTGTGTACTCCACGGGAAACTACACACACGATGATGTGCAATGCTTTGTTGTGTGCATAGCTTCAGCAAAATACCGATGCTCTTTTAAAATTATTTCAGGCAAAATTAGAAGCATCCATAAAAAATGCGAACATTAAGATATGCAACTCCTTGTTAGACATGATCTCACATGAAACCCATATGTGAGAAACTTCTGCTTAGAATCGACGAATCTTGATTCAGTTTAGTTTAACAATTTATGAAGAAATGTCAAAAGGCTGTGCGAACATATATGTTTGTTCTCTTTATGTACTCCCAATTTTTATAGCTCAAAGAATATCACCTCTAGTGTGAAATTTTTTCCTATTGGGTGAGAGAGCTTCTTTTTATGATAATGAAACTAAGTAGATGACCACCAAGACTTTTTCCATACATGTGAGCTTCATGCAATGTCGACTAAGTTTCGGTTTGGATTAGAAAGCACAGCCTATGGAAAAAGAATAACAGATTTCATGTCATTCATAAAATCCAAGGAAGGTATTGTTAATCACTTGGCAGAAAAATCGTAGGACACATGCCAACATAATCTGTAGATATCAATTACCTTCGATAATTTGTAGAAGCAGAAACACCGTTCCATCCTCAACTCGTATATTTATCGGGATGCAAAAAGCGACAGTAGCTGAGGTGCTAATGACAATTATGGAAAGCATATGTCACCTACTTCACATACCGATCGGATATTTGTTGAGTATATATTTTGCACCAACAAAACCATCAAGCTTCCTATTGTCTCCATACATATATTCTATAGAAGATTAGATCATGTTTCTTATACATGCACAAAGGAGAACACCTTAGAAGTCCACACTATAATATTCACTTGTTGCAGTTAAGTTATGTGCATCGTTTTATCCCCGACCAAACCTTTAATTAGAAATTAACCACAGTTTAATTAGAAGTAACAAACCTTTTTTTGATCTAGTTCACAATGAAACCAAACTCTAGACATAAAGTGCTTGCAATCCCTGGACATGAAACACAACCATCTAACTAATGGAAAGACTCAACATAAGCCGATGTAATTCTGTAATAGTACTTACATGTTCCTCCTGCCGTACATCTTCCTGCAACCTTAGAAATATATATATCCATCTCTTCAAGCCATATAGAGTTGAACATTCTTCTCGCTTCACTGCTTCTGACAACTTGAAGTTAATTTATACAAATAATGCTTGGTCTTATTGTGTATTTATCGTAATCTCAACAAAAGTATTGTTTGAGGTTCTCTTGTGGAAATAACCAAAGTCATATCCCAACATAACAATATAGCATGTCCGAAAATTGTCCACCCTTCTACTGTATTAGACTACTTGTCAGCATAATATCTTTGTTGAGCTACAGATAAAGGCAATCTACCAATGGATTCAATAGATGTACCTAGAAAATAAGAATGATGTTAGTTCTTCCCAGCCGGCTTTAGCATGCAGGCATATTAGTATGGAAGCTCGGCTAGGACTATTATAGTTATTCCTGTTTGACTCGTGAAAAGTCTGCAACTCTTAATTAGTTTCAAAAATCATCAAAACCCCCTGAAAAAAGGCCATGGCGTACTTTGTGCAGACAAACATATGGATCTGATGAAAAACAATCCGACAAAGGATTCTTGAGGAAGGGAGAGACGGGGAGAGGTATGTCCTGCTGTGAGGCGAAGTAGAAAATTTATGTGGGTCTGGTTGTTCAGTCGATGTGAGCAAGCAATCATGGGACTGCGGAGAAGAAGAGGGCGGTCGGGAGAGGAGGTCACCGTGAATCCTCGCAGAAACTTCAGAAGCCGAGGCGATGGGAGGTATGATGTGGTCACTTGATCCTTGAGAAAGGGGTGGACGGGAGAGGTCATCTGCAACTACCATGGTGAGCCGATGATCTGTTCTTGTCTTGGGCTAGCTGTAGCAGTGAACACCCCTGCGGAGGAGACGGTGGAGACCTCGGCCAGGAGTATGGCAGGCGAACAGGGGTAGGCGGCGGCAATTCTGCAAGGGGTAAACAAACGTGATGGTAGGGTAGGTTAGAAATCACACCCATCTAGTTTTTTTAGGGATCCCATCCATCTTTTTTTGAGCATCAGGGGATCCCATCCATCTAGTTAGGAGGACGTACAACCCATGTTGTACATCAATGTTCTCACGGCAGCCCATGTTTTTCTCTCTCTATGTAGGTACGTGGGACATCACGCATGGACTCTATGTACATCTAACGGTTGTTAATAACTATTAGAAAGATCGAATGGTTAATAATCTTATAATCATGGATTAACATGGAGTCTTCGTTGGTGCTTCCAATTAGTAAATATAAGATAGCCCAATGGATTGATCGGAAAGAATAACTTTGAGGTGGTTTCGTACCCTACAATAATCTCTTCGTTTGTTCTTGTCGGTGTACAAAAAGAGGGGTACTTTTTTTGTACCCCTATAACTGTGCACGGGCAGTCTGAGCCACGAGCACCACCACACTGAGCAAGGCAAGGGAGGTGAGCCAAGGTAAGGCCGAAGCTCAAGAGAAGCAGAACGACGCCAAGACCAAGACCACAAAGAGCAAAGGGGACGAAACGGATCCCCCCCTCCTCCGGCAAGATCCTTGCCGGGAGGCGGTTTTAGCAAACCCGGCAAGACCCTTGCCGTGGCAGCTCGCCCCACACCTACGGAGTGAGTCACCCTCGAGTCCACTGCCCCCATGGGGCAAGGATTCAGGAGACATCCACGTGGTGGCATGCAGATCTTTGTGAGGACATTCAAGATCAGATACACCCTTTAGAAAATGATGATCCTTGGCGGGATCACAGCCAAGGAGGACCACAAGGCCCCCGGCAAGAGCCTTGCTGGGGATGACAGCAGGCGCCACGGCAAGACCCTTGCCGGGGCCCCGGCAAGGCCCTTGCCGAGAACACCCGTAGGGCCACCATCGGGGCCACACCAGTCAAACCTCCACCGTCGTTCGCATGCAGCTGCCGACCCAACCAGCTAGGCAGGCACCTGCGTGGCGGCATGCAGATCTTCGTGGAGACCCACCACTGCGCCACCTCAGCTGCCTGCCTGCCTACATGGCACCGCGGGCGCTGCTGGCCAAGGCGCGTGTCGACGCGAGAGGGAGCGGCGACGGACGAGACAGGGCTCTCCCCCGTCCCTGATAAAGCAAGGACACCTGGGCAAGACGCATTAAGTGCGCCTTGTCATGTAATGCGAGGGATAACCTCACATCACTATTCCCTTTCCACCTCCTGTGTGCCACTGTGGCAACCCCTTTCCAATAAAAGGAGGCCCGAGGCGACCAGGAGGAGGATTCGTCTTTTTGGAGCTCCTCACGCCCCATAGCTAGCTCAAGAACACAGATATACAATCCACCAAAGCAGGAGTAGGGTTTTACGCATCCCCGCGGCCCGAACCTGGATAAACGAACCATGTGCTATCTGTTTGATCCGCTCTTCTCACGACCCCGCAACTGTAGTAGGGATTCTTGTGATCCCATAGGTGTCGATCCCACCGACATCTTTGGCATGCCAGGTAGGGGGCGCAGTTGTGAGAATCGGCTCTAGCAATCAGCTCAGCACTCCTTCGCCTTCGTGGCTCTTAGAGAAGGACGGAGACCCGAAGATCAGCGCTCGAGTGACTACAAACAGAAGCTAAGTTGCACTGAACCCTTATTTGTGCTACCCTTCTTATTTGAGGTTATTCCCCCCGGAGATATTTGCTTTGTATGAGAAACCTGCACGCCAGGGGGCTCTACCACGATCGGCAACGCCCTTGCCCTGTTTTGAGTCCGCTCAATAGCTCAAGCGGCTGCGTCGAGAATGGCAGAGTAGCCTTCCCCGATCAGCAACGCCCCTGATTCTGACTCGAGTCAAGCTCGACAGTTTGAGCGGCCGCGTTCAGAATGGAAAGGTGGCTCGTCCGGCAGCACGCGTACCCGGCTGGCCATGGGGATCCGTCCCCAAAACGCCGCTAGGGGCTTCCCGCCGGCAAGCCTTCCCGATCGGCGTAGGGTGCGCATACAAAGAGGAATTGAACGGGGAAATAACATGCATGAAAATTAAGAGTACTTCAAAGTTATATTACATCACATCATTGTTGCGGTTCTAACTAAAGATAAAATTTGTCTTGGTCGGGTACCCGCAGCGGCGAAGAAGAACGGGATGCCTAATCCCGGCGCTGGCCTTCCACCCTCTTGATTTCATCGATGCAGTCGGTGATGGGCTTGATGCGCTCCTTGAGCACCGTGAGGTCAGCACCATCCGGCAAGCTCTTCATCGCGGCCGCGAAGTCAAGATCGGGATTCCAGTACGCCATCTTGGTGAGGACCTTGGTCATGACCCTCCAGCAAAGTCGGCGGGCCTCCTCGGCTAGCGTGGCTGTCCTGTTGGAGTGGAGATAAGCCAAGGCTCCGAGGACGCCCTCGAAGAACAGGGTCAACTTGGTGTTGACGGTCCCGCTGCGCTCAGGGGCGTACCTCACGTTTGGCATCCCCATGGTGGCCAATTGCGAGGTGACCCTGCCGGAGACCTCCTCCAGACGGCTGATCCATCTGTTCTCGCCCGCCACATAATCCTGGTGGGAGGCGGCCTCGTTCGCCCGCAGCTGCTTCTCCTCCTCTAGGCTCCTGGTCAAGGTCTCCTCCCGAGCCCTGCTCTCCGACAGCATCTTCTCGAGATCCCCCAGCTTCAGCTTGAGGTCTCTGACAGAGTTTTGCGCTTCGGAGAGCTCCCCAGCCCTGCTGATGACCGCTCCTTGCGCCTCCACCAAGGCGTTGTTGGGCATGCTCTTCTCGTTGGACAGCTTGAGGGCATGTTCCTTCAGCTCGTCCTGCTCCACCTCTAACTCCCTTACCTTGACGGCATGGGTCAGAGCCTGGGCATCGAGTGCCTCCTTGTGCCTCTGCTCCAGCTCGCGAGTCCGCCGCGCGACAAGGGCCTCGAGCTCCTCATCCTTGCCACGGAGCGCTGCGGCAAGCTTCGCCTCACGCGCGGTGAGGTCCTCTTCCTGGGAATCCAGTGCGGCTTGATGCTGGTTTCGGACGGCCTCGGCCGCGGCAGCCAAGTTCGCCGCCTGTTCCTGGGCCTTCTCGATGTCAGCCATCTTCATGGTGAGCTCGACATTGCGCTTGGCCAATTCCTCTTGAAGGGCCCTCTGCTCCTCGTGAGTTTGGTGGAACCAGGTCTGCGTCTCGGCAACGCGCGCCTTGAAATCCATCTCCGCCTGGTCCACCGTTGCCATCCTGGACTTAACCTTGTCCAGACGGACACGGTAGAGTGCCTGGAGCTTCCGGAAATTGGCCCCCGTGGCACGGAAAAGCTGCTCTTCTGGAGAACCGTCGCCACCAACGCCCGGCTCATCAACCACCTCGAGCCTGGTGGCGGCAAGCACCTCGCCGTCAAGAACTTCCCCTTCGGCGGGCGCCTGACTTGACGCCCCTGGGAGGTGGACGAAGAGATCGTCGCCCACCTTCAGATATCTGCCGGGGCCCGAGGTTGAGGAGGAGGGAGGCTGGTCACCCACCGCCTCTTCCTCGGCGGAGGCCTTGCCGGCCTCACTGGCAGGTCCACCGCTGGTGCCCTCGGCAGAAGCCTCGCCGGTCGCCTTGGCGGCCCCTGCGGCGGCGTCCCCGGCGGCACCCTTGGCGGCTTCGTCGGCGGCGGCCTCGTCAGCGTCTTTGGCGGCCTCCTCGGCGGCAATCCTGCTGGCCTCCGCCGCTGCCTCCTCAGCAATATCCCCGACAACAGCATCCACGTCCTCCATGTCTGTTGAAGGAGGGTCTGGGCAGCAACGGGAGCAATGAAGCCAAGAAAAGAATAAGGGAAAAACAGAGACGAAGGACAGGCGACTTACCAGTGCCAGGCTGTGAAGCAGAAGTCCCCTCTCCGCCAACATTTGGCGCCGTGGCAGAGCCACCAGCGCCCAAGTTCCCCTCTTCCTCCATGGGTGTGGGCGCCGTGCCTGATGCCCATGCCGGGGACGCCCCCCGCGGCGGTGTAGTCGATGGGGGTGGTGTGTTGGGAGTAGCCCTCTCTGGCTCCTCCTGCTGCCGCTCCCCTCCTGCAAACCCGGCAAGGTCAGCATCATAGCATCGAGTGCCTACCACATGTCGAGTAAGAAGTGGGTGACGAACTTACGTTGGGGGCTGCACCGGGGGCTGCTGTCCGGGCTGCTCAGCACCACCAGTGGTGTCGTTGAAGCCCCAGCCGGGGGCTGGCTGCTCGCCGAGGTCCTCGCCCTCTTCACCCTCTGGGCCAACGTCTCTGTCTCCCTACAGAAGCAAAAATGGATCAAGTCAAGTGACCCAATTCGAGGAAATGGAAATGACAGTAAGGAATGGAGAACTTACTCGTCATCCGTCTCCTCCTCTTCCACCAGTTTCCTTTTCCTCTCCGGGCTGAGAGGCCCAAGATCAAAAGGGAACTCCACATCATCATCCGAGTCGACGCCTGCCGGAGGAGGCAAAGGAGGCGGCGGGGTTTGTGCGCGCCCAGATGAGGAAGGGGTTGTCGCCTTTTTCTTCTCAGCGGCCCTCATCAGCCTCTTCGCTGTCGTGGCCCTCGTGTGGCGCCCGGACCCCTCCAGGGTCAATTGAGGCCGCGTAGCCCCGCCGGGCCGGACCGGCTCGCCGGAGCCAGACCGCCACAGGACTCGCCCTCTTCCCCTAGCTGGCGTCGAGCCCTCTGCCACGCCCTCCTCCGACGACGACTCGTCGGCCGCGTCCTCGACAAGCGGAGCTCCGGTGTCGGCGCTGCTGACCTCCCTGGAGGCCGCCGCCCACCGGGTGAGCTCCTCTTCCTCTGCCGTCGTTGCGGCCTTGTCCTCCACGCCCCCGGCGCTGCCGGCCTCCATGGCAAGCAGTGCCTCCCTCGCCCTAGTGGCGATGTAATCCAGCTCTACCTGGGTGGTGTCCATGATAAGCCACCACTCGGCGTCGGCATTGACGTACACCTCAATCAGGGTGTCGAAGAATTGCTGCACATCCTCATCCTTCAGCTCCTCCCAGCTCGGGACAGGGCCATGCGCATTACAGTCCGGCATCATGGCGATGATCTCGGACCGACGCGAATTGTTGCACAACGGGACCACCCCCGCTGGCAGCTTGAAGAATGGCCCCTTGAGGGCCTTGCCAACCTTTGCGGTAGCCCTCACGGCCTTGCCGGTCCGCTCGGCCTCGCCATCGCGACACACATCAAGCTGGAAAATCCGCTGGCAGAAGTGGGCATGCGCCAGCACTGTGAAGTTGTGATCAAGGCCGGGGCGGAGTCGCATAATGTCAGCCGGGTTCGTAAAGAGCCAAGCTGGCCTCCCCTTGCTGTGCAATGGGGCGATCCTGCGGCGAATGAAGTCCGCCCCGATCATCTCAAGGGTGAGTCCGGCCTGGGTGAGCCGGAGAATCCTGGTGGTGGCGACGGTGAGCCTCCCATCGGTGGCGTTGACATCGCTCCAATCGCTGCCGCGGGCCGGCGGCACTCGGCGGACCTTGCAGAATTCCGGCGGGTTTCATCTTCAATCCAGCACCACCGGCCACGCCATTCCTCCCACCTCTCCTTCACGGCACCGTCCGGGTACGCCCCCTTGGATCTTGGGATCCAGGTGACGCAACCGGAGACGGCTCCTCCCGGCTGGATTCGAGGGAAGAAGTAATGGCGGAAGAGCGCCATGTTGGGCTGCACCCCGGCAAAGCCTTCGCAAAGATGTGCGAAGAAAGCCATGCACACCACCGCATTCGGAGTAAAATCCAAGAGGCGAGAGCCGAAGGTGCACATAACGTCGCAGAAGAAATCGGAGAAAGGAGGGCATAACCCGCAAGAAAAGTAATCAACGAAGAAGGGGTACTGATTCAAGGCAGGATCAGCGCAAGCAGCAGGAATGATGCGCGTCGCCGGGTGTCCCGAATCCTCTCCCCCCGTCTTCACTCCCCATAGGGGCTTGAAGGAGGCCCGGAGCTCTTGAACATCAACCGTCGAGGGGGAGAAGAAGGCGGACTTCGTCCGGTCCCCCGACAGCACGCTCTCCGGCGGCTCCACCGTCCCGGCGCCCTTAGCCACCCCCTTGCCCTTGGCGAATTTGGGAGCCATGGCGACCAAGAAGTTCAGAGGGCTGAGGAAGGGGGATGGCAAAGCAGCGGCGGCGGGCTACAGTGAAAGCTTAGGAAGGAAGGAAGAGAGGGAACGGTGGCTCTGAGATTGGAAAAGGCACAAGGAAAGAGGAGAAAGTGAGCAGCGCGCCCACGGTTATTCCTTCTTGTGGGGGAAAAACGCGGGCCGCCTCCTTTCACATTAACTGTGATGTGACGCATGCCCACAGGAAGCAACCCCACGCATGCCGCCCACGTCACACACGCCTTCCCACGCCGCGCCACGCGCGGGAAGCATGGGAAGCGCAGCGCGTGAAGAGACTTACCGCAGTAAAAACCGCCCCGCCTGCCCGTGCACCGTTTTTGGGCCTAGATCAACGACGCGATTGCGCTTACGTGTGGCCTAGGCCCGGGGGCTCCTGCCGGTGTACAAAAAGAGGGGTACGTTTTTTTGTACCCCTATAACTGTGCACGGGCAGTCTGAGCCACGGGCACCACCACACTGAGCAAGGCAAGGGAGGTGAGCCAAGGTAAGGCCGAAGCTCAGGAGAAGCAGAACGACGCCAAGACCAAGACCACAAAGAGCAAAGGGGACGAAACGGATCCCCCCCCCCCCGGCAAGATCCTTGCCGGGAGGCGGTTTTAGCAAACCCGGCAAGACCCTTGTCGTGGCAGCTCGCCCCACACCTACGGAGTGAGTCACTCTCGAGTCCACTGCCCCCATGGGGCAAGGATTCGGGAGACATCCCCGTGGTGGTATGCAGATCTTTGGGAGGACATTCAAGATTAGATACACCCTTTAGAAGATGATGATCCTTGGCAGGATCCCAGCCAAGGAGGACCACAAGGCCCCCGGCAAGAGCCTTGTCGGGGATGACAGCAGGCGCCACGGCAAGACCCTTGCCAGGGCCCCGGCAAGGCCCTTGCCGAGAACACCCGTAGGGCCACCATCGGGGCCACGCCAGTCAAACCTCCACCGCCGTTCGCATGCAGCTACCGACCCAACCAGCTGGGCAGGCACCTGCGTGGTGGCATGCAGATCTTCATGGAGACCCACCACTGCGCCACCTCAGCTACCTGCCTGCCTACATGGCATCACGGGCGCCACTGGCCAGGGCGCGTGTCGACGCGAGAGGGAGCAGCAACGGACGAGACAGGGCTCTCCCCCGTCCCCGATAAAGTAAGGACACCTAGGCAAGATGCATTAAGTGCGCCTTGTCATGTAATGCGAGGGATAATCTCACATCACTGTTCCCTTTCCACCTCATGTGTACCACTATGGCAACCCCTTTCCTATAAAAGGAGGCCTGAGGCGACCAGGAGGAGGATTCGGCTTTTTGGAGCTCCTCACGCCCCATAGCTAGCTCAAGAACACAGATATACAATCCACCAAAGCAGGAGTAGGGTTTTACGCATCCCCGCGGCCTGAACCTGGATAAACGAACCGTGTGCTATCTGTTTGATCCGCTCTTCTCACAACCCCGCGCCCCGCAACCGTAGTAGAGATTCTTGTGATCCCATAGGTGTCGTTCCCACCGACAGTTCTCCGCTATTAGTGACTTTGGAGTGACTCTTTGTTGCATGTTGAGGGATAGTTATATGATCAAATTATGTTATTATTGTTGAGAGAACTTGCACTAGTCAAAGTATGAACCCTAGGCCTTGTTTCAACGCATTGCAATACCGTTTGTGCTCACTTTTATCATTAGTTACCTTACTGTTTTTATATTTTCAGATTACAAAAACCTATATCTACCATCCATATTGCACTTGTATCACCATCTCTTCGCCGAACTAGTGCACCTATACAATTTACCATTGTATTGGGTGTGTTGGGGACACAAGAGACTCTTTGTTATTTGGTTGCAGGGTTGTTTGAGAGAGACCATCTTCATCCTATGCCTCCCACGGATTGATAAACCTTAGGTCATCCACTTGAGGGAAATTTGCTACTGTCCTACAAACCTCTGCACTTGGAGGCCCAACAACGTCTACAAGAAGAAGGTTGTGTAGTAGACATCAAGCTCTTTTCTGGCGTTGTTGCCGGGGAGGTTAGTGCTTGAAGGTATATCTTTAGATCTTGCAATCAAATCTTTTAGTTTCTTGTTTTATCACTAGTTTAGTTTATAAAAGAAAATTACAAAAAATGGAATTAAGGTTGCCTCATATGCTTCATCTTTTTAATGTCTTTCGTGTAAATTATGGGAATGAAAATTGTGCTCAAGTACTAGAAGAAGAACTACATAGAGTGCTTGGCATAAAATATGTGAATGATGAGCATGATTGCAATGTTGTTAGTATGAATTCTTTGAATACCCATGATGCTAATGATATGCAAAGTCACAAGCTTGGGGATGCTATGTTTGATGAAGATGATATGTTTTGTCCCCCAAGTTTTGATGAGAAAATTTATTATGATGATAGCATGCCTCCTATTTATGATGATTATATTGATGAAAGTGGGTTTGGAAGAGTGTCAACTTTTGGAAGTAATGATCGCACTATTTTGGAGGATGTTGAATCTTATTGTGATAATTATGAAAGTGGATTTGGAGAGGTCGTGACTTTATTTAGTGATGATTCCACTATTTCGAAAGAGGTTCCAATTGATATGAGAACAAAGTTGCTATCTATGATGATTATTGTGATGAAATGTATGTAATAAATATTAATGATAATCATGAAACTTGTCATATTGATTTTAATTTTCAATTGGATTATGCCTCACATGATAGTTATTTTGTTGAGTTTACTCCCACTACTATTCATGAGAAGAAATTTGCTTATGTGGAGAGTAATAAAAACTCTATGCTTGTGGCTCATGAAAAGAATGCTTTATGTGATAGTTATATTGTTGAATTCATTCATGATGCTACTGAAAATTATTAGGAGGGAGGAATATATGCTTGTAGGAATTGCAATAATATCAAGTTTCCTCTCTATGTGCTTAAAGTTTTAAAGTTATGCTTGTTTTGCCTTCCTATGCTAGTTCACTATTGTTCTCATAAGTTGTTTAATCACAAAATCCCTATGCATAGGAAGAGGGTTAGACTTAAATGTGCTAGTCATATTCTTCATAATCCTCTCTTTATGTTTCAATTCTTATCTTTTATGTGAGCATCATTAAAATCATAATGCCTAGCTAGGGGCGTTAAATGATAGCGCTTGTTGGGAGGCAACCCAACTTCATTTTTGTTCCTGTTTAGTAATAAATAAATCATTTATCCTATGTTATGATTGTCTTTTTATGTTTTAATTAGTGTTTGTGCCAAGTAAAGCCTTTAGGATCTTCTGGGGTGATTATTATTTGATCTTGCTGTAAAAAACAGAAAGTATGCGTTCACGAGAATAATTTTCATTTTTTTACCAGAGAGCGATCAAATACCAATTCCACTTTTAGTAGATTAATAAACAAATTGCCTAGGACGTCCTAATTTCTCAGGATTTTTGGAGTTATAGAAGTATTTGAAACCTACATATTGCTACAGACTGTTCTGTTTTTGACAGATTCTATTTTCTATGAGTTGTTTGCTTATTTTGATGAATCTATGAGTAGTATCAGAGGGTATGAACCATAGAGAAGTTGGAATACAGTAGATATTACATAAATATGAATTTAGAATGAGTTCACAACAGTACCTAAGTGGTGATTTATTTTCTTATACTAACGGAGCTTACGAGTTTTGTGTTGTGAAGTTTTCAAGTTTTGGGTAAAAATTCGATGGACTATGGAATAAGGAGTGGCAAGAGCCTAAACATGGGGACGCCCAAGGCACCCCAAGGTAATATTCAAGTACAACCAAGAGCCTAAGCTTGGGGATGCCCCGGATGGCATCCCCTCTTTCGTCTTCGTTCATCGATAACTTTACTTGGAGCTATATTTTTATTCACCACATGATATGTGTTTTGCTTGGAGCGTCATTTTATTTATTTTGTTTTGCTTGATGTTTGAATAAAATACCAAGATCTGAAATTATTAAATGTTAGAGAATCTTCACATAGTTGCATAATTATTCGACTACTCATTGATCTTCACTTATATCTTTCGGAGTAGTTCGACATTTGCTCTAGTGCTTCACTTATATCTTTCTAGAGCACGGTGGTGGTTTTATTTTATAGAAATAGATGAAATCTCATGCTTCACTTATATTATTTTGAGAGTCTTTTAGAACAACATGGTAATTTGCTTTGGTTATGAATTTAGTCCTAATATGATTGGCATCAAAGATGGGTATAATAAAAACTTTCATATAAGTGCATTGAATACTATGAGAAGTTTGATACTTGATAATTGTTTTGAGATATGAAGATGGTAATATTAGAGTCGTGCTAGTTGAGTAATTGTGAATTTGAGAAATACTTGTGTTGAGGTTTGCAAGTCCCGTAGCATGCACGTATGGTAACCGTTGTGTGACAATTTTGAAGCATGAGGTGTTTCTTTGATTGCCTTCCTTATGAGTGGCGGTCGGGGACGAGCGATGGTCTTTTCCTACCAATCTATCCCCCGAGGAGTATGCATGTAGTGCTTGATTTTTGATAACTTGTAGATTTTTGCAATAAGTATGTGAGTTCTTTATGACTAATGTTGAGTCCATGGATTATATGCACTCTCACCCTTCCATCATTGCTAGCCTCTTCGGTACCGTGCATTGCCCTTTCTCACCTTGAGAGTTGGTGCAAACTTTGCCGGTGCATCCAAACCCCGTGATATGATACACTCTGTCACACATAAGCCTCCTTATATCTTCCTCAAAACAACCACCATACCTACCTATTATGGCATTTCCAAAGCCATTCCGAGATATATTGCCATGCAACTTTCCACCGTTCCATTTATTATGACATGCTTCATCATTGTCATATTGCTTTGCATGATCATGTAGTTGACATTGTATTTGTGGCAAAGCCACCTTGCATAATTCTTTCATACATGTCACTCTTGATTCATTGCACATCCCGGTACACCGCCGGAGCCATTCATATAGAGTCATATTTTGTTCTAAGTATCAAGTTGTAATTCTGGAGTTGTAAGTAAATAAAAGTGTGATGGTCATCATTATTAGAGCATTGTCCCATGTGAGGAAAGGATGATGGAGACTACGATTCCCCCACAAGTCGGTATGAGACTCCGGACAAAAAATAAAAAAGAAAATAAAAAAAGAGGCCATAAAAAGAGAAGGCCTAAAAAACAAAAAAACAAAAAATAAAAAATGAGAGAAAAAGAGAGAAGGGACAATGCTACTATCCTTTTACCACACTTGTGATTCAAAGTAGCACCATGATCTTCATGATAGAGAGTCTCCTATGTTGTCACTTTCATATACTAGTGGGAATATTTCATTATAGAACTTGGCTTGTATATTCCAATGATGGACTTCCTCAAAATTCCCTAGGTCTTCGTGAGCAAGTGAGTT
This sequence comes from Triticum urartu, assembly GCF_056163025.1. Classification (NCBI taxonomy): domain Eukaryota; kingdom Viridiplantae; phylum Streptophyta; class Magnoliopsida; order Poales; family Poaceae; genus Triticum; species Triticum urartu. The sequence continues at coordinate 168,700,883 of NC_141877.1, read as the reverse complement.
GGATGCACACCTACTTAGTTTCTTTTTGAGCTTTCATACACTTATAGCTCTAGTGCATCCGTTGCATGGCAATCCCTACTCACTCACATTGATATCTATTGATGGGCATCTCCATAGCCCGTTGATACACCTAGTTGACGTGAGACTATCTTCTCCTTTTTGTCTTCTCCACAACCACCATTATATTCCACCTATAGTGCTATGTCCATGGCTCACGCTCATGTATTGCGTGAAAGTTGAAAAAAGTTTGAGATTACTAAAGTATGAAACAATTGCTTGGCTTGTCATCGGGGTTGTGCATGATGAGAGTATTCTTGTGTGACGAAAATGGAGCATGACCAAACTATATGATTTTGTAGGGATGAACTTTCTTTGGCCATGTTATTTTGAGAAGACATGATTGCTTAGTTAGTATGCTTGAAGTATTATTATTTTTATGTCAATATTAAAATTTTGTCTTGAATCTTACGGTATGAATATTCAGGCCACAATAAAGAGAATTACATGGATAAATATGTTAGGTAGCATTCCACATCAAAAATTCTGTTTTTATCATTTACCTACTCGAGGACGAGCAGGAATTAAGCTTGGGGATGCTTGATACGTCTCCAACGTATCTATAATTTTTTATTGTTCCATGCTATTATATTATCCATCTAGGATGCTTTATATGCATTTATATGCTATTTTATATGATTTTTGGGACTAATCTATTAACCTAGAGCCCAGTGCCAGTTTCTGTTTTTTCCTTGTTTTTGAGTTTTACAGAAAAGGAATACCAAACGGAGTCCAATTGACATGCCAATTTTTGATGATTTTTTATGGACCAAAAGAAGCCCTTGGAGTAAAATAGTTGGGCCAGAAGTGTCTTGAGCCATCCAAGAGATAGGAGGGCAAGCCAGGGGGTAGGGCGTGCCCTCCACCCTCGTGGACCCCCTGACTTGTTCCCGACGCCAAAAATTCCTATAAATACAGAAACCTCCAGAAAATAACCTAGATCGGGAGTTCCGCCGCCGCAAGCCTCTGTAGCCACCGAAAACCAATCTAGGCCCGTTTCGGCACCCTGCCGGCGGGGGGAATCCCTCTCCGGTGGCCATCTTCATCATCCCGACGCTCTCCATGACGAGGAGGGAGTAGTTCACCCTCGGGGCTGAGGGTATGTACCAGTAGCTATGTGTTTGATCTCTCTCTCTCTCTCGTGTTCTTGATTTGGCACGATCTTGATGTATCATGAGCTTTGCTATTATAGTTGGATCTTATGATGTTTCTCCCCCTCTACCCTGTTGTGATGAATTGAGTTTTTCCTTTGAATTTATCTTATCGGATTGAGTCTTTAAGGATTTGAGAACACTTGATGTATGCCTTGCATGTGCTTATCTATGGTGACAATGGGATATCACGTGATCCACTTGATGTATGTTTTGGTGATCAACTTGCGAGTTTCGTGACCTCGTGAACTTATGCATAGGGGTTGGCACACGTTTTCGTCTTGACTCTCCGGTAGAAACTTTGGGGCACTCTTTGAAGTTCTTTGTGTTGGTTGAATAGATGAATCTGAGAATGTGTGATGCATATCGTATAATCATACCCGCAGATACTTGTGGTGACATTGGAGTATCTAGGTGACATTAGGGTTTTGGTTGATTTGTGTCTTAAGGTGTTATTTTACTATGAACTCTAGGTCTGTTTGTGACACTTATAGGAATAGCCCAATGGATTGATCGGAAAGAATAACTTTGAGGTGGTTTCGTACCCTACAATAATCTCTTCGTTTGTTCTCCGCTATTAGTGAATTTGGAGTGACTCTTTGTTGCATGTTGAGGGATAGTTATATGATCCAATTATGTTATTATTGTTGGGAGAACTTGCACTAGTCAAAGTATGAACCCTAGGCCTTGTTTCAACGCATTGCAATACCGTTTTTGCTCGCTTTTATCATTAGTTACCTTGCTGTTTTTATATTTTCAGATTACAAAAACCTATATCTACCATCCATATTGCACTTGTATCACCATCTCTTTGCCGAACTAGTGCACCTATACAATTTACCATTGTATTGGGTGTGTTGGGGACACAAGAGACTCTTTGTTATTTGGTTGCAGGGTTGTTTGAGAGAGACCATCTTCATCCTACCCTCCCACGGATTGATAAACCTTAGGTCATCCACTTGAGGGAAATTTTCTACTGTCCTACAAACCTCTGCACTTGGAGGTCCAACAACATCTATAAGAAGAAGGTTGTGTAGTAGACGTCAATTATCCATGCGCTACACTTGAGGTTAATCTTCTGCAGATCTGGCAGCTTGAGCATACCCTCGAAACCAATCTGCTCCACTAGCCACCTCTTGTACTCGCAGAATGTCTGGGTGACTCTGACAGCGTTCTTCACAGATATGCGTGAGGTGGGCGCCGGTGGATCTCCATCAGCAGTCGATCTCGAATATGAGGCGTCTGCTCCAAGCACAACCACGTCCTAGGCAGCTTCTAATGGTTCATCATCAGGACCTTCGCCTCCTCCGCCGCAGCTGGCGGACTGCGAGCTATGTTCATCCTTTGGACCGACAAGCAAAAAACAAAGAAAAATTTGGCGGACGCCATTATGATTCTACTCGATGTTACTACACTAAAAAAGATCAATTAAAAGGGTCACGATGGAACGACAAAATTACCATGTGCCCGCTCCAGATTTGATTGGTGTCGAGAAAGTGAAGAAACAGGAGATGTAAGCCAGAACGGATGTTGCCTAACACTCTCCGGAAGTAGCTTGGGTATATGCGAAACCATTTGGACGAGCGGTTGGGAGTTGGGAGAGGGGGCTGATATTTCGATCTAGGGCACGTTGTAGGTAAATGACTATTTTACCCTTCGCGGGCGGTGCTGGAAAAATGAGTGCACCCAGCCCCTGCCGACGCGTGTGCATGAATGTTTGGTCCTACCCGACGGTGGCTTGGTTTGCATTACGTTTTCCAAGTGTTCGAATAGGTTGAACAATAAAGTGTTAGCAACTATGTTTTGTTGCTGCAATTTTAATCATAATAAATGTGTCGCTCCATCAAGTTGTATCTAGAATTTACTCTCTTGGTAAATTGATGTATGTAAAAAACATACAACATGCTTGACAAAAAAATATAATTGCAGAACAATCTCAAAAGCGAACTTAATAAACATCAGGTGCGCCAGTACATACTGAACTTGAACTAAAACATCTTGCGCTACTAAGTTTAGCCCATCAACTGCATGAATGGGAGTGAAATAGGCTTAGCGGTAGAGGGAGCCACCCTTAATTACTTCATTACATAGTAGTACACTAACACATAGATCCCTGGCACATGCTAAGAGGCCCTGCCCCCCTAGTTTGAGGACGCAACCACGACCATGAGGACGAGAACTGTAAGCATGATGTTGACAGCTCCAAGAAGAACGTTGACGCCTACAAGGCCTGAGACCCAGGGCCAGCTCTGGCTGCGGCCGTGGGCGGGACTTGCTGGACCAGATTGTTGACCAGCTCTGGTTGGCTTGAGGCTGGATCTACGGCTATGCATGCGGCTGGTTCGCAACAGGCACCATCTACGTGCCCACATTAGCATGGTGGACACAAAACATCTGGCCTCCAGGGTGCATCCTAGCTTGGTGATGCGCGACAGCTATCTGCATTGGGGTCATCCTCCTCCAGTAAGCTCGCTGAAACTCGAAGAAACGACACTGACGAGACTAAAAAATTAGAAAAAAACAAAAGGCAAATGAAAAACATGTCAGTCAGATCTGAGTTTTTCCAAGGAAGAATTTGAGGCCGATAAAAAGAACAATATCCGATTGCATCCACTTACATCATATCGAATGCACTTGTAGAAGCGGCTACCAGCCTGAGATCTAGACCTCGCCACATTGGTCTTGATATCATCGTCGCACAGTGGTCACCTCATCAGCGGCAGCAGCCAGTCAGACAAGATTGGGATGGAGTTCGAAGATGAAGCAGACATGGCGAATCAGCCGAAGATGGAGATATGGAATGGCTCAGCAATACGAGGTGTGGTTTCCGGTCTAAGGATATGAATGGGTGGGGATGGGCTGATGGTTGTTGTTGGTTGGCATTTATTGTCACTGGGCTAGTCCCAGCACGGACGGACAACCAGACGGCCGGATGGCTCATGTTGGCTTAGATAAATTGCCGAGCCATCTCTATCCTGTCTGTCCCTAAATGGCATCTCGTCGACCTGTCGCAATGAATGTGTCCGTGCCTAAATCCCAGGAAATTCATATATGTCAGGGAAATACACTGGCCGTCACAAATCCACATGCAAACAAACGATCTGGATTTCGAGAGCAGCTGAGCTCGGGCTCAGAAGAGGATTTTTGCACATAACTCCCAAACATCAATTCGTCTGTTCTGTTTCAGTGACCTCCTGCAAGCAAAAAAGAGCTATTCTTTTGAATAATGGAGGAGTGGCTCTCCCGGCCTTTGCACCACATGTAAGAGCATGGTTATACTATAGCCAGCTGCTGGCTATATGGTCTTACCACATCATCTATAGTCAAGCTTATAGCCGGCAAGTACAATAGTTGCATACAAATATGTACTACTTTTTTATACATGATCCACCTCACTCTCTCAAAACATGCCTAGGAGCTCGTGCTGTGGCTGGCTGTTAATCAGTAGTCTGTTTCCCTTCTCTCTCTGTGATGCCCGGATAATTAAGCTACACTAACCCCCCTAATGATTCCATGTCATTAGGTTTAACTTAGCCAAATTGCCACTTAACAAAAATCGAAGCCAAATTATTATATCTTCAAAAAGTAAAACAAAAATGTTCGCTGGGTTGCAAAAATTCACTATCTAATTGTCATAAATAAACCACTTTATTTGAATTATTAAATTGCCCTTAAACTATTTTAATCTGGGCGAACAGCCCAAAATAAACGTTTCCTATTTAAAAAAATATCAAATGAATCCAACTAGTCCTCAAACTTTTTGTGGCAGCCCTAAATAATGTATAGTATTTATATGTCAAAGCTCTACTTTTTCAAAAGTCATTTGGTTCAAGATTTAAATGCCAAACATAAGCTAGTTAAAGAAACAGAAAGGAGAAATGAGAACTAAATTAAAAAAAGGGAGAAGAAGGAAGCCCCCCCCCCTCATTCCCATGGGCCTTAGGCCACAAGCAGGCCTGCTAGGCCCAGGCGCCCCACCATCTCCTTAACCCTAGCCGCTAGCAGCCTCTCGTCTCGATCCCCTCGTTCCCCACCTCGCGCTGCTAGGGATAGACTCGCTCGATCCTTTCCCATCTCCCTCACGCTGCACCTCATACCCGAACCTCCCTGGTAGCGTCTCCTCTTCCCTGCTCCCTGCAGCACCTTCGTCGCCCGCCTCCACTCTTCGGTGCCCCGTTGATATCTACTACACAACCTTCTTCTTGTAGACGTTGTTGGGCATCCAAGTGCAGAGGTTTGTAGGACAGTAGCAAATTTCCCTCAAGTGGATGACCTAAGGTTTATCAATCCGTGGGAGGCGTAGGATGAAGATGGTCTCTCTCAAGCAACCCTGCAACCAAATAACAAAGAGTCTCTTGTGTCCCCAACACACCCAATACAATGGTAAATTGTATAGGTGCACTAGTTCGGCGAAGAGATGGTGATACAAGTGCAATATGGATAGTAGATAATGGTTTTTGTAATCTGAAAATATAAAAACAACAAGGTAACTAATGATAAAAGTGAGCACAAACGGTATTGCAATGCGTTGAAACAAGGCCTAGGGGTTCATACTTTCACTAATGCAAGTTCTCTCAACAATAATAACATAATTGGATCATATAACTAGCCCTCAACATGCAACGAAGAGTCACTCCAAAGTCACTAATAGCGGAGAACAAACGAACAGGTTACTGTAGGGTATGAAACCACCTAAAGTTATTCTTTCCGATCAATCTGTTGGGCTATTCCTATAAGTGTCACAAACAGCCCTAGAGTTCATAGTAAAATAACACCTTAAGACGCAAATCAACCAAAACCCTAATGTCACCTAGATACTCCAATGTCACCTCAAGTATCTGTGGGTATGATTATATGATATGCATCACACAATCTCAGATTCATCTATTCAACCAACACAAAGAACTTCAAAGAGTGCCCCAAAGTTTCTACCGGAGAGTCAAGACGAAAACGTGTGCCAACCCCTATTCATAAGTTCACGATGTCACGGAACTCGCAAGTTGATCACCAAAACATACATCAAGTGGATCACGTGATATCCCATTGTCACCACAGATAAGCACATGCAAGACATACATCAAGTGTTCTCAAATCCTTAAAGACTCAATCCGATAAGATAACTTCAAAGGGAAAACTCAATTCATCACAAGAGAGTAGAGGGGGAGAAACATCATAAGATCCAAATATAATAGCAAAGCCCGTGATACATCAAGATCGTGTCGAATCAAGAACACGAGAGAGAGAGAGAGATAGAGAGAGAGAGAGAGAGATCAAACACATAGCTACTGGTACATACCCTCAGCCCCGAGGGTGAACTACTCCCTTCTCGTCATGTAGAGCGTCGGGATGATGAAGATGGCCACCGGAGAGGGATTCCCCCCTCCGGCAGGATGCCGGAACGGGTCTAGATTGGTTTTCGATGGTTACAGAGGCTTGCGGCGGCGGAACTCCCGATCTAGGTTTCTTTCTGGAAGTTTTAGTATATATAAGAGGTTTTGGTGTCGAGAACAAGTCAGGGGGTCTCCGGGCTGTCCACGAGGTAGGGAGGCGCGCCTAGGGGGTGGGTGCGCCCCCCACCCTCGTGGGCAGCCCGGGACTCTTCCGGCCCAACACTTTTACTCCGTGTCCTTCTTCTGGTCCAAAAATAAGTTCCGTGAAGTTTCAGGTCAATTGGACTCCGTTTGGTTTCCCTTTTCTGCGAAACTCAAAAACAAGGAAAAAACAGAAACTGGCACTGGCTCTAGATTAATAGGTTAGTCCCAAAAATCATATAAAATAGCATAATAAATGCATATAAAACGTCCAAGGTTGATAATATAATAGCTTGGAACAATCAAAATTATAGATACGTTAGAGACGTATCAAGCATCCCCAAGCTTAATTCCTGCTCGTCCTCGAGTAGGTAAATGATAAAAACAGAATTTTTGATGTGGAATTCTACCTAACATATTTATCCATGTAATTCTTTTTATTGTGGCCAGAATATTCAGATCCGGAAGATTCAAGACGAAAGTTTAATATTGACATAAAAATAATAATACTTCAAGCATACTAACAAAGTAATCATGTCTTCTCAAAATAACATGGCCAAAGAAAGCTATCCCTACAAAATCATATAGTCTGGCTATGCTCTATCTTCATCACACAAAATATTTAAATCATACACAACCCCGATGACAAGTCAAGCAATTGTTTCATACTTTTGATGTTCTCAAACTTTTTCAATCTTCACGCAATACATGAGCGTGAGCCATGGACATAGCACTATAAGTGGAATAGAATGGTGGTTGTGGAGAAGACGAAAAGGAGAAGATAGTCTCACATCAACTAGGCGTATCAACGAGCTATGGAGATGCCCATCGATAGATATCGATATGAGTTAGTAGGGATTGCCATGGAACAGATGCACTAGAGCTATAAGTGTATGAAAGCTCAAAAAGAAACTAAGTGGGTGTGCATCCAACTCGCTTGCTCACGAGGACCTAGGGCATTTTGAGGAAGCCCATCATTGGAATATACAAGCCAAGTTCTATAATGGAAGATTACCACTAGTATATGAAAGTGACAACATAGGAGACTCTCTATCATGAAGATCATGGTGCTACTTTGAAGCATAAGTGTGGTAAAAGGATAGTAGCATTGCCCCTTCTCTCTTTTTCTCTCATTTTTCTTTTATTTATTTTTTATTTGGGCCTTTTCTCTCCTTTTTATGGCCTCTTTTCTTTCTCTTTTTTTCGTCCGGAGTCTCATCCCGACTTGTGGGGGAATCATAGTCTCCATCATCCTTTCCTCACTTGGGACAATGCTCTAATAATGATGATCATCACATTTTTATTTACTTACAACTCAAGAATTACAACTCGATACTTAGAACAAAATATGACTCTATGTGAATGCCTCCGGCGGTGTACCGGGATGTGCAATGAATCAAGAGTGACATGTGTGAAAGGATTATGAATGGTGTCTTTGCCACAAATACGATGTCAACTACATGATCATGCAAAGCAATATGACAATGATGAAGCGTGTCATAATAAAGGGAACGGTGGAAGGTTGCATGGCAATATATCTCAGAATGGCTATGGAAATGCCATAATAGGTAGGTATGGTGGCTATTTTGAGGAAGGTAAATGGTGGGTTTGTGGTACCGGCGAAAGTTGCGCAGTACTAGAGAGGCTAGCAATGGTGGGTTTATGGTGAGAGTGCGTATAATCCATGGACTCAACATTAGTCATAAAGAACTCACATACTTATTGCAAAAATCTATTAGTTATTGAAACGACGTACTACGTGCATGCTCCTAGGGAATAGATTGGTAGGAAAAGACCGTCGCTCGTCCCCGACCGCCACTCATAAGGAAGACAATCAATAAATAAATCATGCTCCGACTTCATCACATAACGGTTCACCATACGTGCATGCTACGGGAATCACAAACTTTAACACAAGTATCTATCAAATTCACAACTACTCAACTATCATGACTCTAATATCACCATCTTCATATCTCAAAACAATCATCAAGTATCAAACATCTCATAGTATTCAATGCACTTTATATGAAAGTTTTTATTATACCCATCTTGAATGCCAATCATAGTAGGACTAGTTTCATAACCAAAGCAAACTACCATGCTATTCTAAAGACTCTCAAAATAATATAAGTGAAGCATAAGAGTTCATCTATTTCTATAAAATAAAACCACCACCATGCTCTAAGAAGATATAAGTGAAGCACTAGAGCAAACGACAAACTACTCCGAAAAATATAAGTGAAGCTCGGTGAGTAGTCGAATAATTAAGAAACTATGTGAAGACTCTCTAACATTTAAGAATTTAAAATCTTGGTATTTTATTCAAACAGCAAGCAAAACAAAAAAAAACAAAATGACGCTCCAAGCAAAACACATATCATGTGTTGAATAAAAATATAGCTCCAAGTAAAGTTACCGATGAACGAAGACGAAAGAGGGGATGCCTTCCGGGGCATCCCCAAGCTCAGGCTCTTGGTTGTCCTTGAATATTACCTTGGGGTGCCTTGGGCATCCCCAAGCTTAGGCTCTTGCGAAACCTTATTCCATAGTCCATCGAATCTTTACCCAAAACTTGAAAACTTCATGACACAAAACTTAACAGAAAACTCGTAAGCTCCGTTAGTATAAGAAAATAAATCACCACTTAGGTACTGTTGTGAACTCATTCTAAATTCATATTGATGTAATATCTACTGTATTCCAACTCATCTATGGTTCATACCCTCCGATACTACTCATAGATTCATCAAAATACGCAAACAACACATAGAAAACAGAATCTGTCAAAAATAGAACAGTCTGTAGTAATCTGGATCAAACGTATACTTCTGGAACCCCAAAAATTCTAAAATAAATTGCTGGACGTGGGGAATTTATCTATTAATCATCTTCTAAAAGAATCAACTAAGTAACACTCTCCAGTAAAACATAGCAGCAAATCTTGTGAGCGCTAAAGTTTCTGTTTTTTACAGCAAGATCGCAAAGACTTTCCCGAAGTCTTCCCAAAGGTTCTACTTGGTACAAACACTAATTAAAACATAAAAAATCAACCATAACAGAGGCTAGATAAATTATTTATTACTAAACAGGAACAAAAATAAAATCGGGTTGCCTCCCAACAAGCGCTATCGTTTAACGCCCCTAGCTAGGCATGATGATTTCAATAATGCTCACATAAAAGATAAGAACTGAAACATACAGAGAGCATCATGAAGAATATAACTAGCACATTTAAGTCTAACCCACTTCCTATGAATAGGGATTTTTTGAGCAAACAAGTTATGGGAACAAGAATCGACTTGCATAGGAAGGTAAAACAAGCATAACTTCCAAATTTTAAGCACATAGAGAGGAAACTTGATATTATTGCAACTACCACAAGCATATATTCCTCCCTCATAATAATTTTCAGTAGCATCATGAATAAATTCAACAATATAACCATCACATAAAGCATTCTTTTCATGATCTACAAGCATAGAAAATTTACTGCTCTCCACATAGGCAAAATTCTTCTCATTCGGAATAGTGAGAGTATCATAAGAAACTCGAATACTAAAAATTGTTTCCACACTAAAAGAATACTATTCAGGAAAAGGGTAATCATAATCATGACAAGTTTTAATATAATCATCACTACCTTTTATAGCATACGTGTCATCACAATAATCATCATAAGTAGCAACGTTGTTCTCATCATAATCAATTGAAACCTCTGGCAAGATAGTGGAATCATTACTAAATAAAGTCATGACCTCTCCAAATCCACTTTCATAATTGTCAAAATAAGATTCAACATCCTCCAAAATAATGGGATCATTACTTCCTAAAGTTGACACTCTTCCAAACCCACTTTCGTCAATATAACCATCATAAATAGGAGGCATGCTATCATCATAATAAATTTGCTCATCAAAACTTGGGAGACTAAAAATATCATATTCATCAAACGTAGCATCCCCAATCTTGGGACAAACATTAATTGCAGCAAATACATTCTCAAACATGTCATTCTCATCACACATAGCATCCCCAAGCTTGGGCCTTTTCATATCATAAGCATAATCACTCTCATAATTAATAGTATGGATAGCACCAATAGTATAGTAATTATCATCATCACAATGAGTAATAGGAGCAACATCATTTGGGAGGGATGCCCTTTTACCTTTACTTCTCCGTCTTTTCTTTTTCTTCTTCACATTAAGTATGGGTTTAACCCTCTTTTTGGAGCTCCTTATTAATGAGATTGGTTGAATAGAAGGCTCCTCCTCGTTACTTGATTCATCATAAGAAATAATAGGAGGATATTGGGAAGTCTCTTCCATTTCATTAGTGTTCTCTTCATCTTCTAGTTGTTTACTTGACTTTATGTAATTGGCAATATAAGGATTTTCAATGCAATTCACCGCACAATACATATAAATTTCCTCTAAATCAAAATCAAGAACTTTATCAAGGTCAAATTCTGGAAGATCCTTAGTTATATGTTTCATTTCTTCATAACCCACAAGCAAACTAAGTTCATTATGATGTGCATGGGAAATCAAGTCATCACAATTTTGGGACACGATTCGATCATGAAACAATTGGCATTGGATATTTAAATGACCACGTTCATTGCAAAGTTCACAAGGATGGCTAAGAAAATTTAAATTTTCAGCACAAACATCTAGCCTTTCTTGCAGCCATTTAGTTTCTAAATACTTATGCCTCTTGCAAAATCTATCTTCCCTATTTGGTGTGTACTTGCAAACCCTATGCACTCCACAAAAATTGACATGCTTATAAGAGACATTTTCATCATGACTAGTGCAATCATCATTAGTACAATGGATATTCAAAGAGTTCGTACTAACAACATTGCAATCATGCTCATCATTCAAAGATTTAGTGCCAAACATTTTAATTCATTCTTCTTCTAGCATTTTGGCACAATTAACGGAATCCTTATTTTCATGAAAGATATTAAAAATATGAAGCATATGAGGTACCCTCAATTCCATTTTTCGTAGTTTTCTTTTATAGACTAAACTAGTGATAAAACAAGAAACTAAAAGATTTGATTGCAAGATCTAAAGATATACCTTCAAGCGCTAACCTCCCCGGCAACGGCGCCAGAAAAGAGCTTGATGTCTACTACACAACCTTCTTCTCGTAGACGTTGTTGGGCCTCCAAGTGCAGAGGTTTGTAGGACAGTAGCAAACACTACAAAAAATACACTTCCATGATGATACGTGTTTGTCACAGTAGGTCGCGTTTTTTGTCATGCATGTACATCAATGACAAATTTATGACAGAATCAAGATAGTCATACCTATGCTGTCGTAGAAGTGTTCCATGACATTACCAAAATTATCATCACGGAAGTGTCCACTTCCATGACAATAAATCGCGCGTCACAGAAGCGCTTTCATCAAGGGTGACCGACACGTGGCATCCACCGTAACGGAACGCCGTTAAGCTATCGGGTCGGGTTTTGGATCCGATAACCCGTTAACAGCCCCGACCAATGGGGATTTTCCACGTGTAAAATCATCATTGGCTGGAGGAGACACGTGTCAGGTCCGCGTTGGCACAGGTGTCACTCATCCAATGGGCGAGACGCGCCTATGATATGTTGACACATGGACCAGCCCATCAAGTTTAAATGGGTCGGCCCAACTGAAGGCCCACAAGATTTTGTGGACCATAATGGGCCGGCCTAGCTAAAGGCCCACGAGATTTTGCAGACCATAATGGGCTAGCCCAGCTAAAGGCCCACAAGATTTTGCGGGCCATAATGGGCCGGCCCAGGTAAATGCCCACAAGATTTTTGTGTGCCATAATGGGTCGGCCCAGGTAAAGTCCCACAAGATTCTTGCGGATCATAATGGGCCAGCCCAGCTAAAGGCCCACGAGATTTCGCCGACATTAATGGGCCGGCCCAACTGTAGACCCACAAGATTTTGAGGACCCTAGTAGGCCGGCCCATTAACTGGCTGCCATGTTTTGGGCAAAATACCGGCCCATATTTGATCTGGTCCATTAATGGCCTGCCACACTCCGGGCCTAATAGTGGCCCATATGAGATCCGGCCCGTTAAAAGCCTACCACGTTCTGGGCCAAATTACGGCCCAGATCAGGTCCGGCCCTTTAAGAGGCTTTGGGCTCAATTATGGCCCATATCAGATTCGGCCCGTCAACTGGACACTATGCTTTTGGGCCCACTTGCTAAAGGCCCACTTAGTAATTCGGCCTAATATTAGTTTTGGCCTGTTAAGGGCCCGTTTAACATTTTGGCCCTATATTAATTTTGGCCTGTTAAAAGCCCGTCATATAGTTGGGTCTAACTACGGCCCGGTTTGCATCCGGCCTGCTCGCAGCTGATATCTGATTGGGCCAAACAAGGACCGAGACAATTTTAGCATGTTAAAAGCCCGTGATTTGATTCACACAATCATGGGCCGGGGTTCATTTCGGGCTGCTGCCGGCCCGTGAGCTGTTCGGCACGTTTCAGGCCCAATCTACATCGTGATTGCATGACGGCCCGATTATGTACCATAATTTTACGGTTTGGATGGTTTACTGCGAAGACAGGATATATATACAGTAAAATAACTACAGCACCTTGAATAAGAAAAAACCTAGACTATACAATAAAGAATTACGGCATATTACATCCACTGGGCATCAAAGTTCGCCACTATGATAATAAAGCACAAGCAGATAGCAGATTACATACACTGGGCATCAAAGATCGCCACCAGTGCAAATAAACACGCCGACAAAATATATACAAAACCGACAGCACTTCAATAGAGTTCAAGAAAGGTTAGCCCTGCTGGGGAGCTGCAGCGCAAGCAGCTGAGCAAGATGATGAGACTGCGCTTGTTCAACACTTATATCTTCCTCACTCTGAAAGATAAACAAGCAGACAGATGACAGGTTTTGCACATAAAAGTATCAGTGCTGACAATTCATCACATTTCTTACTGACGAATAAAGTGACACAGTTTAAAATTGCATTAACACAACATGGTATTGTTCAGGTCAAGACATGGCGGGAAATGACATTGTGAAGGAGTTGGCAGCTTCACGACACCACTGGATTACAAATCAAGAACTCATAAGTATCAATGGTTAGTGTGCTGTCAATTTATACCATTTCAGATTGGCAAATAAAGAGACGGTTTAAATAATAGTAGAATGATATGACATTGTTCATAGTCAAGACATTGCAGAATATGACATTGTGCTGTAGTGGGTAGGTTCACCACACCACTGAATTACGGATGAAGAACAGAAGCATACATGCAGTGCAAAAGAAGATCACTTGCTATGTATAGTTTAATTTACATGGTATGAAGAAGGAACTTGGTTGTACAACTGAAAACTTAAATTGAGAAAAGACAAACTTTTGTTTATGAACTACATAATAAACTTTAAACAAGCAATTTGATGCAAACACCAAAAATAAACAGTTGTTGCAGTCATGCCTAACCAAATATATACAACAAAGTTTGAAGGCTTGAGATGGACAAACTTACATTATTGGTGAAGACAGGCTCTATAAAGGCCTTGTCCATGCTGATGGGGGGGCAATTCAAGAAGTTTACCACAACATCTTCTTCAAAAGCATTGCCTTTATTCTACATTTTGTTAAGAGTAAATATAGATGTGATAATATACGAAAAATTGGAGAATATTTAAGATAAGATGAAGAGTGATGCTACATAACCAAGTAGCTATAAATGTAAGTGCAGCGATACAGGCAAAAGGTACAGCCAAGAGCAATGCACAGCTAAACTTCTTCAGTACCAGCCTTATGGTAAGAGTAAATATAGATCTGATGTGTAGAAAATGGAGGGCAAAGGAAAATAAGTTGCAGAGTGATGGTACATGAACAACTACCTATCATTATAAGTACACTGAGAAAGGACAGCATGTACTTACAAGAACAATGCAGAGCTAAAAAAACATTGGCATTGGATATATTCTACACTAATGTAACCATTCATACAGATCAGATAATTTGGAGCGAACAATTGATAAGCAAGCTATCATGCATACTGCTGTCACATAATGAACCAGGTATGTATGCAAGTACAGTGATACAGGACAACAGGTACTAACAAGAGCAAAGCAGCGGGCAGCATATTTGCGATATCCTGTCATTCTTGTCAAACCGGAATTCTTCTTCGAGCAGATTTCCTGCAAAAAAAGATCCGTAAGGCACATGCGGAAAAGTAGAAGTTCAAATTGTCATGTGATTTCATAGACAGTACCTCATCCTGGGAACGAGACCAGTGCATAACAAGGTTTTTCCATTCAATGTCTTCTAAATTTAGCACAGGAGACTTCACCAAAAATTCGTTTATAGACTTGCCATCAAAGTGTGATTTCCTCAGGTAACACCGATACTGCTGCAATGTTTCCTTCAAAAGCACAAGCAAGCTTTGCTCGTCATGACTATCCAGATTGACCCTCGCCTAGTTACAACAATGTAATGTAAATCATTGATGTGTTCAATCAGCAGAAAATAGGAAAATAATAACCATGAATAATAGCACTTACACGTAAGTTGGGCAGGAAGATGTGAAAATGGTGTTTCTCTTCACAATATTCTTTCCATGATGGGAATATATGCACGTAGTCCCTAACAACATTGAAAGCATTGTCTTTTAAACTGGGAATAAATGGAATGGGGTTCCAATCTGCAGGAATTGGCCGTCTCTGCAATTGGGATAGGTCTTCGGCCGGTGGACTTGCTGTACTTTTTGCTGGAGTGGGATTTTTCTATGGTACAGCTGGTGCTATGGCAAATGAAATCGGTATACTTTTTGCTGGAGTGCAGGTCCTATGTGGTGGGGCTAGTGGTGTGGCCAGTGAAGTATGGGTACAGTCTGCTGGAGTCGGTCCTACGTTTTGTGTCACTGGTTGTACAACCAATATAAGTGGGGTGCCGTCTGATTTCTCCGGCACCACCACGTTTTTCAAGGACTTTGCTGGTGCTCCTTCAGGTTCGGCAATCACCCTCTTCCTTTTTGATGTCTGATGCACAAGAACAGCATTTGAGTGGAAAAACATGGTATGATGACAGATGGAATATGTATTTATAATGGATGGGCATGGCATCTCGACATATATGATGAGTAAACTAAGCAGATGGCGGTGCAACAAAGTAGAAGAAATGCAAGACAACATATGCAAGATACCCGCAATCAATAAAACATTACCAAATTAGAACAGGCACCTTGATGGGTGAACAGGACAGACCATCTGCCTTTGACTCCTCGAGGTTAGAATAGTCATTAGGATCATATTCTGAACAAGAATCAACAGGTGGGGAGCGTATGAGTTTCATTGCATCCAGAATGGCACTCAATGCCTTGGTGCCAATTTTGTAAGTCATTGAAGTTTTTAGCTTCAAGAGTGGACTGCTGCTAGTGGGACACAAAGCAGCTACACAGATCATAGTGTAGATATAACGAGAAAACCTTAAGCATCAGAGTAAAATCAGCAAAGTGGAACTTGCTGGAATATATGTGCTAGTATTGCTGGTACGACTAGAAAGGCTTCGGATACCAGCTCTCTTCAAGTGAAGGTGCGGTACTGTTAATATCAGTGTAACTCTCAAAGGAGACACAGCTCCCCACATTTCCTTGCTATTCTTATAGGATTCAAGTGGGCAGGCCACTACAAATCCTATTCCTATGTTTACAAGATCCTACGAATCAAAGAGGCTCAAAGTGTCCATCACAACCGACCGTATAGACCTCTACACTGCAAACGTCTCTGGTCATCTTCAGTACAAGGAACATATTGTACTACTATCATACTCCCTTCATTCCAAAATATAAGTCTTGGTAGAGATTTCCACTATGGATCACATACAGATGTATCCAGATACATTTTAGAGTGTAGATTCACTCATTTTGCTCCATATGAAGTCCATGGTGGAATCTATACAAAGACTTATATTTAGGAACAGAGACATATTAAAGAAGAACGGAAGACGAACATGGTAAAGAAGAGCAAGCAAATTTTGGATAATAAAATGTTGGTTGCACAGTGCCCACACATGATGAACCAGAGCGCATTAAGAATGCAACTCCCAGCTGTCTCTCGACCATTTCAGGCGGTTGGACGAAGATCCTATGTCTCCTAACCCTTCTTCTTCCTCATCTCTGATTCTTCCCATACAGAACACCGCACGGGCCGCCGGCCGGACCACCGGCCCCCATCGCCTATGTTCCTCCGGCACCCCCACCCCCACCCCCGCCCCAACCACCACCTGCGTCGAGTTTTCTTCGTTCGGCAAGGCCCCACAACCACTCGAGCCCCTTCGATCGCACCGGCGAACTCGGGCGAGCTCTGAAAAATCGACTGACCCAATTTTGAAATTTAGTCTACTGTGATTTAACTAGTGTGGAATATAAAAGGGAAAACCATAAGCATTGGGAGTATAGTGTTGAGCGTGCCATGGCGGATCAGAAGGTGCAAACCGGACAAAGGCAACTTCACAACCAAGACAAGAAATCAGAGTAAAGCAGTGGCGATCTATTTTCTTGCTGCGATAAATAAGTTGAGCAGATACGAAAGAGTACCGCCTCTGGTGTGGCGCCGTGTACGCATCTGCTGAGAATTTGACGGTGCTGCGGTAGCGATGGCTGTTGGCGGCATGGAAGCAGATCTAGGAGGGTAGACGGTGGCGGCGGGGCGCGGTGGACGAGACGGTCGTAGGAGCGGCGCCGGCAAGGTGGACGACGGCGGGGATGAAGCGAGAGGACGGGATGCAAGGATCCCGGTCCGAAGCCGTGGATGAGAGAGGTCGATATCTTGTAATGGACGGCGGCGGGGGGGTATCAGCTCCGGCATGGTGGAGGAGGACGGCGGTGGATGGGGTGGCGGACGGTGACGGATGGAGGAGGGTGGGGTGGAGAGGGTGTTTTGGCGCCCACAGAGTACGAATGGGGAAAAGGGGGGTAGAGAGGAAGGGGGAACCATGTATTCAGGGCGCGCTTGTCTCAAATGCGAGGAAATTTACAAACTTAGCCCCCGTTTCAAATTTCTACTACATCATAGCAACATTAGTCGGTTGGGGATAGGACGGTAATCTCGCATACACCGAATATTTGCCGACGAGAGTTTGTTTTTGGCGCCCACCGTGTATGAATATGAATCGGGGAGGGAGTCGATTTCGGCCGAGGACACACTGTGTTTTGGCACCCACCATGTATGAATCCGGGTGAGAGGCGGTTACGTCACATTTGGGTGAAATTACAAACCTACCCCTATCGAAACCTATAGAAATCCAGCAGATAGGCTTTGCATGGCAGGGATAGGCAGTAGTGATTTCCATCTCGCAGATTTTGGTTTCGGGCGGTTACTGCGACTTTCCCCGCTTCGTTCAAATTTTGCAGAGTGCACGTTTACCGTACCAACTCAATTCGAATCCCGTTTGTATTCTATTTTTTTGGGGCGGGATCTATTTTCAATTGGAATTACATTCTATATACATCATTTTTTTATATATACTTTCAAAAGCACAACAAAGAATTCTGCTCCTTTATATGTATAATATGATTTACAAATACAACGATCTTGAAATCTTAAGGTTGAATTCGAAATAATTTAACCAAATTATGTTCTACTAAAATGTATGGATCAGTAATATCTACATATTAAATAACATAGATGTGCGTGAATTCATATGAGTATGCATGTTTGATAGATCAATTTTGGTTCGAGTATGGATTACATGTATCATCATCTCGGATTCAAATATTTGAATCCCTTTTTTGTTCACTCCTTTCACGCCCATCTCTCTCGCATGCATGCTCCTTCAGGTAGCTATCACTCTCTTTTCTCCAGCTCACCCGCACGCTCACTTCATGTTTCTCCTATCCTCGCAAACATGGTCTCTCGACGTCTCCCTTGAGAAGTGTCACACTCTCCCTATCATTATACATTACACGGTTTTCATTATCTCTCACGTCTCTACTGTTCTCTGGTATCACTCGGTACCTAACCTTTCTTTTTCACCGCCACACACACAGTCTCCACTCGTCTTTCACTTTGTCTTTCTCTCTATGGGATTCTCTCTCACACCCTATATGTCTCTACATATGACTCATACCACTAAAATTACTCTCTCTCTCTCCTGTAGACACAACATTTGTGGCGATCTCCTTTTCATCTCCATCCCAGACTGACATTATTCATTTGTTTACCGATCAGACAACCCCGACTACCGTCTCCTCTCTCTCTCTCAGACACACACACACAACTCCTGCTTCCACTCCCCTTCTCGACTACCGTCTCTCTCTCACACACATAAAACTCTCGCTTTTGCACCCCGACTCGTATTTCTCTCACAAACATTTATCGACTAGCTAGCCTCTAGATAGGTTTATACACCCGCACACTCGTGCTTCCACCATCGCATACATGTCTCTCTCCCGCTCCTTGTATCCATGTAGATTTTTCTTCCCTTCTTGAGACACGCCCTCTCGATCATGCACACACACACTATCGCCTCATTTTAAGCTGATACCTATCACGCACACACTCCTTGTGTCTTTGTCACACATCCACTCCGTCCTCCTCCACTCTCCCTCTCTCTCACACACACATGGGCTTTTTGCAACAACTAGCAAGATGCCCATGCGTTGCACGGAACATCAAGATGCATTTGTATGAGTAGTTTATCTTGTGGGGGAAAAGGATGAACGAGGGAAGGCCTTATTTGCAAATGTGGAGAGGGGTGTGGGTATCTTTTTCCAAAATTGCCATAGTTTCCTTCCTATCCGTCAGATATAGATCGGACGGCCTATATTGCAGGATGGCAGGCACACGATCATCACCGACAATGCTTTTTATAAGAGTAGGGATAAAAAATAGAGTTGGTGATGATGGTGGGCCTTCCATCCTGCAATGTAGGTCGTCCGATTTATATCTGACGGATAGGAAGGAAAATATGGCAATTTACTCGCACTCTTCACCACATTTGCAGATAAGGCCTTCCCTCGTTCATCCCTTTCTCCCACAAGATCTTGATGTTCTGTGCAACGCATGGGCATCTTGCTAGTAAGAGTAGAAATTAGACATATACCACTTCTCGAATCTTCAAACCAACAACATTCCTCCCTTATCTCATGAAAACCGCCAAAGGAATATATTTTGAGTGAAACATAACATATTTTTAGTGATATACGTATTTCAAAACTAGACTTTTTTCTATCAAATCGGTGAATATGTATTAATCTACTTTGATTGTGTGGCAACGCATTGGCACATTGCTAGTAGTTATTATAATTTTTTGGACACCAGACAAACGGTGGAGTACATATACGAAGAGAAGAGGCGCACGCACGTAGTCAGCCTCTCGCTGTCTCGCACACATGAGTGTTACGTAAAGGCGACGTTAACAAATAAACCCTAAAACCCTAGGTGCACGATTGCTGCATTCGCGGGTACCGGGTACGTGGTGGAGCACCTTTGTAGGAATAGTCAGCTCCATTTACGTTGCTGCAGAGGACCACCATCATCGCCTTCCTTACTCTTTTCCTTCCTCTTTCTTGATTTTGCCTTGTCAAGTCAAATCCACAAGAAAAAGGAATAAAATTTGCTCTTTAGAACTCATTGATGCATGATACTGACGAACACTACTTTCATGTAAGGCAGCCGCAGGATAGGAGGATGGAATATGTATGAAAAACAGGACTGCGTGACATATTGACATGTATGATGTATAAAGTGTAAACTAAGCACAAGGTGCTTAAACTTGTTAAAATCGATGCAAGCTAGAAACCATATGAAAGATGAAACCAATATCACTCTGCCAAATTAAAAGGGTGCCCTAACAAATGTATTTGACCAAATTAGAAGTAATACATGGCAATAGGCTAGAAATAATATGCAACGAATAAAGGTGACTCATCCTAAGTGATTGATGTAGGATACAAAAGAGAGGTAGTTTCATGTAAGAACAAGGTTAACACATAGATGTAGTGTGTACCAAAAATAGGAAGGCATGTCATATTCACAGGTATAGTGTGTAAACTAAGCAGATGCAATTTACCCTAATTAGAAGCATTACAAGCTAGACACCGTATGCAACATGCAACCACATATCACACTGCGAAGTTAGAGCAAGCACCTGTGATGGTGGTGTAGGGGAAGTGCGGTCTTCAGGTACAGAGCTACGTTCAATATCTTCATTTAGGCTTGCTGTTTCTTGAGAATCATGTGGAGAGGATGAAATTGCATTCTTTATAAGAGTATTGCGTCTCATATTAACCCACGCGCGTGACTGTCTCATCATAAGCGATAGATGCAGGATACACAAGAACAGTAGTTTGATGTAAGAACATGGTGTGATAGGCAGATGTGGTATGTACCAAAAACAGGAAGGCGTGTCATATTCACATGTATAATGTGTAAGCTAAGGAGATGCAATTTAACAAATTAGGAGCGTTGATGAGGGATACACAAGAAAAGTAGTTTGATGTAATAACATGGTTAATAGAAAGACGTAGTATGTACCAAAAACAGGAAGGCATGTCATATTCACAGGTATAATGTGTTAACTAAGCAGATGCAATTTACCCTAATTAGAAGCATTACAAGGTAGACACCATATACAACATGCAACCACATATCACACTGCCAAGTAAGAGCAAGCACCTGCGACGGTGGTGTGGGGGAATTGCGGTGATCGACTAGAGAGCTACGTTGACTATCTTCATTTAGCCTTGCTGTTTCTTGAGAATCATGTGGGGAGGATGACACTGCACTCTTTAAACGAGTAGGGTGTCTCACAGTAACCCACTCGGGTGACTGTCTCATCATAAGTGATTGACGAGGGATACAAAAGAGCATTAGTTTGATGTACGAACATGGTTAATAGACATATGTAGTATGTATCAAAAATAGGAAGGCATGTCATTATCAAAGGTTTAATGTGTAAAGTAAGCAGATGCAATTTAACCAAATTGGAAGCAATATAAGCTAGACACCATATGCAACATGCAACCACATTTGACAGCGCGAAGTTAAAGCAAGCACCTGGGATGGTTGTGTGTGGCAATTGAGATCATCAATTGCAGAGCTATGTTTACTGTCTCCAACTGCTGACACTGCACCCATTAGAGCGCTGAAACGCTTAGTGCTTATCTTTGAATTACACTGGAGCGACTTATGTCTTTTCTTTTCTGCATTCATCAACACTGCGTCAGAGTCTGAAATACCCATGCATAAAAAAACAATAGTGTGAGTATGGGTGAAGTGTGTGCACAATTAGTACAGTGTAAAGGTAGCAGATAGCAGGTGGGTGAGAAATAAATGACGGGAGACATATGATAGCTCTACAACATGCATGGCACACTAAATTACTACAGGATTCTATGAAAATAACAGTCGACTGAAAGCAAATAGGTCAGTCCATTTTTTCTGCACCGTCCGATGTACAAAGAACGGGCAGATCGCCTTCATCTACCTCCAGTCAGTCAGTGTTGACGATCTTCCACGAAACGCCAGCGACCACCGGCCCAGTATTCCTCCCCTGCCTGCGCCCTCCCTCGACCTCACCGCACCACCGTGCTTGGCACCGCCCCCCGCCCCCCCGGCCATCCATTCAAGCCCCGCCGACCTCCAGATCGGGCGCAAGCAGCTCCTGCGCCCCACACCCCTATGATAGACACCGATGTGCCGTTTCCTCGGGGAACAGGCGGACTAGGTGCTCTGCGCGCCTAAGCAGGTGCTGCTTCTTTTAATTGCGGTTCGACTGACCCTGAATTGAAATCCAGGCGGGCTACTGACCTCTAGCAAAGGTGAAATAGTAAAAGGGAGGAAACCTTGTGCATTTAGTATCACGAAGAAGATGCAGTAAGAAGCGCTCAACTAGTTTCTTTTGTGGGATGAATACGGTGTGAGCGGAGACGTAAGATTTGCACGAATAAGGGAAGAGGAGTACCTCTTTCTGCTGGTAGTGTTGTGTCCTCCTTCTATTTTTCCGACGATCTTCTTGTTGTTCGTCGGAAACCAGAAGTTGTGGAGGATGGTGCAGCCTTGGACGAACCCATGGCCAAGTTGTTGAGTGTGGTGCGGTGGCCGTCTGTCGGCGGCGGGGAAGCAGATCTGAGGCGGCAAACAACGGCGTAGCAGGAACAGCTCTGGTGCGGTGGATGGTTGCGAAAGTGGAACCGCAGCAGTGAGGCGCGGGATGGCGTGGTTGGAGTGGTTTTGGTACGGCGCACGTTGGTGTCGGCATCGTGGAGGCAGCTCTGCCTCGGCTTCAGCTGCTAAGTCCTTGAGGGCGTTGCGGTTGCGGTTGCGTTGGACGACGACATCGGGGTACTGGCTCCGACGTGATGGAGGAGGGCGGCGGTGGATTGGCCGCTATGGGGTGGAGGACGGAGGAGGCTGGGGTTTCGTGGCTGGTGGAGAGGGCGTTTTCACGCCCACGGAGTATGAATGGGGAAACGGAGGGAGGCGGGGAACTAAGGGGGAACAATGTTTCGGTTTGAGACGCGCTTGTTTGAAATTTGGGGAAAGTTACAAACTTTGCCCCCATCTAACATTTCGGACATATTGCGGGTTAGGGGTAGGACAGTCATGTCAGGTGTCCCAAATGTGGGCGGGGTAGATTTCGGTCGAGCGCATGGGTAGGCACCCACGGCGTATGAATGCTTCTCGAAGGCGGTTGAGACTGGCGTCTTGGTGAAGTTACAAACCTACCCCGGTTTAGACCTTTGGACATCGGGCCGATAGGCTGCACGGGCCAGAGTCAGGACAATAATTTCCTACCACCAAAACATTAGTCTCGCACGGTTTCGGGTGACCAGAGGCCTATTTGGCGCTTCGTTCAATATTTGGGAGCAGAAGCATTAACGTTTTCGGTTCTCTTGAATTGAACTTTCAGGATTTGTCAAACTTCACAAATCTTTACTCTTGAAAATCCTAAAGCTACGATTATTTTGGAATGGAGGGGGTACATTTGAATATACATTGTACACGAGTATATATTAAAAAATATGCAACTTACCTCAGTTCATGCATGGTTCCAGATATAATATCCTTGGTTGCAAAAGAAAAGTTAGATATGCGTATGAATATATATAGCATGTTCAAACTCACAACAAAGATTGATGCCCCCTTTTACATCTGATTTACAAATGCCATTATCTTAGGTTCAAATAGATGAATGCACTTCCTATGAATTCGAATCTTTGAAACCCCCTTTATGTTGAATTCGACATGTATTCTATTTTGTAGCTTGCAATTTGGAATGTATCCATGCAAGTGACAAATGTATAAAGTGCTTCACACTAACAACATGGAGTGCACTAATTAATGTTTATATATGAATTGCAAAAGATCCATTGCCTGTATTTCAAACCGCTCTCACTCTATGGATCGATAATATGAAATAAACACATGCACATGCTAGAATTCAATAGAGTATGGGTGTCTGATAGACCGATTTTCGTCCATACACAATTTGCAAAAATCATGATCTCATCCAAAAATAATAATGCCATTTATATTTTTAATTTAATGCGTAGAACTGCCTTTTACACGTAGATGCACTATGCCTCGCCCTGTTCTCACAAACACGTTATATATCTCTCTATCTAACACATAAGTGCACACACTTTATATGCATCGACATTTCTCTTTCACACATGCTCACAATATCTCTCAGGGTGTCAGGGTGTCTCACGCACATGCTCTCTCTGTTTCTCTCTCTCTCTTTCTGACTACTATGTACCACTCTTTTCACTAATCTCAGTTGGAAAACACTATTTCTCTCACATGCATATATACACATCCATGGTCTCTACTAGCCCTCTATACGCACATATATGTGCCTACGTGTCTCCCGCACGCACATTATCTTTAGGCCTCTCTCGCACACATTGCCCCTCCCCCGGCACACCTCTCTCTTAGTAGTTGGCAGGTATGATTTCATCGTATCATTCGGTAGGATATCCCTGGCTGTTAGGCTGGATGGTAATACGAGGCAAAGTTTTACCCTAGTTCGGATCGGACCCTTGCAGTTGAAGAAAGAGCCTACTCCTGGTACTGTATATTAGTGATAGGGGTGTGTACAAAGTACACGTGAATACCAGGCATTGTGTGTGTGTATACTATCGACGAACTAGCCCCCAAGCTTGTATAACATACTAAGGGCCTAGGGTTACACATAATATATAGTTGGCTTATCACCAGTGGGGATAGAGTCCTCCACGACTCTGGTAGCTTTGTGATGTATGCCGAGTCCTCCACATGGGTCTTCGTATAACACGTCTCGGTCCAACCTATATGTGGCGCAGGATGGAACCGACCCATTAGTCCTCATGTTGACCCACCACAACTAGAAATGATGTGCCCACCACACCACACACGCAATCGGCCACTAAGAAAATAAGCATATACAATAGTACAACGGTATCTAGCTCACGATACATCTCCATATTTTGCTGATGACACTGACCTTTGCATTTGATGCGTGCTCCGTATTTTGTTGACGACACTTATGGTCATTGTATTTGAAGCGAAAGCACGATATGGTCACTGGAGTTCAGAATAAGCTCATCACGGTCACCACATACATTTTGTCGTGCTAACCAACATGTGGTTGGATGGTTAGAGGATAGTGGTTTTTCGAGCCCACCAAGTTAAAGCCCCGGTGCTCGCATTTATCTTGTGTTAATTTCAGTATTTTTCGGTGATGTACGTTCAGTGGGAGGAGACGTTCCACTCGACTATGAGGCACCTATGGTGACTTCGTAAAATCTCAAGATCATATATGCTGGCCCACTCTCTCGAAGGTGCTCATAGGGGTAGGGTTCGCGTGTGTGCGCTTATAGCGGTGAGTGCTTGCACGTATATATGAGCCCTTGCGTCTATACCGTGTTAAACAAATACATATCATGATTATACGGTCACTGGCTCACCCGTACAACTCCATATTTTGTTGATGACACAATCAATTGACCAGTCAAACGTTCCACACGGCGCAACTAGTGTTGCACCATCGGGGTGCGTAACCATGGGGCCCACCTATCAGCCCGTATATGAAAGAAAGGAATGGTAGTTTGAATCTGTATTGTGTTAATAAAATAGGAGTACATTATAGGGTGATCATACGGTCACTGGTTCACCATACAGCTCCGTAATTTGTTGATAACACGATCAATTGACCAGTCAAAGGGTCCACATTCAGCAGCGCACATTACCATAGGGCCCACCCGTCAGCGCGTATATGAAGGACAAAATGGTAATAAATTAGTGGTAGGTGGGTATTCGAAGTCGTGAGACCTCTGGTTGGCAGTCACCGGCAGTTGGGGGGCGTTCATTGGGCGGTGGGGTGGGGATCCCCGGAGAAAAAGCTCGGCGGGGGGCTAGAGGGATGGCCGGTGCAGCGGCGGACCAACGGTGGGGAGTGGTTTCGGGGAGGGCGGGCCGGCCGCAGGCGGCGGGGGCTGGCGGTTCGGCCGGTGGTGGCTGGCGGCTCAAGGGGGGTGGAGGTTGATGATAAACTGGAGGCCCTTGATTTCGTTTCCAACGGCTGGAAAATCTAATGACCAGAGATGAAAAATTCAGTCGACTTACGTGTAGCCTCACCCCGCACGTACACATGCACGCACGCATGTAGGCGTGCAACACTGACACGTACACACGCATGCATGCTGGCGTGTAACACTGACACGTACACATGCACTCACGAACACACGCACATACGCACCCATGCATGCAACACTGAAACGTACCCTTGCACGCATGCAACACTCGCACGCCTGCATGCACACAGCACACGACGCAAGACACACGCTCAACCTATACGTGCATGCAGCCTTTGTTAAGGACATGGATTGTTACAGGTATTAATCAATCTTATCTGTGATAAGAAGAACATTGATGTTTGCAGCAGTCTTTATGAATCACAATGTATCGAACGGGCTATCAACATAGTAGGCTTATCTACATGAAAAAGATGACGTCACACTCAATGAACAATCATCGGTTTATGAAATGCCCGCTTCTGACCGCCCTGGCCCACCAAAGGTTCCTCTGCTATGCGCTGCCTGCGTTGGGTCACTGACATGCAGGCCATGCACCCAAAGAGCCCACACGTCAGTGGAAGAACAGCGCAGTGTCCTAGGTCAGAGTCGAGGGCGCCACTCGCGGCACGCCCGGCTGAACACGCCTCCGTGACGCATTCAAATGCCTCCATGAAACCCGCCCGTGTGGAAGCCGAGAAACCCACTCTGGACACACGTCCGTTCATGACCGAGCCAGCGTTAAATGCAACGCCGGCCGAGCTCCTCCCATTCGCCGTCTATTTAATCTCCTATTTAAATGAGGCCAAACGCCGGCCAACAATCGCACACCTCTGCCGCTCCCCTATCTCCTCCACCATTTTGTCCACTCTTACAATGGCTTACGAAGAGTAGTTATTCCGCATCCAAGCCGGCTGGGTAGCCCGCCGGATACGAGCTATGCAGCTTGCTGATCCACCTCCCTTCCCTCGCCCGACGGAGCTAGTTGCCGCCCCAAGCCGGCATGTGGTTCAGCAACTCGCCGCTCCAGGCCAGCTCGACGAGAAGCGGCGCACGGGCGTCATTGCTGCCGTCCACGCCGCCTCGTACCGCATCTCCCGTTTCTGTGGCCGAGACTCCCATGTCGGCGGCCGCGCCATGCAAGCAGCGACAAAAGTCGGGTGCGCGGAGAGCGACGGGTCGGTGGCCAGCGCCTCTACATCCGCCGCCATCATCAAGGAGAAGTGGAACACGGGAGGCCGCCGCCACTTGGGCCCCATGAAGGCCATCGCGGAGGCGACGCCGGCGTACACAGCAGGTGTCTTGCCGGATCCTTTTCTTGCGAGGACCTTCGTCGACCCCGCATGGGCTCCACGGAAGAGGGGATTGTTAGGATGAACTCAAGCCAGTGCCGGCCATGGCGAAGTAGTGGCCGGTGATGAACTCGAACCGGTGCCGGCCACCATCATCTTCGGCACCAGCCAATGATATCAGTTGGGCAGTGGGGAAGCGAGCCATCCTTTGCGCTGAAGCATATACCTCCGGGGCTCCCGGCAGTCCGGTGATCGTGCTGCCGGACATAAGGAACACAAATCGATCGACGGGCGACCATTCAGGCCAGGTATTATATACATGTGTTGTCTAGAACTAGCACCGCGTAGTTCATTTGAATGTAATGAAATCCGTCATGTTTGTATGAAAATCCGATATTTTATATGATTTTCGTCGTTGTTTATATGAAATATCAGTTTGTCTACGTGTTTGCATGAATTTCGTCCGGTTGGTTGAGTTGCTGTCATAATGTGCGCGGCTACGGTTGGATGGAGTAATTTGCGGGTCGCCGGTCGGTCTGCGGGTGGCTCGGGCGGCGTTGTGGGACAAAAAAACACAGCTCGTGCGAGCTCGTCTCCAACGTGCGCGCTGGAGGATGCATGACAGCATGAGCACCCGAGCCATTCCTCGTTCATCGGTGGCAAAGGCACCGGTGGACAAAAGGGTCGCCAATATTTTGGCTACCCCAGGCAAGATCCAAACAGCCCCTCCCAACAGATTCAAATCCCTCGTTCGCCGTGGAATTTTGCCATGTGTTGTTTTCATGGACTAGCAAGATGCTCGTGCATTGCACGGAACATCATGATGCATTTTTTTACAAACTCTCGCATGCATGCATGCAAGGGATAATTAATGTCCTCCTTTGCTAGTACCACGAGGCAAACACCATTAATATTGCATCGATTAGTGTTAGTGGCCTTGTATATCTGCAAATTGTAATTTTGATAGTGGCCCCTTGTATATAAAAATGGAGGGAGAAAGATGAGAGATAAGGTGAGGAGGAGTGGGGCGTGGTGGTGACTGGTGGTCGGACTGGGCGGAGGCATGGGGATGGATGGCGCATTATGTCTAGGTTTGTATCTCTCTCACACACACCCACGTGGGTGGGGGACGTGCACGAAGAGAAGAGGTGCACGCACGGTGCACGTACTCCCGTCTCTTTCCCAACCACACCCGCGCGGGTACACGGTGGAGCTCATTTCTGTACGAAAAAGGCAGCCCACGTGGTAATTTGGCACGTGTACTGGTTGTCCACTTGGTGGAGGGAGGATCGTCTACCACGGGTGAACAAACAAATTGTGACTTGATGCGTTATGTTAAATTAAAAAAAGAGGCAAACCATGTGGGGCCTACCTTAGAGGCAAGGCTCTATACACTGGAGTACTTTTGATGTGTCCCGTCAACTCGCAGAACGAGGCGAAGCTTGCTTAGTACGCCGTCTCCCCCGCCTACGGGCGCGGTGGCTCGCGGGATGAGGTGAAGCTTGCTTACGAGTAGTAGTAGTAGTAGTAGTAGTAGTAGTAGTAGTAGTAGTAGTAGTAGTAGTAGTAGTAGTAGTAGTAGTAGTAGTAGTAGTAGTAGTAGTAGTAGTAGTAGTAGTAGTAGTATACGCCTTTACACCCGCACGAGGAGAAAATTTTACTACTACTACTACTCCCTCCTTTCCAGTTTATGGCTCAATTTCAAAATCTCTCCAACCAAGGTAGACGGTGAGTGGTCGAATTAATTTCGTAGTTTGCACAAGTAATTAGTACGCTCGTTTTTCTCAAGAAGTTATGTTTACCGAGGCATTAATTAGAACGAATGCATGAATGACCATTAAATTTCCATGAACTTGTACATGCATTGGTTAGTTTCCTCTTGACACTGCTTGCGTCGGGTGATCTAACGCACCTCAAAATCCAACATGTAATGGTAGTACTACTAGTATAGTAGAATTGAGACTTATCAAACGGAAAAACGAATGTGTTTAGATGAGCCCTATAAACCCTAGTTGGTACGTACTCCGTAAAAATAGATTTTTCCAAAACTAAGTCGCTCCCTTTCATGAATTCTGTAGTATACTCCTCCGTCGATGCTCCCTTTCATGAATTCTGTACTTCCTGTCGCCGACATGTGGGACATATAGCAACCGGGTCGACGTGTCAAGCACCAAATACCAGTGCAGAACAGCAGGGGGGACGCACCCCACTCGTACCGGCCCAGTAGTAGTAATGAGCAATGAGACGTCAAATCACAGTGCCGCACCTTCCCAGACGGACGAAGCGACCATTATTTCACACTTCGGTTCACCATCATCTCAAACCACGTAGTATTGCTTCTGCCTCAAGAGGGACACGCGCATAGCCTTGGTACATCATGACACGTGGGACCGCATGACAGGCCATGCTCCCCCGCCGATCGCTCGGTAAAATCACCTCATTTTTACTATACTTCCTTCGTATCGGCTTACTACATGGCATGCACGTCGTTCTAGGTGGAGAATTTAACTGGCTATATATGTGATGAACAGTACTCTAGCCTTTTAAAAAATGTATACTTTTGTACAGTAGTACTATCGATGGATTGCGTCATGGAGCAAAAACTGAAATTAAAAAAAGGTGGTACATATAGAGAGCGCTCGTCGCCAAATTATGCATATAGTACTATTAAAAAAGCTAGTACGTGCTTAATTGGGTGCTAAATTCTATTAAAGAAATACTAGTAGTATGTACATACTGAAGAGTTAAAGTAACGAGAAGAAACAGAACATAGTTCTGCTGGGGGCTCAGCACAACACACCCCTCAAATTAAACTAACACACCTGAAATTAAACTATGCAACTAATCCGGTAGACACTACATTAGAAGTTTAGAACCACCATGAGCAACGACACTGCCACCTTACTCGGAGTCCTCGTCCACGTCCTCGACTTCGTCCTTGTCCCTCTCCCTCTTGGCTGATACTTCTTTGCTTGAACCGCACACTTGGCTGTTGCTCTTCATCCAACCCTTGTAGATATTGAAGCAAAGGTAGCCATCCATTGCAGCGTAGTGGATGTGGTCTATATCTAGTACATTCTGCTGCCATGCATGACGATGAAACGTGTATGGAGGTTTCTCTAGTTTACCGTACGAAGGATGAACCATGGCTCCTGCCAGGGTCAGCATTGAAGGCTGACGAGAGGACACCAGCCGATTCTTCTGGAGGTCGAAGGGGTTGCCTACAATGAGACCTATCCGACGCAGGACATCCCTGTCGTTCTTAAAGTCTACAGTAACGAATTTCACTATTTTTTCCTTAAGGAAGTTCTTAAAATCCTGGCACTCAACGTCGGCATGGCATATGTGGTAGACCAAGCAAACGTTATGTACGCAAACCTGGATCACGGTGGGCTTCTTCCTCTCTTCGTCCTTTAGATCCTTCTCTGGTCCCAGGACTGTGGTGTACTCAACATCTAGCCCAGTGACCCACTCATCATCTGAGTTTTCGAACATGCGTCTGAAGCGAGAAAGGCATCCTTTCACCGTCGTGAATAACAGGTGTAGATGATGTCGAACTCATCGCCGGTGATGGTTCTAACCTTGTACTCACCGCCGATCGTGGAGATTTGGGACGCCATGGATTTGGGAGGAGGGTTAGGATTAGTGGAACTGCCGTAATGTGAATGGACGGGACAACTAGGAGCGAACCGCCGTAGTATTGAACGACGTGCGGGGACGAGTAGGAGCGAACTACCAGCATGCGAACAGTAGGGTAGTGGCTTTCCATTCTCCCATGATACGGGCTTCCGAGAGCCCTTGGATCTGAGATCGAACGGTTGCATGGCGTGATTCTAGACCTATGGGTGAATATCCTATCATGGAGGGTTATTCTGCAAATTTTCAGCAACTTAGCATGCAACCGTTTGATCTCAGATCCAAGGGCTGCCAGAAGCCCGTATCATGGTCGCGCCTACCATGACCGTCGCGTCGCTCGTGCGGTCGCGCCCTTGGAGATTTAACACGGTGCGTTAGGCTATCTGATGTTGGCATGTCATACATAGTCATCACTTAGTCACTCATACTACAACAAGGTTGGCTATAAGGTTGGCTATAAGTGTATTTTTTTTACTCCTCTCTATCTCTTTCTTTGTAATGGAGGTCGTCAGGAATCGGGAGACTCACGCCGGTCGTAGCACCGCAGTTAAAATGATAATGGCAAGTCAAATCACGGGGCCCCACCTGTCCAGCAGTAACTCGTTGTCAAATCACACAGCCCTACATTTGCAGCAGCCTACTCCCTCGTCTTCTCACGTCTCTGTCGAACCGACTAGGCGGAACTGCCCCGCCTACTGCGCAGGAAAAGCCCCGCCCTCGACTTTTAAATACAACTACATCCGCTTAAGAATCCAATGATATACTTTTTGTGACATAGTAACTCATATTTAGTTAGTCAAATGGATGACCTAGAACTACGTGCAGGCCCTATAAACCGAGACGCCTAAAAATAAAAAAACCAAGACGGAGAGGGTAGTTCAGCATGTATCTTTTTAGATCAATATAGTCGGGATTCACCAAGGAGCAAAACCAAGTGGTAGGCTGCTCCTGTCGTGTTGGCGTAGCAACTCAAGCAGGGTCAGTCCGCACACGAAATGGCGACACACTTAACAGGACCCCTTTGGCCGACATGTGGCTCATCCACCGTCTTGTTCCACGTGCGATGCACCAAATTACAGTTCGGAGTAGCGGTTGGAATTGGAGGCACCCCGGTCGTAGCGCCGCAGTAGTAGAAAATGAGCGATGAGGGGTCAAATCACAAAGCCCCACCTTTCCCGCATTAAGCTGGATGGACGAAGCAACCATCATTTCACTCTAGGGCGCAAGAGCATAAAGAAAAGAGAAAACAATGGTGCGTGCGGCAGCTACCTAGGGCACCTAGGGTAGGGGTCTCCACTACAGATCCTTTTTTTTTAAAGCGCCTCCACTACAAATCGGCTTCTCCCTCGTCCTCTTGAAGAAAACCGATGATGAGTGCGGCGGTAGGTTTTGTAGGAGTACTATGGTGTGCGGGGCCATGTCGTAGTAAACGGGTTCGAGTCGACACCTTAAATATGTGTGGCCGCTTGGTTTTACGGGAACGAGGCAGCATTTTGGGTTCGGGGACCAGTGGAGATATAGTACGTACAAAAAATTGTGGACGTAGGTTCGACCGAAAGGCAATGATGCATGGGCCCTGCATTTTGATATACCCGGGGCCGCGTGAAATTTGCTACTCTACTCAAAACTAGTAAGGTACACATGTATTCAACGCATGAGATTTCGAAACCAAATTATGAATAAATACACACTATAGCATGTAAAGCTTTGAGTCATATATGCATGATGTAGATGTTCGTTTAGTTCTTATAGTTCATCTCATTCAAAATCAATTAGTTTTATAAAAATGTTAAGATTCATGGGGTTGTGCATTGTAAATCATAAAGTAAAAAACAAATAATGACAATTCATTTAGAAAAAGTAATCAATTATGATACAGAAGATTCTAGAACATAGGAGAAGTGCTTGTGTTTTTAGGTTTGTGCATTATGCTTAAGTTCAACCATGGAGTCTTTTAAATTCCACATGTGGCACATCTGGTGGAATGTTGATGATATCCAACGGCCAGTAGTGCTCGGATTTGCCTATCTCTGCACTGTCGGGTTAGCTTCATCCAGCGACCATCTTTCAAAGTTATTGGCACACTACATAGTTCTTGTGCCATAGTTGCATGTTTTGGAAAAAAGCTACTAGTGGGTTGTACTATCTATTTAGGAATAGAAGATGTATACATGGAAGTTGTAGGGAAAGAGATGACATGGAGCACCTCAATTCCTATGAGTAGGGATTGGAAAAGAGATGTCATTTGGTTCACATCATAGGAACTTTTCTATTGAATCTAGAAATGACATGTATCTCAATTCCTATGAGGGATTAGAAAAGAGGTGTAATTTGGTTCATATCATAGGAACTTTTCTATTGAATATACGCTAATGTTTATTTTCCTTTGAAATTAAGGGAGTATAGGAATCCATTCATATGAACCAAGTGGCTCTAAAGCTATAGAAATGATATCATGTTTATTTCCTTTGAAATGTGGAGTATATGAATCTATTCCTATGAACCAATTGGCTCTAAAGGAAAAAATCCTATAAAAATCATATCATATAGAGTTCCTATGATATTCCTTGACACTAAAGGATGCTTGAAATTGTTGCGGGTGATACCATGGTCTTTCTTTGTAGACTCCTCACCCATCTTTATAGTTACCTCTCGAAGATGAATGAAATGATATATACATGCTATTCTACATGTGCAATTTGGTACACGAAAACTCGGTAAAAGTTTGCGAGGTTCGAATTTTCAATAAAGCTATATGCACTGCATTTCGGAACGGAGGGAGCATTCGACAGTTGCTAACACTCACGTGGAAGATTTGTGTGTAGGAGGAGTGGCTGTTCTGTTAAATGACATGGCAAAACTGACACTGTCGGATGCCGATCTAACGGTTCTTACGGCGTTCGTCAGGAAAAGGCTTGTGGCGAACGTTTGTCGGATAATGATTTACGGACACATGCATTGCATTGATACGTGCCCCCCTCTCTCTCACGCACACACACCCTCACGAGTCACGACTCTCCCGAGTCCTCTCGCAGACTCGCACATCGCACCCACCGTCTATCTGCAGGTAGACGTCACGCACATATGTGCTCTTCACACCCTACCCTCAGAACTTCTAAAAAACAAAAGACGGCACACACATTTTATTTTAGCTCACACATCACACACTTATACTATTACTCTTGCGGCAAACGTTCTTTGGGCATAGTATATTGTACTCTCACGAAGAGAAGCGATGCACGCACGCACTAGTTCTCTCACACCCACTCGTGGGTACACGTAGGAGCGCATTTTTTTGAAGCTGGTACAACAAAATCACTCCACTATATATAAAAGCAGGAGCCTTAGCGCTTGCTTTACTAGGGTTCCTCTCGTTCACTCTCTCATGCTCTCCAGATCTAAGCAACACATAGGTGGCCACACTCTCTCTCATCTCACGGCTGGTCACAAATCCGGCCGGACAACCTCGACCGGGGCAGGGGTGTAGGTGCATCGTTCATGCTGTCGTCGGCAGCGAGGGAGGAGACCAACGGCTGCCCGCGCGTCCCGATCAGTGGCCGTGCCGTTCTCTCCAAGAGAGCGCCGGCTCGGGAAGGCCTCCGACCCCTTCTTCATCCCTGTGGTATTGTGGCCAAGATGCGGCCTCCCGACGCCGTCTTTGCCACATGCCGATGACCCTCAAGTATATATTCCTTCGAAACCTGCCTTGCTCTACTGCCCCAGCTCCCTTCGTGTGGATCCTTTTCTACTTCCGTCCGCTGTTCCAAAGCCACCTAGACTTCTACTATTATTAGAAGTAAATATAGTTCATACAGTTGACTCAAAGCGTTGGTTCAAACAGGGAAGAAAGTGGGAAATCTGTAGCATGAATCTAGGACTTGGTTCTAAGAGGAAACGGGGGAAAGTAGTAATATATGTCACTGTTTAAGTAACCGTATTTCGTATTTGCGCAAACAGGGATGTTTGTCTCCATATCGTTTCAGGATGTCTGTCTCCGTATCGTTTCTATCCACGCAATCAAAAGCACACACCTCAGTTTTAGTACAACTGCGCAAAATGAGATGGCTATCCCTCGCTGGCGTCGTCTAACCTCCCGTCCTCAAGGTATCCCTACATTGGTAGTAACTAAGGTAGAATGACCAACGCAATCTAAAAGAAGCTGATTCGTACGTTTTACTTCCTGATTGCAGTGCAGGGACGAGCGAAAACAACTGCATCCTAGTCCGGAATGCACTTTCTACCAGTTCATCCATGGACCGAGGACTAGCTGGCACGGCTGCACGGCGGGTTTTTGGACAGGTGCGCGGACAAGAGGCATTGTGGTGTGCTTATTTCTGCAAATAGCGGTGCTTAAATTTAGTGGAATGCACAAGCATTTCAGCTGGTCAGTACACTGCATGGTTCAGTTCAGCATTCCAGCTGAGACCACAATTATAATTGGTTATTCTGGAATGAGAGAACCTAACCCTGAATGGTGGCAACAAGAAAAAACCAGAGTGAACTCCAGGAAATTTAAGCCTGCTGGGAGGCCCTTTGCTCAGAGAAGCCTTGCTTGTTTTTTTCCTGATTTGTAAACCTTCTCACAACTTTGTCTTTTGCTGTGAACTAGTATATGTTTGTTATGTTCTATGAATCATTGAGATGTATAAAATTGCTTAACTTATGCTTTTCAAGTTTTTTATGAAGACGAGTTTAATGTGAGTGTTCTACATGAGCGCTGGACTAGCGTGTGAATGTTTGTAATTTATTACATTGTGGCCTCAATTAACTGCATGAACCACTGTAACAAGATACATAGTGGCTTATATGTCAGACAGCAAATTGTTGATTGTTAGCTGGTCGATAGCCTAGTGTTGAAGCGAGCTGAGCCAATGTGTCATGTTTTGCACAACTGCTTACAAGTGGGGTAGCACCAACAGTGTTTACAAGTACTTATGTATACGTCGGCGCACGGTTCTCAAACGAGTGCTCTATTTCATCAAAAAAAACACTGCTCGTATGGTAAACCGTGACAACTTATGTCTTACCATGCCATATTCATGAAAAAACTAGTGAGGACGCATCTGTTTCGGCAATAATTACGATGGTTCTCACATGATTCACGGGCACACAAAAGTAGCAGCAGTTCCCATAGACGGATTCAAACAGAGTACTAGCCCCAGAGGGGTCAATAACAAGCAAGGTTCGGATAATTAGACACAATCCAAACTACTATTAAACACTAGCTGGGGCAACTATTTCATGCCTCGATCTAATTTGGGCTGGACACAAGACGGGCCTTGCCATGAACATCATCGAGGACGTCCCGCAGCACCTCAATCCTATGAACCTTCATGAAGACAACCTTGTGGCCTTGCCACTGATAAACTTGTTTGTGGAGGCATGCCACATCATCTTCTTGCGTAAGATTGACAAGAACAATATGCCTCACAAACGAAGGAGTAGCTTTGAACTTCTTGTGCTTCAGTACACCCTGGACAACATGCCTGACAACTGTGAGTCTGGAATACAACTCTTCATTGGTATAACCGCAAATGGCTTCCAGGATCCAACAGCCTAAGAACTCTGTTTTCCCAGTGCATATATTCAGGTCGTCCGCCTCATAGCGAGTGACATGTACAACCACACAATCCTTGTCTGCATCAGGGCTCTAATTGAAACAGAAACAAATTCTGAATTACTTTTCAGTATAAGAAACATAAGTTATTTAAACCACTATGTATAGCATGGCATCAAAGCTAATAAAATTTTGCATTATTAATCACCACATACTTCCTTTTCTAAAAGAATCACCACATACTTAGATGAAAAACCACAATCGAGATTGGCAAAGAAGGAAATCACCTTAGGCAGCTCAGCGGGGGGGACACATCCTCGAAGGGGGAAAACTGCTCCTGCAGTGCCATGGGGGTTGTATCCTCAAACGGGGCGTTGACCATCTCATTAGTGGCCGTGAGTGTATCTGGGGTTGGCTTGGTGGTTGCCTCCATCTTCTTGGAGCTCTCTGCCTCGTGGGGATCAGTCTCCCGCGTCTGCTCCAATATCGGCAGATCTTTGCCTGGTTCTCCTTGGTCCATCATGAAACTGACGAATACTAGGAGACCACTGAAAGGAAAACACAATCGCAATGACAATGAAACAAAAAAGAGAGTGAGGATCGGTTACTGCTTTGCAAAAGTTCTTTTTTTCTCTGAACGAAAATATACCAACATCACGGATCCGCTTACCTTCCCTTCGTTCGGAGAGAAGAACAGTGGTAGATGCGAGTGTTGCCTTTCTTGAAGACGGTGAGGGAGAAGGGGATTCAGCAAAGAGTGAAATGATGGTTGCTTCGTCCGTCAAACTTAGACTGCGGGGAGGTGGGGTTTTGTGATACGACGGCTCGTTACTGCCGCGCTACGACCGGGGTGACTCTCCGCCTGCATACTGCCTTCTAATTTGGTGGATGGCATTTGGGCCCGCACGCTGCATGACCCGCATGTCGGTGAACAAAAGTATAACGGCATTCAGTAGAGGGAGACATTTCAATGACCTAGGAGGAGCCAGAAGCGGTAGAGTGTCTCCACTGTACTAGTAGTAATTGTTTTTCTGGGTAGCTCTAGAGTGTCTCCACTGTACTAGTAGTAATTGTTTCTCTGGGCCCAAGACAAAACAGCCCATCCACACTAGTAAATAGTAAAATCAATTCAAAAGCCCATATATTTCTTGAATTGACCGATGGGTATGTCGAAGAGCAAAAAAAGGAGTTTCAGGTGGGCAAAAGAGCTTCTGAACGTGTCGGGCTTCTATTTACAACATATTGTGGTCATAATCCAGTAAATTTTACGACCCAGGATGTTCATTCTATGGACCTGACCGATCCATTTGACTGTGACTGCCGAAAACAGTGCTGGAGTTAGATGTTGTTGCCCTTTTCAATCTGGTTTTTTTGTAAACCTGATGAACAATTAACCCTCGTGCTTTTGTACAGTTTGTAAGCTGGAGTTAGATGTTCCTGCCCTTTTCAACTCGGCTGTGACTGTCATAATTTCTTTGAAACAAGGCAAATGGCTTGCCATTCGTTTAATTTAGAGTGAAATATTGTAACAAATCCCAACCAAGGGAAATAACATCACTCTTGCCGGCTGCTTGAGCTCACTATGCATTACAGAAGCCAAGTGATTAGCCCCCACCAGCACCCACAAACTTATTTCGAACTAGCACATCAAATGGGCTGTAAATTTTCATAGGAAAGGCTGCATGACCATGACAGATTTGGATTCTAACATTTGGGACCCGCGAGGAAATAGCCTATCCAAGGTGGTGTCGACTTACTAGCCAGTCAACAAACGATTCTGCCTACCAGCCGTTGGATTGACATCCAACATCTGTCGTGTATCTTCTATCTCTTGTCTTCTTCCTCCAGCCGCCCAAACCAAACCACCCCGTCGGCTCCGCCTGCTCCCGCCTCCCATGGCTGGCTGCGCCTCCGCCGCCCTACCGTACATACCCTCCAACATTGGCCAGTCCCTCCCTCTATTCCCCCACATGTCCTGTTATTCTCCGGCGATGTCAGCCCCAACACGCACCCGCACCCAAACCAGTCAACCCTCGTACTCCCCTCCGCCTGCGACTGGACCGGCGCATCGTCAACGGCTCCTGTTCGTTCCGTCCGAGGCCTCGCCGTCGTCCTCCGCCTTGCGGCCTTGGTTCGCTCATCGTGTATGGTGCGCTGCCCTCTTGCGTTGTCAACGTCGTCAACAACCGAGAGGAACAAGGAGATGACTGTACGTGGAGAGGATGATAGTAGGGACCCACCAGCGTCATGGCAGTACACGAGCAAGTGCCTCTACAGTACAGGCCCAAAAATATGGTTCCTCCTAATGGTTGGACATCTGGGGCTCATGCCATTGTCAACATAGTCAATAAACGAGAGAATTACACTACGAGCGGCTGACACCAGGGACCCAGCAAGTCACGCATTTTTTTGAGGAACAAGCAGTTGTTATTTATACTAGTTTTAGCGACGGATCAGGGTAACAACGGGGTTGTGCGGGGGCTGTGGCCCGTCTAGCCAGTGTTTTATTTATGTTTACCACATCATGAGCCCAGTTGTGTTTTTTTTCTTGCTGAAAATGGCTAGCCCAATTCTATTTTTTTTAAGAAATACCCAAACAAGGCCTACTTGCTTTATCGGCCCTGCTGGGCTGCAAATCTTTCAAGACGAGTAGAGTTTCATTCGGTTTGCCCAGAAATGGGTTGTACATTTTTAAAACACATCAAACCGGGAATTAGTTTCAATTTTTTTTCATTACAAGATCTTAAATTCCATTGATCTTTATGCGTGGACAATTATTTGGATTTTATATTTATATAAACTATTTTTCAAAATAGTTTGAATGTGAATCATTATTTCTGGATTAAAAACAGTTGACCGCACCGAAATATGCAAAATTTCGTATACTTTTTAACCGTGGCCACAATATGGGGTGTAATGCTAACAAAAAGAAGATGGGCTCCAAAAAAATTCTTAAGAATTAGCAAATGGGTTGTACATTATTAGAAATAATGGCAGATGGGTTGTATGCTGTTTTCCACATATTTGAGGCTGACTTGTGCACCTACTACAGGTTGACACGTATGCTTTCATAAAAAAAAGGTTGACGCACACGCAACACCCTGTCAACTTAGTCAACACACGAGAGCAGTGACTGTTGGATGTCCATCCAACGGCCGTCGTGCTTCTACAATCTCTGCTCTTCATGCTCCAGCCGCTCAACTAAGCGCCGGCGGGACTGTCTGCTCCCTCCTCCCGCGGCCGGCTATACTGCCGCGCAGGCCTCACGGTCCCACCGTACTCCCATCGCTGGCCTAGCCATCCCTCTACTCACCCACACATGCTGTTATTCTCCGGCAACGGCAGACAAACCAGTAAACCCTCGTACTCCTCCGCGTGGGAAACAACTGTCGACTATTCCCTAGCTTCGTGTCATTCCCTTCCTAGGCCTCGCCGTCGTCCACCGCCCTGGTGCTCTCGGCGCGGCCTGGTCAACATGGTCAATGAACGACATCCATCGGAAGTGGACTGTATGTGGAGAGGCTGACAGCTGGGTCCACGGCCGCACGCAAGGAAATGCCTCCTTATTACGCGCAAAATAATGATTCCTCCACCTGACAGCTAGGACCCACAGGAAGGGCCTCTGTATTTCGTGAAAAAAATGTTCCCCCCGCTGACAGGTCAGACCCACCAGCTATATCTTCGCACGCAAGGAAGTGCCTCCTTATTACACCCAAAAAATGAATACCCCCTACTAGCTGGGACCCACCATATTGTTGGGCTGACTTGTGGGCCTACTAAGTTGACGGGGACGGAGGGCTTTGTCAACTTAGTCGATACTCCAGTGACCGTATGATGTCCATCCAATGGCCATAGTGCTTCTTCAACCTCTGGTCTTCTTGCTCCAGCCGCCCAAAGCAGCGTCGGTCGTGCCGCCTACTCCTGCCTCCCGTGGCCGGCTGTGCTACCGCAGAGGCCTCACCGCCCCCATACTACTCCCACCACTGGCCAGGCCATCCCTCCACTCACCCACACCCCCTGTTATTCTGCGGCGACGGTAGCCTCACACCGCAGCCGAACCAGTGAACGCTCGTACTCCTCTCCGCGTGGGCATCCACTGCAGCGTCTTGCCTGGCTCTGCGTCGTCCCCTTCCTAGGCCTCGTCGTCGTCCACCGCCGTGGTGCTCTCGGTGCGGCGTGGTCAATGTGGTCAACGACCGACTTCCATCGAAAGAGTACTGTACGTGGAGAGGCTGACAGCTGGGTCCACGGCAGCCGCAAGGAAGTGCCTCCTTATTACACGGAAAATAATTATTCCTCCACCTGACAGCGGGGACCCACCGGACGGGCCACCGGTATTTTGCAAAAAAATCGTTTCCTCCTGACTGCTGGGACCCACCGGACGGGCCATCGTATTTCACGAAAAAAAACGTTCCCCCCGCTGTCAGCTCGGACCCACCGGAAGTGCCTCCTTATTACGCACAAAAAAATGAATACTCCCCCGGCTAGCTGGGACCCACCTTGGTGGGAGGCTGACTTGTGGGCCTACTAAGTTGACGGGGATGAAGGGCTTTGTCAACTTAGTCAATATGAACGATTCTAGCTCCAGTGACCGTACGATGTCCATCCAAGGGTCGTAGTGCTTCTTCAACCTCTGGTCTTCTTGCTCCAGCCGCCCAAAGCAGCGCCGGTCGTGTCGCATGCTCCAGCCTCCCGTGGCCGGCTGTGCTGCCGTAGAGGCCTCACCGCCCCCTACTATTCCCACCGCTGGCCAGCCCCTGCGGCGACGGCAGCCTCACACCGCAGCCGAACCAGTGAACCCTCGTACTCCTCTCCACGCGGGCTTCCACTGTCGTGTCTTCCCCGGCTCCGTGTCGTCCCCTTCCTAGGCTCGCTGTCGTCCACCGCCGTGGTGCTCTCCGCGCGGCGTGGTCAACGTGGTCAACGAACGACTTCCATCGGAAGAGTACTGTACGTGGAGAGGCTGACAGCTGGGTCTACGGCCACAACCTAGTTTTTTTGTGATTTGCCAAGTAAGTCGCTTTGTCAGGCCTGTTGGGGTGCAAATCTTTCAAGACGAGGAGAGCTTTTATTCGGCTGGCCGAGAAAATGGCCCATCAGTAATGAAAAATGGGTTGTACATTTTTAAAACACATCAAACCGGCAATTAGTTTCAAATATCTTTTTTTCATTTCAGGATTTTATATTGATATACATTTTTTGGATTTTATAATGATATACATTTATTTTTAAAATCAGTTTGAATGTGAGTCAAAATTTCAGGATTAAAAACAGTTCGGACCGCACCAAAATATGCAAAATTTCGTATAATTTTTTAACCATGGCCACAATATGGGCTGTAATGCTAACAAAAAGAATATGGGCTCCAAAAAAACCTTAAGAATTAGCAAATGGGCTGTAAATTATTAGAAATAATGGCAGATGGGTTGTATGTTGTTTTCCACATATTTGAGGCTTTCCTAAAAAAGGTTGACGCACAAGCACTGACTGTTGGATGTCCATCCAACGGCCGTCGTGCTTCTTCAATCTCTGCTCTTCCTGCTCCAGCCGCTTAAACAAGCGCCGGCGGGACTGCCTGCTCCCTCGTCCCCGCGGCTGGCTGTGCTGCCGTGCAGGCCTCACCGCCCCACCGTACTCCCATCGTTGGCCTAGCCATCCCTCTACTCACCCACACCTGCTGTTATTCTCCGGCGACGGCAGATGAACCAGTAAACCCTCGTACAGTCGTACTCCCCTCCGCATGGGAAACAACTGTCGAGTCTTCCCTGCCTCCGTATCATCCCCTTCCTAGGTCTCGCTATCATCCACCGCCGTGGTGCTCTCGGCGCGGCGTGGTCAATGTGGTCAACGACCGACTTCCATCGGAAGAGTACTGTGCATGGAGACACTGACAGCTGGGTCCACGGCCGCAGCAAGGAAGTGCCTCCTTATTACGCGCAAAATAATTATTCCTCCACCTGACAGCGGGGACCCACCAGACGGGCCACCGTATTTCGCAAAAAAACGTTTCCCCCCTGACTGCTGGGACCGACTAGCTACACCTTCGCATGCAAGGAAGTGCGTCCGGGTAAAAAAAATGATTCGCCCCCCTGACTGCTGGGACCCACCAGCTACATCTTCGTAGGCAAGGAAGTGCCTGACAGTCGGGACCCACCAGGTCGAAGCGTACGTAGCATTGTCATTCTGGTCGCGAACGTGTACGTACATATATACTGGTGGATGTAGAGGCGCGCACGTGTCGTAGTAGAGGCACGCACGTAGCATGTACACGTACATACAACGGCCAGGGTGCAAGAAAAAAAATACGGCCACGTATGTGTACATACGGGCGGGGTCTCGAATGCCTACTCGCGCATACGTACGGTCAGGGATCGTTGACATGGCTGGGTCGAAACGGAGAAACAACGTCGTCGTGTTCATGGGGAGGCAACGGAATGCGTCGTGTTCATGGGGAGCCAACGGAATGCGTCCTGTTCATCGGGAGGCAACGGAACGCGTGGGAGCCAACCGGCTGGGTCGGAACGGAATGCGTGGTCGTGTTCATCGGGAGGGCTTGGACAGAACAGGCGATGGAAACGAGGCCTGGCGTACCGCACAACGGAGGAAACGGCCTTGTGTTCGACCGGCCATGTTCGAAATGGGATCATGTTCATCGGGAGGGGTCTGGCGTACCGCAAAATGGATGAAACGGACCTCCTACGGTCGAAACAGGGGTCCTGTTGATCGGGAGGGGTGTGGCGTACCGCAAAACGGACGAAACGGACTTGTGTTGGAGCGCTACGGTCGAAACGGGGGTCCTGTTCAACGGGAGGGGTGTGGCGTGCCGCAAAACGGGACTCCACGGGGTACTGTTCATCTCCACCGTCAACCTCCTCCAGCCTCCACGGGCTACCATCGACCTCCTCCAGCCTCCACGGGCTCCTGTTCATCCAGCCTCCACCGCGCGCTACTCCACCGGCTACTGTTCAACCACCCATCCACGGGCACCCCTCCACCGTCTACTGTTCATCCAGCCCTCCACACCACGGGGTCCTGTTCAACCACCCCTCCACGGGCACCCCTCCACCGTCTACTGTTCATCCAGCCCTCCACCACACCACGGGGTCCTGTTCATCCAGAGGCAACGCCACCGCTCACTGTTCATCCAACCCCCCCTGCAACGCTCACTGTTCATCCAATCGATCGGCTTCAGTTAGGAGTAGTAGCGAAGGAATCGCTCGATCGGGTTCAGTTAACAGCCATCGATCGATCGCCCAGGTTCAGTAACGCGTAGCCTGCAGTGCAATCGCTCGGGTTCAGTTAGAGCCCAACGCCTCGCTCGGGTTCAGTTAGAGCCAACGCCTCGCACACACGCGCGTACGTGTACGAGAGAAACGCGCATCGCTCGGCCCCCGACCTCCCACCGTAACTGGGAACTCCCCGAAATTTTCCTCCCCCTCGCTTCTACCACGGTTTTTTCCGTCATGGACGGCCCAAAGAATGTCATGCAGCTGCGTCTCCGGCCCACCCAGGACGAAAAGCCCATTTTCTGTCATGATTTTTTGTCATAGAAGTAGGAGCCCACCACATCTATGATGAT
This sequence comes from Triticum urartu, assembly GCF_056163025.1. Taxonomy (NCBI): domain Eukaryota; kingdom Viridiplantae; phylum Streptophyta; class Magnoliopsida; order Poales; family Poaceae; genus Triticum; species Triticum urartu. The sequence goes on along the minus strand of NC_141877.1, from coordinate 168,656,526 downwards.
ACCGGGTTTTGTCACAATTATCGTCATAGAAGTGTCATATGTATGACAAAAAAAATCGTTCGGCCCAAAATGTCACGGATGTGTCTTTTTTTTGTAGTGAAATTTCCCTCAAGTGGATGACCTAAGGTTTATCAACCCGTGGGAGGCGTAGGATGAAGATGGTCTCTCTCAAGCAACCCTGCAATCAAATAACAAAGAGTCTCTTGTGTCCCCAACACACCCAATACAATGGTAAATTGTATAGGTGCACTAGTTCGGCAAAGAGATGGTGATACAAGTGCAATATGGATAGTAGATAATGGTTTTTGTAATCTAAAATTATAAAAATTGCAAGGTAACTAATGATAAAAGTGAGCACAAACTGTATTGCAATGCGTTGAAACAAGGCCTAGGGTTCATACTTTCACTAGTGCAAGTTCTCTCAACAATAATAACATAATTGGATCATATAACTAGCCCTCAACATGCAACAAAGAGTCACTCCAAAGTCACTAATAGGGGAGAACAAACGAAGAGATTATTGTAGGGTACGAAACCACCTCAAAGTTATTCTTTCCGATCAATCCGCTGGGCTATTCCTATAAGTGTCACAAACAGCCCTAGAGTTCGTAGTAAAATAACACCTTAAGACACAAATCAACCAAAACCCTAATGTCACCTAGATACTCCAATGTCACCTCAAGTATCCGTGGGTATGATTATACGATATGCATCACACAATCTCAGATTCATCTATTCAACCAACACAAAGAACTTCAAAGAGTGCCCCAAAGTTTCTACCGGAGAGTCAAGACAAAAACGTGTGCCAACCCCTATTCATAAGTTCACGATGTCACAGAACTCGCAAGTTGATCACCAAAACATACATCAAGTGGATCACGTGATATCCCATTGTCACCACAGATAAGCACATGCAAGACATACATCAAGTGTTCTCAAATGCTTAAAGACTCAATCCGATAAGATAACTTCAAAGGGAAAACTCAATTCATCACAAGAGAGTAGAGGGGGAGAAACATCATAAGATCCAAATATAATAGCAAAGCTTGCGATACATCAAGATCGTGCCGAATCAGGAACACCAGAGAGAGAGAGAGATCAAACACATAGCTACTGCTACATACCCTCAGCCCCGAGGGTGAACTACTCCCTCCTTGTCATGGAGAGCGCAGGGATGATGAAGATGGCCACCGGAGAGGGATTCCCCCCTCCGGCAGAGGCTTGCGGTTTTCGGTGGCTACAGAGGCTTGCGGCGGCAGAACTCCCGATCTAGGTTTCTTTCTGGAAGTTTTAGTATATATAAGAGGTTTTGGCATCGAGAACAAGTCAGGGGGGTCTCCGGGCTGTCCACGAGGTAGGGAGGCGTGCCCAGGGGGTGGGCGCGCCCCCCACCCTCGTGGGCAGCTCGGGACTCTTCCGGCCCAACTCTTTTACTCCATGTCCTTCTTCTGGTCCAAAAATAAGTTCCGTGAAGTTCCAGGTCAATTGGACTATGTTTGGTTTCCCTTTTCTGCGAAACTCAAAAACAAGGAAAAAACAGAAACTGGCACTGGTCTCTAGGTTAATAGGTTAGTCCCAAAAATTGTATAAAATAGCATATAAATGCATATAAAACATCCAAGGTTGATAATATAATAGCATGGAACAATCAAAAATGATAGATACGTTGGAGATGTATCACCTGTCACCAGGGACCTTCCCTCACCCGCATGCTGCCGCTTCACCTCGCTGCCGCGCCCTACCTCGACATGGATGGCCCCGACCTCCGCCACCCAACGATCAGGTCCGGCCGGCCTTTGCTGTCCCTTCCATTCCCGGATGGATCTGGCTGCTGCCACGTCATCCCCGACGCCAAGTCCGTCCTCCTATGCCGCCTCGCTGTCGGACGACCAGCAAGCCGCTGCCTGGAGCTTCGTCCTGAATCTCGTTGTTGCTGCCTCCCCGACCTCGTCGGGATCCGCGTCACCGTCGCCACTTCCGCCCTGGCTTCGCTGCCTCAAGCACCACCACGAGCCTGCTGACATCCCTACAGCTCCACTGTGAGCCACCGCACGTTTTCCCCCTCCCCTGCTTGTTTTGGCCATCCCTGGCGCCGTATGCCACGAGGCCGAGCTCCAGCCACCGCCTGCCGTTAGCGTTCCCGGCCTCCCTGGCGACTGTCACGACCACCGTCTGACGCGGCACCTCCCACGCTGTTGGATGCGCCCAACCAGATGCCCGTTCGGGGCCGGAGGGGTGATTCCAGTGAGGCCCCGCGTGGCGTTGCCGTGTTCTGCCTGATTAGCATGGCCAGCCGTTTGAACCGTCCCGTGGGCCACCGGCAGGTGGACCCCGCAGGATTAGCCGCTAAGCTGGACTCTAATCCACCACCCATGTGTAAATGACAAATGGGACCCACACCTAATTAATCATGGGCATAATTAGTCGGTTAATTAAACTAATCCCGATGGCCATTGATGGTGAGCCATGCAACTATAGCGATTAGGTTTAAACTCTAACAAAATGTGTTAGCAAATTGACCCACTGACCAGTAGGCCCCACCCTGACTAATTAAGTTAATTAGTTTAAATAAACTTTGTTAATATTGCCACTGTCTATGACAAGTGGCCCCACCTTTACCGGTTTAACCAGTCAAAGTGTTGACTGTGTATCCCCTAGCCAATGAGAGATGGCCCCCACTTACACCGTTCACTGTTGACCTGGTCCACTTTGACTGCTAAGTCAGCAGTTGACTGGACCCACCAGTCAGTTTCTGACTGGGTGTAATACTGAGTGCACTTAACGAAATAGTTATTTAATAACTCGAATTTAATTAAATACAATAATGTTAGAAATTGATTAAAACTTTGAAATTAATATAAAATAATCCGTAACTCGGATGAAAATACTTTGTACATGAAAGTTGCTTAGAACGACGAGACGAATCCGGATACGTAGCCCGTTCCTCCACCACACATCCCTAGCATAGCGAACACACAACTTCCCCCTCCGGTTCATCTGTTCGAAAACGCAAAACACCAGGGATACTTTCCCGGATGCCCCCTCCCTTCGCCGTTATCAACTCCTACTACATCAGGGCACACCTGGCACCGTTACTTGTTATGTCATGCATTGATGTGCATCTGTTGCACTGTATTCATTGTTTCTTCCCCCTCTTCTCTCCGGTAGACTACGATACTGACGCCGCTGTTGGTGCCCCGATCGACTACGTTGTTAAGGACCCCTCCTTGCCAGAGCAACTAGGCAAGCCCCCCCTTGATCACCAGATATCGCCTATTCTTCTCTCTACTGCTTGCATTAGAGTAGTGTAGCATGTTACTGCTTTTCGTTAATCTTATCCTGATGCATAGCCTGTCTTTGCTACTACTATTGTTACCTTTACCTGCAATCCTAAATGCTTAGTATAGGATGCTAGTATTCCATCAGTGGCCCTACATTCTTATCCGTCTGCATGCTATACTATCTTGCCGTGATCACTCAGGAGGTGATCACGAGTATATACTTATATACATAATATGTGATACTTGGTGACTAAAGTCGGGTCGGCTCGTAGAGTACCCGCGAGTGATTCCAGTGTGGGGGCTGAAAGGACAGGTGGTTCCATCCCGGTAGTGGTGGACCTGGGTTCCCGATGGCCCCCGACTGTTACTTTGTGGCGGAGCGATAGGGCAGGTTGATACCACCTAGGAGAGAGGTGGGCCTGGCCCTGGTTGGTGTCCGCGGTTACATCAATCAACACGCTTAACGAGATCTTGGTGTTTGATCTGAGTCTGGCCACTGGCCTATGCTCACTAACCAACTACATGGCAACAGTTATGGGCACTCGACGTCGTGGTATCAGCCAAAGCCTTCTTGACATCAGCGACTGAGCGGCGCGCGCCGGGTTGGACTGTGTAACGCAACTTCCTTTGTAATGGAGGTTGCTAGGTCTGCTCACCGGTCGCGTACGCAATGTGCAGGTGTGCGATGGGCGGTGGGCCCAGACCCCTGCGTGCATAGGATTTAAACCGACGTGCTGACCTATTTGTTGTGCCTAGGTAGGGCTGTGACGTGTTGATCTTCCGAGGCCGGGTATGACCCAGGAGAGTGTGTCCGGCCAGAGGGATCGAGTGTGTTGGGTTATGTGGTGCACCCCTGCAGGGAACTTTATCTATTCGAATAGTCGTGTCCCTCGGTAAAAGGATGAACCAAAGTTGTACCTCGACCTTATGACAACTAGAACCGGATACTTAATAAAACACACCCTTTCAAGTGCTAGATACAACCCGGTGATCGCTCTCTCATAGGGCGACGAGGAGAGGATCGCCGGTAGGATTATGCTATACGATGATACTTGGTTAACTTACCATCTACTCTCATCTACTGCTTCAAGATGGAGGCTGCCAGAAGCGTAGTCTTCGATAGGACTAGCTATCCCCCTCTTATTCTGGCATTTTGCAGTCCAGTCCATAGATACTACCCATTTCATTGATACCAATGCATATGTAGTGTAGATCCTTGCTTGCGAGTACTTTGGATGAGTACTCATGGTTGCTTTGCTATTTCTTTTCCCCCCTTTCCTGGTTATTGCGATCATATGATGGAGTCCAGGAGCCAGAGGATCCCAAGGATGATTCTACGTGGAGTTCGACTACGAGGAGTAGTTAGGAGGTTCCAGGCATGAGGCCTTGCCTTTTCGATCGTTGCTACCTTTGTGCTAGCCTTCTTAAGGCAAACTTGTTTAACTTATGTCTGTACTCAGATATATTGCTTCCACTGACTCTTGTGTCTTTGAGCATTTGTATTCGAGCCTTCGAGGCCCCTGGCTTGTAATATAAAGTTTGTATTATTTTTTTTCTGTCTAGAGTTGTGTTGTGATATCTTCCCGTGAGTCCTTGATCTTGATCATACACATTTGCGTGTATGATTAGTGTACGATTAAATCAAGGGCATCACACTCTCCTCCTCTCTCTCCTCCTACTCATCCAAAATATAATACTTAAAGGCTTACAGACCGTCTACATCACCCTATTATACTTGCTCTAGGTACTAGATCTTAGGTAATAATTGTGGTGGACAGGCGGCTTTGGCTTTGTAGCCTTGCTGCGGGCTAGCCGTGGTAGGATCACTGGAAAAAATAGTGCACTATAGCATCATGAGGAATAGCTCGCCAAATAAATCAGTGTAGAACGTCTCGCTAATAGTGTATTGTAAGGTCGGCGCTATTTTTTCGTTGGGTAGGATGCAGCATGTCTATAATAGCTTGCGCATAAAAGAGGGGCGTTGGGTAGGAAAGAAGCACAAGGTACTGTAGAAGATAGTATGATAACTCTCTTTTGGTCACGATCCTCTCCTTATAACAATCTTAAGGGCTTGTCAAAAGGTATTGTAGAAGATAGTATGATAACTCTCCTTTGGTCACGATCCTCTCCTTATAACCATCTTAAGGGCTTGTTCGGTTGACAGGGAAATGGAGGGGATTGAGAGGGATTAAATCCCCTACAAGTCAGAATCCCCTCCAATCCCCTTGGGAGGGGGTGTAACCGAACAAAGCCTAAGTGGTGTTTCTTTGAGGGAGATGGGATACCTTAATTTTGTTGGTTGTTTCACATGACTAAGATGGATATGGAAGGTGGAGATGGAAGGCAGAGTGTGGTGCTCAAGTTTAAATTTGTGCCGGAATGGTTGATCCTTTTCCATCCCCACCCCCTCCCTTGAGAGGGGAAAGTATTCGGTGCTCCCAGCCTTGGGGTACTCCCGATACTCCATTGTGAAAAAACATTGTTTTAATGTTTCAAAAAAATCCAAAAAATTGTGAATGCTCACAATGAATGTGACTACAAACCCTAAAAAATTTAGGTCCAAACTTGAAACACACATTGAGAAAAAAATGTGAAATCTGACATGAATAGTGTAAAGAAGAGACGAAAGCAACATTGACACTATTCAGATCTGGATTTCTCTTTTTTTGTTTCTCAATGTACATTTTGATTTTGGACCTGAAATTTTTAGGGGATGTAGTGACATTCCTTGTGAACATTCTCATTTTTTCCGATTTTTTTAAACAATTAAAAATGTTTTTTGACATTGGAGCACTGGGAGTACCCTAAGGCTGGGAGCACTGGATATTTCCCCCCTTGAGAGTCCCGGGATTCTCCCTCCCTCTTCATGAGGGCGGGGGAGGAGGTTCGGTCTCCTTTGTATATAGCCAGTTAGGTTTGAGGCTTCGGCCTAGATTTGCCTTGACGGCGTCTGTCGTTATGCTGATGGAGTCCAG